>NC_036246.1:22831763-22857675 GCF_002742605.1 Olea europaea var. sylvestris
ACATATATATATATATATATATATAATCATACTTTTTTTCAAAAATAAAAATAAAAACATAGTTTTTTTTTTGTATAAAAATCCTACCTTCTTCAGAGAGAAATGGCCAACTGGGTCTCCCGTTTTTCCTTCTTTGTCGGTGGCTGGATCGACGGTGCTACAGTAATTTTTCACTCGGCTTTTGCTTCTTTTTCCTTGCAAGGGGTAAAATTGGGTTTCTCTTGATTTTTGTTGGTTTTCAATGTTTTAAATATTTTTGCTTTTTTTTTTTTTAACTAGTTAAAGGCCTCTTTGAAAAAATGACCGAGTCAACCCGCTGTTGGTCTATTTCTTCAGGAAAAGGCATTCTGACCAGATTTGAATGGGCAATTAATATTTGAACGATCCGGTGCAAATGGGTTATGTCTAAACCCGAGATTTCAAAACCTAGCCCAATTTTATATTGTTTTATCTATTTTGAAAAACTTTTGCTTAGTCAGCGTGTTAAGAGCCCGTTTGAACTACATTATTTGTAGAATGAGAATGAAACATAGAGTCGTTATGAGTTCCACATAAGAGATAGAAATTCAAAAATGATAATTTAATATGATGAATAACGATCATATTTTTCATTTTAATGAAGTAAAAATGAGGCTCAAACAGAGCCTAAGTAACATGTAAGTGTAAGCGTACAACTAGTTTTTTCCATCTAGAATATAGAAGTTTTTAATGAATAAATGTTGGTATATATATTTATTAAGCCCCATACACCTTAAGCCCCCGTTGGAGCCTCATTATTTTTCATTACATTAAATTAAATTTTTCTCTCTCTTATAACCACACAATTTTCAATAAAATAATATTACACGTAAATCAAAAATTTTTCAACCACTCATTTAAAAAAAAACATTATTCATCTTATTATAATCTACAAATAATGGGGCTCAAACGGGGGCTAAATTTCATTCAAATTTCATCTTAACCTATAAACAACAGTACTCGGCTATTTCACATAACAAAAAAAGTGAAAAAAGAAATAAAAATTAATAAATAGATAAGTTCTATGTGGTCAACTCACCACACGTAGGTCTACTCATGTTCATAGTCGAGCTAAATACCTCTCCCCGTATACACAATGTAATATAGTTTGGATACATGTCATGCAGTTATAAAATATGGAGGACTTAAACTACAATTTTGAAGAGTTTTCTATTCGATTGCAACACAGACAAATTTGACCTTTGATTTGGGTGGATCCTTCCATAATATGCCTCATTTGCTCTCAGATTGATGCAGTTGAAACATCTTACACGTTCTCGTGGTTATCATACTCAAATGTTAATCCAAACAAATTTTGGAATTATTTATTAGAGTTATACTATCCAGTACCACTAGTGTCAAGCACCAGTATAGATGGT
Organism: Olea europaea var. sylvestris; assembly: GCF_002742605.1. Taxonomy (NCBI): domain Eukaryota; kingdom Viridiplantae; phylum Streptophyta; class Magnoliopsida; order Lamiales; family Oleaceae; genus Olea; species Olea europaea. The sequence continues at coordinate 22,833,161 of NC_036246.1, forward strand.
AGCAACACATCATTAAATGATAAATTTACTTAAATGCAACATCATATAATTTATTTAATTGAACCTATCAAGTGTGAGCATTAATCACCATTGACGCTAAATAGCATTATTTCATCTGTTATAGTAATGTTATTCAGTACCACTAGTGTCATGCACTAGTTTAGATTATATGTCATTAAATGATAGATTCTCTTAAATGCAATGTCATATGATACATTTAATTAAATATATCAAATGTGATCACCTAGACTGATGTTCTAGAACTAATGATGCTCGATAACATTATTGTATTTATTATAGAAATATTATTCAACATCATTAGTGTCAAGCGTTAGACTAGTTGACAACGTCATGATATTAAATGATAAATTGTCCAACTCATTAGTTGTTCAATTAGACTAGCTATTTCGAACAGATTATTCCATCTCCTCTCATCTTTTACAGATTAGGGCTAAGGTTATTTGGGTGAAATACTTGAATATTTTACACTTATTGGGTTAACCATCGAAATTGATGAGTTATTTTGTATCCTCTCTTAGCACGGAGTTTCTGAGAGATGTAATTATTGAGATTCTTTTTGAAATCTCTAGTTGTTGATATATTATGTGTCAAAATATTGATTGTAAACTAATATTGACGATGCTATTACTCTTTTTTTCGTTGTGTGTTCTTAAAAAGGACGAATGTCTTTGTGGTTGAACCTTTGGAATGTGGAAGTGGAATTATCCAGAAATTAAAAAAAAAATTCAATAAACAAGATCTTTTAGATGTTTACGTGCATGTTATATCAAGAATAAATGATTTAAATTTTTACCTAAATTTGTTGGTCAGTTCTTGAATAAATTCTAAATCACAAACTTCCAGCTTTTTAGATCACGAACTTCCAAATTTTTAATTTCAAGAACTTGATGTTTCAAACTTCCAAAATCTTCTATAATATTCTCCAAAATCAAGACTACACCGATATATGGCCATCTTCTTTTAATTAAATCAAGAAACTAATTCTTGAACTGGATAATTGAATAAGATGAGAAAATAATTATTTTATTTCCCTTTTTTCTCTTGAAATTTGAACACTATGAAATTATGTATTATGGTTGTTGTACAATTCCTTTAGGATGTCTAGTTTCCGTTTAGTCTCTATTTATAGAGATAAAATAGTTACACTTCTTGCACAATAATAATTCCACATTCAAATAAGAGCTCTAGTTAAAATTCAAGTAGGAGTTATTTTAAGTCTAAATCCAATTAGTTTACATTTAATTACATGTGTAGTCCTAGAACTTCAATTACAATTATAATTAAGTTAACAACTTTCATAGTAATTAGAACTAAGCACAAAATTTTATTATAATTATAATTAAGCCCAAACCTATTATAATTATAATAATTAAGTCTCAACACTATATAGAGCTACCATAAGGACCTGATCGAATATATATTATCTAACCTCCAAAATTAGATCATATCTAGTCAACCTAGACCATCCAATCTAATTATTAGTCTTTGTTTTCCTACTAAAAGCAAAAGATTGGACTCTTAGAATATATAAGATTACAGAAATCAATAAATTTGTAATACTTTCCTCTAACATGTCGTATATGTATTTTATTCATATCCGATAATTAAGTATGAGCATAAATAATCGTTTTGCCCTTCTAATTATTCTTACTAACTTAAGTATCGTTTTCTTCAACGTTTCTGTGAATTAATCACAAATATTGAAGTTTAGTCGTCGCTAAATGCTGAGCTCAAATTTCAACGGTTTAATAAAAAATATTTAAGTAGTCACTCTACCCATATTTAGTGTGATGGTTCTAGACACGAATTCATATTCTCTACTTCGCTCATTTTCAAGTTTCTAACTCATTGACATATTTGATCAAGCAAATTGATCCCACCCATTGATGAATTAGAAAACCATTAAAATCACGAAACGATATATAGAATTTTGTCAAAGGGATTTAGATAAAATACACAACAGTCAAATGGAATTTAATTCTTCACACGATCATGCTATAGAATTAAACTTGACACTTGGTCCGTTCAATACATCCCAATTGTATTAGTGTCACATTTAATTATTTCTTGTGATAAGGACAAATCACAAACCTGAATAGTGAATCGATTAACACTATAGCCTTTCCATATAAGGTGTCAACCCTTATACTTTGGTTGTGAATAAAATTATTTATGATCAAAATATAACTTGCGTCACACTATATTTCTCAACTCAAATACCCAACTTATATTATCATAGGTAATCATAGGCACTTTAATTAGCACGTTGAGTAATAAATAATACAACAAATAAATAAAGTCACCTTTTTTATTATAAATTATTATTTTATCATGCAAAATATACCATATGGGCACACAATCCATTATGAACCTCATTCAAATTCAGTGTAACTATCATAACTTAATTTGATACAAACAAATGCGTGGTTATAAAATTCTAGTAGTTAATGCAATGAGTATGATATGGAAAAATTGTAATTATGAACCATCATTATTTGATAAGTGATGGTTAGTTGGTATTTACAAGCAATTAATTTAACGGTGATGCAAAATGTACTGAAGTTCAGTTTCTTGTGCATACCAAATCCACGTAGCATCATTTCCTTCTCCAATCTTGGATGTTCTTCATCAATCCGATAATTATAGACCAAACTAACAACAAAATATACAAGAAAAAAATAAAAAATTGCAAAAATATTTTGAGATATATATGTGCGCGCGCGCATGCACATATCAATGTACTTTATGAAAAAGGTAAACAATCTTGAAACAAATTGTATCAATGCTGTTTAACAACAAAATATTAATTGTTCACTTAACTTTGATTTAGTTCAAATTTTTATCACTATGTCACATTACATTGTCCGTTTTCTTCTAAATTCATAGCAGTTGCTTAATTATTAGTCATATCATAACTAATATTCTACATAATCACTATTTAGTACTCTTGAAATCAAAATGACATTAAATAAAAAAAAAAAGATTATCACATTCTTTAATTTTTAAATGTTAAAAACACTTTCTTTTTTTCTTTCTTTTTTTTTCTATATTTTTTTTAAATTCTAACTCAAGTATGACTTCCAATTCAGCAAATATCATTTATTTGGAAGATGAAAGATGAATAAGTAGTGAAATTTGAAATTTAAATTGAGTTTTAGTAACTCAATTCAAACAAAGAAAAAAAAATTAATGACCTAATCAAGATATTTTACTAAAAGTTCAGTGACCTTAGAAAAACTTACCCAATTACAATGCTTTAGATCATTTACTTCAACCTAAAAAAAAAAAAAAAAGAAAGAAGAAAAATGTAAAAGTACTTGAAATTAATTATTAAGTTTTGTTAATCATATGCTTAATTTAAAAATTGCTTTTAAGTAATTTATTTATCAAACATATTTAAAAAATATAAATTAAAAAAATTCACTTACGTCCCAAAAAAACAGTGACTTAGAGCCTGTTTGGGAGTGATTTTGAGAATTGATTTTTTGACCGTTAGGAGAAAAGTGTGGTCCACCTGTGAAAGAAGAAGTCAAATATGACGGCTGTAATAGTAAAATAACGGTCAAAAAATTAATTTTTTGGATGAAAAAATCGAGCCCAAACAAGCTCTTAGTCTATTTTTGGCTTATATTTATAAATACTCAGATCATTTTTTAAGTATATATTTTAAGTGATTCATAAATACTATTCACCTATATTATTTGGCTCCTATTTACCTAATTATAATTTAAACTATTTATAAATACTTCTCAAATATTTTTTAAGCTAGGGGTGGACAAGGTTTCATTTGATCATAATCTTAAGATAACTGAACCATGAACCAATGATTTTCATAGTGAACTAATGATTTTTTTATTTATTTTTTTTAAATAAGGAACCGAATTATTCGGTTCTTGTTTGGTTTGATTTGATTTCATCATTTATATTTTCAAATGATAAATGCAAATTAAAATCTATCATCATATCCATAAATTAGTAATATGTGCCTGAATAAAAAAGTGAAAAAAAAAATAAACACCAAACATTTTGCAAATTTAAATTATCAATCATCAAATGAAAATTGTGTAATAAAATTCATTCACAAAAGTCTAAACTAACAAAAAAACAAAATTTTAATTTGAATACCAAAACATCAAGTTTCATCCCCCAAACAAAATATTGTCTAAGAACAATGATTCTCTAATATGGACGAATGAGTAACTCACAGAAGTTTAAACGTAAAGAAAACTTTTAAGTTATGTGTAAAATTATTTTATTGGAAAAATGTACGTTAAAAATTAATTTAGAAAGGAAAAAAAATTTATAGAGTAGAGGCCAAACATGAATTAAGTTTGAATAATGCAAATTAAATTCTTTTTAGTGAAAATAATTTTTAGTAATCGGTGGGTAGAATAAAAAATTCTTGCTTTTGATTTGACAAAAGAACCTTAATTATGCTCATTGAAGACAGAAGATTAGACTTGTTCCCCGTTTAGTAGCAATTTTTCATATTAAAAAAAATTAATTTTTGACCTTTATTTCACTATTCTATCCATCATTTTTTACTTTTTCACTCAAGGATGGAATCACTTTTCTTTCTAACGATCAAAAAATCAATTCTCATAAGAGAAATGCTATTCTGCCTGGCCTCTTCTACGAAGCCTTGTGTAAGCCCTCTCACAAATAGGGATGGGTAGATATTTTTAGGGTACATTTTTAATAATGTGGGACCCCCTATTTGTGAGAAGGCCTATAAAAGGCCTAATAGAAGTGTGTTGGCAGAGCAGCATTTATCTTCTCATAAACTACCGAACAAGCCCTTGACCTTTTTAGTATGTTTGATAGTAATCTTTGGTGATGACTAAATAAATTTTATCTGTCAAAAAGGTTGAATAATTGAGAGAATTTCTATAAAATGTGTTATCCCTCGTTATTTCTATTGTGTATATATATAGTACAATCATTGAATATACAAGGAAGGTAAATAAACATAATTCTTAAAAATCAACTTCCTTCTTAATATAAATCTAACTATAAACGGTAACGTCCCTCCTCAAATTGATGCGGGGAGATCACCTAGCTGCAATCTGCCAACAAGGAATTGATGTCACAATCGAGTCATTGCTTTGGTGAAAATATTTGCCACCTGAAGATAAGATGAAATGTAGGGAAGGGATATTACTTGATCTGTCAAAGTGTCACGAATAAAGTGACAATCAACCTCAATGTTTTTGGTGTGCTCATGAAAGACTGGATTGCCTACAATCTGAATAGCACTAGCGTTGTCCGCATGGAGAGAGTAGGATGAGTCTGAGAAAACCCAAGCTTCACTAGAAGACTACGTAATCAAATAATCTCAGAACAAGCTGAAGACATGGCACAATGCTCAATCTCAGTGGATGATTTAGAAACACGATCTTGTTTCTTACATTTCCAAAAGATCAGTGCATCACCCAAAAACTTACACCAACTCGTATTAAAATGATGCGTATTAGGACACCTATCCTAATCAGCATCACTATAGGCTAAGAGCTGAAGAGAAGCCCCTTTAAGAAAGAACAACCCATAAGTAGATGATCCATAAAGATAGCGAAAAATACAACGAACAGCTGCAAGATGAAGATATAAACTGGCTAAGCTGATGGATGGCATATGAGATATCTGGGCGAGTGCTGGTCAAATAGATAAGACTCTAGACGACAATATAAAGTAGGGTCTTCTAGAAGATCCTCTTTATCCTTCCTACACTTTACATTGACTTCTATATGAGTAACTACAGAAGAAAAGTCCTCCAACCCAGCCAATGCAATAAGATCTTGAAAATACTTATGCTGACTTAAGAAAATAACTTGATCCCGATGATGAACTTCTAGGCCCAAAAAGTATGTAGGCTGACCGAGATCTTTCATGTGAAAAGTGGCATGAAATAATTGTTGAAACTTAGAAGTGAAACTACAGTCCATGCCAGTAATGATGATGCTATCCATATAAACCAAAAGAGGTACAACCAGAGGCAGATTTGTGAAAAAAGAGAGAAGAATCATACCGACTCTGTGTAAAACTAAAGGTAATAAGTGTGCTATGAAACTTCTCAAACCAAGCCGAGGAGCCTGTTTGAGCCCCATAGAGAATGCCATAGTCTACATATGTCATGAGGATAAATAGTTATACCAGATAGAAGCTTCGTATAAATTACCTCATGAAGATCACCATGAAGAAATGTGTTCTTCACATCCAACTGATGAAGTTTCCATAACTGGGAAGTAGCAATAGCTAAGACTATCTGCACGATGGTCATTTTGGCAACAGGAGCAAATATCTCCTCATAGTCAACCCCATATTCCTTTTTTGTTATCCATGGCTACAAAACGTGCTTTATACCAATCCAAAGAGCCGCTAGAACGAAGTTTTATAGAGAAAACCCATTTATTCCCAATAGGTTTCATCGTAGGAGGGCAAGGAACAACGTCCCAAATTCTCTTCAAGTGCCTGAAGTTCTACTTTCATTACATTTTGCCAACACTCATGCTCTATGGCCTGTTTAAAAAGTAGGGAATGAAAATAGCAGATAAATTAGCAACAAGAGAGACGGGAGATGAGAAACCATACCGATCAGGTGGTCGAGAAGGATGTGTAGACCGACGAAAAAATGTGGAAATTGTAGTAGGATCAGGTACCGAAGCGAAATCGGGAAGGGACACAGAAAGAGCGATACCAGACTCACTAATACGTCGTTCATATACAAGTTTCGATTTAAATCATGTCACAGGAGGAGGGGAATTAGAGAAGTTAGGCAGGATAGATAAAGACGTAGATGGCAGCTCAACATGAGACGGAAAAAAGTAAGGAAAACCACATTCCTAGAGATAAGGATGCGTTGAGTATGAGGATCATAACAAACATAACCCTTTTGAGAGACAGTATAACCAAGGAAAGCACACTTAACAAATTGACCAATAAGTTTATGTCGTTTATGAGGAGGAAGATGCACAAAACATATACAACCAAATCTACGCAGATCAAAGTATGAGGATGAGTATCCATATAGCTTAAAGAATGGAGAATCATGATTTAAGGTGGAAGAGGGTAAATGATTAATTAAATGAACCGAAGTGGAAATAGCTTCATACCAGAATCGAGAAGGTACAGATAAGTCAAGTAAAAGAGTTCGCACCATATCCAGAGGTAACAATGATTTCTATCAACAACACCATTTTCCTGCGGCGTCGAAGGACAAGAACGCTGGAAGTTGATATCCTTGTTTTGGAGAAAGTTTTGAAACTCATTGGACATATATTTTCCTCTAAAATCAGATTGCAAGATATTTATGCCACTAGAAAATTGAGTCTCAAGAAAAGTAAGTCTTAAAAGTTGAATTTGGTCCTTAAAAAATAAATCCAAGTAAAGCGACTGAAATCATCAATAAATGTAACAAAGTATTTATAACATGCGTGAGAAATAATAAATGAAATCTTCCAAACATCACTATGCATAATATCGAAATATTGTAAAGCATGAGATCCATGAGAGAGAAAAAATAAAACTTTACTTTTACCAATTTTTCATACAATACAATCAAAGGAAAGATCAGAAGAACATGATTTATTACCCAATAAATCAGAGTGAAATAAAGTATGAAGTACATCCGAGTTTGGGTAGTCTAAATGTTTATGCCACAATTTAGCATCAGTACTAATAACATTACATGCAAAGTAAAGGAGAACTATGAAAAGGAGAAATATGCAATGGAAAGAGTCGTCCCACTTTAGGCCCTATCACAATCATCTTCTTAGACACCTAATCCTGCCCAACACAACTAGAGCGAGAAAAATGAACATTATAATTGCTATCAACTAATTGACTAACCGAAATTAAATTTGTAGAGAGGTTAGGAGACACAAAAACATTAGTGAAGGAAGAGGAAAGGTCTCCAATAGCGCGATAGCCAGAGAACTACCATTAGCAGTGTGAATTTTTAGATTGCCATCATATTCTCTTACATTGGAAAGAAGACTAACGGTATTAGTGATGTGGTTAGAGGCTCCGGAGTCAAAGAACCATAGCTTAGAAGATGCAGTATTACTTGAAAGTTCAAAAGCAGAGAAGGTAAAATCGATCATTTGTTGTACCATTTCAAGGGGTGAGGATGGATGCAGAAGTGGGATTAGGAACAACTTGTGAGGCAGTAGACAATGTCGTGGAGCTAGAGGCATGCTAGGCAGTAGTGTGCTTCTTTTCAGGTCGAACAGGACAAACAGAGATTTGATGACCTGGTTTTTTGCAGTAATGACAGTGTTTCTTAGGACAAGCTCGAGCAATGTAACCAAAACCTCGACAGTTGTGACACTAGACAAGACACATGTCTCGACCTTTATTCCCCCTTGTGCTGCATAAGCCATAGTAACAGGACCACCAACGGTATCTCTATGTTGCATGGTAGCCTGGGTAACTATACGTTGTTCCTCACGAAGAAATTCACCCAAACAAGTATCCAGAGATGGTTCGAGATGACGATTCATCAGATTAGATCGTGCAGCCTCAAAATCAGGACACAACTTCATCAAGAATTGGTCCATCTTTCTTGTCTCATGCACTGTTTGAACAACAGATAGAGCTGCAAATGGAACATTAGCATAAACAATATCTAAATATTCGGCTAAAGATTTTGAAAACCTGAAAAATATTCTTCAATCAATAGACTTTCCTGTTTAAAATTAGCCATCTCATACTCCAATTGTAAACGTCTAGCAGTATTGTCCTGTTTACACACCTTACTAAGATAAGCCTACGTATTAGCAGCAGTTTTGTAAGGCCTCAGATTGAGAATGAGGTAAGGCTCACCGAACCAAGGATCCAGATCATGACCCAAGCGTCTTGATTTTCCATTTCGACAAAGCCTTGACATCTTTTGGAGCGAGATCACTTCCATTAAGATGACCCTATAACTCTTTTCCTTTGACAAATAATTGGAATTGGAACTCCCAAGTCGAGTAATTTTTTTCGTTAAAATGAATCAGGAATGAGTCTAACTTGTCAGATGACATGATGGAATAAAATATTCAACCCAATAAAGAGACCCACACCACAAATCACACTTCAAATCACAAAGCCCAACAATGGAACAAAAAGTTAACCAAGAGGCGGCTCAAAATTAAATAACAAAACAGAGGCCCAAATTAATAAATCACCAACTGAGGTCCAATTGATTAAATCACTAACCAAAGGCACAGAGAAGCTGTCGACCGAAGGCTACAATACACACCCAAGAACTACAGATCTACCATCCAAACTGCTGAACAGGAGAAAAAGGTATGTATCCACCAATTGAAGCCAGACCCCGACCAAGATTTCGAGAGACATCGCTCATCAGAATCGAAAAGCTGTAAAAGAAGATCGGAAATCACACGTCCAACACCAACGACCAATCTCAACACCAAAATAGGAACGTCTGAGCAAGAAGAACCCATAGCGGGAAGAATGTGAACAAAAAATCACATCCGATAAGAAGTTAGAACCCTAGCTCTAATACCATGTCAAAAGGGCCTAATAATTGAGAGAATTTCTGTAAAACATGTTATCCATTGTTTTTTCTATTGTGTGTATTTATATAGTACAATCATTGAATATAAAAGAAAAGTAAATAAAAATAATTCCTAAAAATCAGCTTCCTTCCTAATATAAATCTAACTATATACGGTAACATTATCACACACTTTATTTTAAACATTATTTGCGAGATTTGCAATAAGTTGACCACTAGGCTACGCTATTATTCATTTCAATTAGGTTCAAAAAATTTGGCCATCGACAACTTAAATTATTGCCACTCATATTAAAAGGAAAAAGAAGCTTGATTTTTTGTTCAGAGGAAGACATGTACCAGAGAAAAAAGAAGCATATTGAATATACTTGTTTGATAGTATTTTAAGCATTTATAAGTTATAGATTTTATAGAATATCAAGATAAAAAGTATATTTGATCGATTTAAATGTATAACATAAATTGTGCCAAACATGCTCCAATGAGGCTTTTTTCCAAAACCTTTCAACTGGAGATAACATTTTAAGCCAAATCTCGTAGTCACTGGCAGAGCAAGACATTCTTCACAGTGAAGTAAAAAATTAAGTTTCAAAATTTTCTTAAACAACGCAGCATTAATGAAAATAATTCAATACATATTGCTATAAATGTTGCATATGGGACTACCGAGTATTAACATTTCAAAAGTACTAGAAAATAACATTGAATGTATAGTGATCATTAACATTTCAACCCTTAGGTTGATCAAGACTTTCAATCCATCGATTACGATCTAAGACTTTCAATCCTTTATCTTTTTAGCATCAATACGCGATCGAGATTTTAAAATAAAAATACATAAGAAAGAAAAATAATTATTAATCACTATTGTGTATATTATGTCACATGACATCTTAAATTTCATTCAAATCTCATCTCAAGATTCTTGACCTAGAAATAATAGTATTTAACTACTTTACATAACGAAAAAGTGAAAAAAAAAATTGATAAACAAAAATAAATAAATAATTCTGTGGGGTTGACTGCTCACACTTAAGTTCGCCCATGCTCACAGGTGAAAAAAATTCCTCGCACCATACACACAATTTGATATGGTTGGGATACACGTTATGTAAATATGAAAGAAGGAGGACTTAAACTACAATTATGAAGTGTTTTCTATATGATTGCAGCATGTGGACAAATGTTGACCTTCGATTTGGGTGGATTCTTTTGGAAGATGCCTCGTTTGCTCTCAAACTGATGCAGTTGAAACGTCTAACGCTTCCCATGATTATTTGACTCAAATGTTAATTTAAACAAATTATGAAATTATCTATTAAAATGATGATATTCAATATTATTAGTGTCAAGTACTAGCTCAGGTGACAACTATATGAAATGATATATTCACTGAAATGTAATGTCATATGATTTATTTAATCGAATATATCAAGCATGATCACTTAAATTGATGCATGATATCATTATTCTATCTATTAGATTAATGTTATTCAACATCACTAATGTCAGCACCAATCTAAGTGACAATTATATAAAATTAAATGATAAATTGTCGAATTCATTAGTTGTTCAGTTAAACTAGCCATTTCGAGCATATTACTCCATCCCCTCCCATCTTTTACAGATTATGGTTAATGTTTCTTGGGTGAAATACTTGCATATTTTCACTTATTGGGTTAACCTCTGTGTTTGAGAGCTATTTTGTATATTCTATTTGTGCGGAGTCTCTGAGAGATGGAATTACTGAGACTCTTTTTGAAATTACTGGTTACTGATGTATTATATACTCCGAATATTGATTGTAAACTAATATTGCCAATGCTATTACTCACCTTTCGGTGTATGCCCCATAGGGATGTATGCCTTTGCAGTTGAACCTTGGTCAAATTCGATGCAAGTATCACAATTTAATTCCATTATGCTATTTATACATAAAAATGATATATAAGAGATTACATAAAGTCCTCGTTCGGTCCTCATTCTCATTCTCGTTTCTTTCTAATTTTCAATAATACAATCTTCCATAAAATAATATTACACGCAAATCAAAAAAATTTCATTCTTTTTCAACCACACATTTAAAAAAAAAACACTATTCTTACCATTAAAATTTGGCAAGAATGGGGGCCAAACGGGGGGAAAATAATGTGGAGAGAAAAAGTGAAATTAAAAAATTGACTGTGTTTTAAGTTAACCAATGATAGAGTGACATTTAATTTCCTCTAAACAATTTGCGGTTATAAAATTCATTTAATTACATGTAGTTTCAAGGAATCAATGCAATGAGTATGACATGGACAAATTGTAATTAAGAACCATCATTATTTGATAAGTGAAGTTTGGTATATACACGCATTTAATTTAATGGTGATGCAAAGTACTACTTTCAGCTTGTTGTGTGTAGCAAATCCACGTAGCACCATTGCCTTCTCTAATCGAGAATGTTCTTCATTAACCCAACAATTGCATACCAAACTAGCAACAAATTATACAAGAAAAAAAAATCATTAATATTTCGAGCTTTGGTTGAAGGACAAAGTTCTAAGTTCAAATTTTACCATCAATTATTTATTAAAAAAAATGCACTTATCAATGTATTTTATGAAAAGGTAACCAATCTCGAGACAAGCTGTATCACTACTGAATAACAATTGATAATTTTCATGTTATGTTATTGGAATTTCTGCAAAATATTAATTGTTCTATCAACTTTGATCTTGTTTCAAAATTCATCATACTGTCACATTACATTGCCCATTATGTTCTAAATTAACAGAAATTGCTTGGTTGTCAGTCATACCGTAAATAACATTTTACATAATTGACATCTTGTACTCTTGAAATCAATATAATAAAATAAATATTATTACATTGTCTTTAAATTTAAAGCCTAAAAACACATATATTTCAGCATGACTTCCAAATTAAGCAAATATCATTTATCTGGAAGATGAGAGATCACTAAGTGGTGAAATTTGAAATTAAAATTTAATTTTAGTCACTCAATTCAAACAAAGAAAAATTTAATGACCCAATTAAGATTTTGCTAAAAGTTCAATGGCCTTAGAAATATTGTCCAATTAAAATGCTTTAGAGCATTTACTTCAACTAAAAGCAACGACTTAGTCTATTTTTGTAAATAATTATATATATTGAAGTCATTTTTTATGTAAGTACTATTAATTTTATTTAACTCGTTTATATCTATTTATAATTTAAATCATTTATAAATACTGAAATGCAAGATTCTACATCGCTATTTAGCACTTTTGAAATCACACAGGCACTTTAAGTCGCATGTTCAATAATAAATAATACAATAAATAAATAAAACCCATTTTTTTATAAATTATTATTTTATCATGCAAAATATACTATATCAACACACAATCCAACGGGAATCTCATTCAAATTTGGTGCAACTATCATCACTTAACTTGATCCAAACAAATGCGCGGTTGTAAAATTCAAGTAGTTAATGCAATGAGTATGACATGGAGAAATTGTAATTACAAACCATCCTTATTTGACAAGTGAAGGTTAGTTGGTATTCAAACGCAATTAATTTAACGGTGTACTAAACTTTAGCTTCTTGTGTATACCAAATCCACGTAGCATCATTGCCTTCTCTATTCGGGGATGTTCTTCATCAATCCGATTATTATAGACCAAACTAACAACAAATTATACAAGAAAAAAAATAAAAAACTTCAAAAATATTTCGGGCCTCCGGTCGAAGGATAAAGTTTTAAATTCAAATTTTACTTGCATATATATTATACAAGAAAAAAATCAAAAATTTCAAAAATATTTCGAACCTCCGGTCGAAGGATAAAGTTTTAAATTCAAATTTTACCTGCATATAGGGTCGAAAGATAAAGTTTTAAATTCAAATTTTACCTGCATATATATGCAGGTAAAATTTGAATTTAAAACTTTATCCTATATATATATAAATTATAAAAGAAAAAAATCAAAAATTTCAAAAATATTTCGAGCCTCCGGTCAAAGGATAAAGTTTTAAATTCAAATTATATATATATATATACACACACACACACACATACAATCTTGAAACAACTTGTTATTACTGCTGAATAACAACGGATAATTTCATCTTCCAACAATATATTAATTGTTCACTAAACTCTGATTTATTTCAAAATTTATCACTATGTCACATTACATTATCAGTTTTCTTCTAAATTAATAGCAACTGCTTAATTGTCAGTCATATCGTAACTAATATTCTACATAATTGCTATCTAGTACTCTTGAAATCAAAACGATAAAATAAAGCTTATCAATTTGAAATTTATATTGAGCTTTAGTAACTCAATTCGAACAAAGAAAAAATTGACCTAATCAAGATATTTTGCTAAAGTTCAGTGACTTAGAAAAACTTACCCAATTACAATGCTATGGAGCATTTACTTCAACCTAAAAGATGTAAAAGTACTCGAAATTAATTATTATGTTTTGTTATACATATGTTTAATTTAAAATTTGCTTTTAAGTAATTTCTCTATCAATCATATTTCCAAAAAAAAAAAAAAAAAAAATCACTTATATTTATAAATAATTCATAAATACTCAAATCATTTTTTATGTATATGTTTTAATTGATTCATAAATATTATTCATTTATTTATTTGGCTCCTTTTTTATCTATTTATAATTTAAACCGTTTACAAATACTTCCCGAATATTCTTTTAGCTAGCGGTGGACATTGTTTTATTTGATTATAATTTTAAGAGAACCAAACCATGAACCAATGCTTTTTTAGATAGTGAATTAATGACTTTTTTTTTATATGGAACCAAACTGGAACTGAACTATTCGGTTCTAGTTTAGTTTGATTTGATTTCATCATTTAAATTTTCAAATGATAAATGCAAATTAAAATCTATCATAAGTTAGTAATACGTGCATAAATAAAAAAATAAAATAAAATAAACATCAAACATTTAACAAATTTAAATTATCAACCATCAAATGAAAATTCTGTAATACAATTCATTCACGAAAGTCTAAACTAACAAAAGAATATAATCATAATTTGAATTCCAAAACTTCAAGTTTCATCCCCTAACAAAATATTGTCTAAGAACAATGATTTACTAATGTGGACGAATGAGTCACTGACAAAGGTTAAATTTTTTGGCATGATTCGCTTATTTTTAATGGTATAGTTTAGAGAATGTGTGGGTAAAATTTAGAGAAATCTTTTAAGTTTCAAATTAATCTAACGATGATGCAAAATGTACTAAAGTTCAGCTTCTTGTGTGTACCAAATCCACGTAGCGTCATTGCCTTCTCTAATCGTGGATGAACTTCATCAATCTGATAATTATAGACCAAACTAACAACAAATTATACTAGAAGAAATAGGAAATTTCAAAAAAATTCAAGTTTAAATTTTACAATCAATTATTTATAAAAAAAAAAAAAAAAGTAAATAAAATTCACGTATCATTGTATTTTATTAAAAAGTAAACAAGTTGTATCACTGCTGAATAATAATAGATAATTTTCATCTTTCAACAAAATATTAATTGTTCACTAAGCTTTGATTTAGTTCAAAATTTACCACTATGTCACATTACATTGCCAGTTTTATTCTAAATTAACAGCAATCATTTAATTGTCAGTCATATCATAACTAATATTCCACATAGTCGTTATAATTTTTTTTTTTTTAATAATTTCCAACACTTAACCTAAAAAATGCAAAAAGTACTTGAAATTAATTATTAATTGTGTTAAACATATGTTTAATTTAAAATTAGCTTTTAAGTAATTTCTTCATCAAACATATTTCAAATAAATAAATAAATAAATAAACCTATCTTAAAATAATAAATTTTCACTTACGTCCCAAAAAGCAGTGACTTGGTCTATTTTTGGCTTATATTTATAAATAATTCATAAATATTCAAATCATTTTTTATGTGTATATTTTAAGTGATTCATAAATACTATTCATTTATTTATTTTGCTCATTTTTACATATTTATGATTTAAATCATTTATAAATATTTCTCGAATATTCTTTTAGTTAGGGGTGGACATGGTTTCATTTCAATAGTACTCAACTACTTCACATAAAGAAAAAGTGATAAAATAAAATAAAATAAAATTTGACAAACAAAAAATAATTAAAAATTCTGTGGGGTTGACTGCTCACACCTAAGTTAAAAAAAAAAAATTCCTCACACCGTACACACAATTTGATATAGTTGGGATACATGTTATGCAAATATAAAAGATGGAGGACTTAAACTGCAATTATGAAGTGTTTTCTATGTGATTGCAGCACGTGGACAAATGTTGACCTTCGATTTGGGTTGATCCTTCCAAAAGATGCCTCATTTGCTCTCAAATTGATGCAGTTGAAACGTCTAACGCTCCCCATGATTATTTGACTCAAATGTTAATTTAAACAAATTATGAAATTATCTATTAAAATGATGATATTCAATATTACTGGTGTCAAGTACTAGCTTAGGTGATAATTACGTGAAATTATATATTCACTTAAATGTAATATCATATCTATTCCTACCATTAAAATTTACCATCAAATTATTCATATATAAATTAAGTTCAAATTTTACCATCAATTATTCATATATAAAAAAAAATGCACGTATCAATGTATTTTATGAACAAGCTGTATCATTACTGAATAACAATTGATAATTTTCATCTTCAATTATCGGAATTTCTACAAAATATTAATTGTTCTCTCAATTTTGATTTTGTTTCAAAATTCATCACACTGTCACATTACATTACCCATTGTCTTCTAAATTAACAGAAATTGCTTAGTTATCAGTCATATCGTAAATAATATTTTTACATAATTGACATCTTGTACTCTTGAAATCAATATGATAAAATAAATATTATTACATTGTCTTTAAATTTAAAGCCTAAAAACAGTTATATTTCAGCATGACTTCCAAATTAAGCATTTATTTGGAAGATGAAAGATTACTAAGTGGTGAAATTTGAAATTAAAATTTAATTTTTGTCACCCAATTCAAACAAAGAAAAATTTAATGACCCAATTAAGATTTTGCTAAAAGTTCAATGACCTTAGAAATATTGTCCAATTACAATGCTTTAGAGCATTTACTTCAACTAAAAGCAACGGCTTAGTCTATTGTTGGCTTATATTTATAAATAATTATATATATTGAAGTCATTTTTTATGTATATATTTTAAGTGTTTCATAAGTATTATTACTTTTATTTAATTCGTTTATATCTAGTTATAATTTAAATCATTTATAAATACTGGAGTCCAAGATTCTTTTATCCAAACTAGATGGTGATTAAAAAGACATAAAGACAAATTTCAAAAGTGAGAGCGGTGTCTTCGTAATTCCCTCATGGGTTGCTGGCCCTCTCTTCAATATAAATAAATATTGAGGAAATTATTTAAAATGTCCACTTTCACGTGTCCATTTGTAAAAATGTTCACTTTCACAAATTCTTACAAAAATGTCAATTTTGAAATATTTTGAATCAAAATACCCCTGTGAACTATTTATTATTCCACACAAAAACCAGAAATGGACATTTTTGCAAAAAAATTATTGGCTAATAAATTTTTAGCACATAACCTGCCATATTTATTTCAAAAGTACATACGTCGAATCACAATTAATGCTATTTTTCTCATTGATACAGAAACGTCGAGAATTATATTTCAAGTGTAGAGAAATGTTACGATTAGAATGAAATGTCATTCTAGATATTTAAAATGTCAATAACAACATTTGAAATATCGAGAATATTTAATATTGTGATTTCATATGTGTACTTTTAAAATATAAAAAAAGATTCAAATATCGAGAATGACATTTAAAATGTAAAAAATATCATTTTAATGTAACATCTCGTGGAAACTACTTCTTGGAATCCGCAATAAATTGAAAAAATAAATAAATTGTTTCTTTTTTCATTAAAGGTATAATAGACAATTTAGTGCTAAATTTAGAAAGTATACAGTTTTTAATTGACACTCATGAAATTAGACATTTTTGAAAATACCTCATAAATATATTTAGAGGGTGTTTGGTAGGAATTTTTATGTGAAAATGCATTTTTGAATAGTAAATTGATAGGAAATGTGTGGTTGAAAAATAAGAAAAAGTTTTTGATTTACGTGTAATATTATTTTAATAAAGAATGTGTGGTTGAAAAGAAAAGAGAGAAAAATGCATTTTGATAAAAATGGGTGCCAAACAGAGCCTTAATAACAGGATTATGTCATTAATGCAATAATTAATTAAATGAAACGCCTAAATAAAATATTAAATTAAGGTTGCTCACAA
Source organism: Olea europaea var. sylvestris (assembly GCF_002742605.1). Taxonomy (NCBI): domain Eukaryota; kingdom Viridiplantae; phylum Streptophyta; class Magnoliopsida; order Lamiales; family Oleaceae; genus Olea; species Olea europaea. The sequence goes on from NC_036246.1 coordinate 22,851,051, forward strand.
GCAACTGTTTCATTTCCTGTCTGATTGATGAGAGAGAAACAAAATCAAACAATAAAGACAAATCCGCGATTTGAAAGAGAACAACAACTCACGTCGAAAACCATTTCCACGCAACCCCACACCTCACGACACCCTTTTTCTATTGGTCTAAATTTATAAACTCAACGCAGAGGAAGAATTCTTGAAATTTGACAAGCTGATGTTGCTGTGTTTTTCGTGTACAGATGGAGGACGAATTAGAAGAAGAAGAGGGATGTATATCTTATGTTTATGTAAATGATCATCGTATATTTGTGCTTATGTCGTAAATAATTGGAATATTGAATTTGTACTGTGAAAATTATGGTGAAAGAGAAAAGGGATATTAGGCCGGAGCTTTTGAAATTTGGGGTTGCTTTTGCTCTATCTCTTGGTGGGATTCTTTATACCCTTTTCAAAAACAAAAAAATCAAACCAGATAAATCTCAACCTCCACAGCCTTCTCAAGGTATTATTTCTTTTTTAAAATTGCTTATTATATTTTTTTATTGTTTTATGTGTGTTGTGATTATAAATGATTAATGATAATTTGAGTACAGATGTGGGAGGGGAAAGTCGTGAGCTAGAGAATGATGACGAATTTCTTCACAAATCACCAAATTCCCGCAATTCTCCTGAAATTTCACTCGGAAAATATGTAAGATGATTAGATTATTTATTTTTAGTTTATGTTTTAGATGTGATTTTTTGCTGTTTCATATCATTTAATTGATCTAGTTGCTTTGAATGTTCAGAACGATTCATGTAGTAGGGACTAAGGCTTAGTTTGTTGTTGTTTTTTCCTTTCTAGAGATTTGATCTATATGATATTTACGGAAATTATTGATCGAAATTGAGAAAATAATGAAAAAAATAAAAGTCTCATTGATCTTATAAACTGATAGGATGATTTTGTTTGATTGTTAATTCAAAGAAGTTTTGGATGAATGTTCTCGAAATCAAGAATTTGAAAATCATGAAACAAAATTCTTTCATGTTTAAAGATTTTTTACTTTTATTTGTAATTTTGGTTTCTTTGAAACTATAGTTGCCTGCTTTTAACTTTTTTGATTACTTGAGAACTAAATTTCCGAACTTTGCTAATTAAATCGCTGTAAATCTTGATCTGTTCTCGCTGTCTTTCTCCTGATCAGCTGAATGAGTCTAATATGAGGATGCCGACTTTCCAATTTTTAATAAACATTATTTTCTTTCTTCCCTAAAGGTTACTTCTGGAAATTCCACCAAGGATCTCTCTCCGAATGCTAGATACATAGGAGATAGAGACGGTTATCTCTTGCCAGAATTCGTTGATCTTGTAAAGGAATGTGATTCAACTGTCAAAGCAACTGGTATATCTCCACGGAAAAATATGGAAACTCAAGCTCTCGATGTAGAATCACCCCGGGGATGCAAATACATTGAACATGAGGAACCCGACAGAGAGATTAGGAGCCTAAAGAGCAAGGTTAAAATGCTCCAAGAGAGGGAGAGGAGCCTGGAGATTCAACTTCTCGAGTATTACGGCCTTAAAGAGCAGGAAACTGCAGTTATGGAGCTGCAGAACCGGCTAAAATTGAACAATATGGAGGCTAAACTTTATAATCTTAAGATCGAGTCCTTACAGGCCAACAATAGAAGACTAGAGGCCGAAGTGGCTGATTATGCACAAGTCGTGTCTGAACTAGAAGCTGCAAAGGCCAAGATAAAGCTGCTAAGGAAGAAACTTAGGTCTGAAGCTGAACAGAATCGGGAACAGATCTTGACTCTTCAAGAAAGAGTAATGAAGCTGCAGGACCAGGAAATGAATGGTGTAAAAAATGACCCCGATATGAAATATAAGCTTCAAAAATTGAAGGAACTCGAGGTCGAAATAGAAGATTTGAGGGAGTCGAATCATGGCCTGAAGCAGGAAAATTCTGAATTGGCTAAGAAATTGGAGTATCTACAAATGATTGCTACTTCCGCTTTAGATAATGAAGAGGTAATTCTTTCAATTATTATCTATTATCTTCTTTTCCCTGTAGTACACAGTTCAATCTTGATTTTGGATATCTTTTTATAGCAGACTCAAGCACATAAAAAAGAGAGTCACCATTTAAGACAACAAAACGAAAATTTAACCAAGGAAATTGAACAGCTCCAAGCTGAACGGTGCAGTGATGTTGAGGAACTAGTTTATCTTCGATGGATAAATGCTTGCTTACGCTATGAATTGAGGAATTATCAACCAGCCCCTGGTAAAACAATTGCGAGGGACCTTAGTAAATCGTTGAGCCCAAAATCAGAGGAGAAAGCGAAACAGCTCATTCTTGAATATGCAAATAAAGAAGGTTCAACTGAGAAGGGGATCAATATTGCAGATTTTGATTCAGATCGATGGTCATCTTCCCAGGGTTCTTTCCTTTCTGAATCTGGTGATGGTGATGATTCTTCTGTTGACACCTCATTGGCTAACAAAACCAGCACTTCGAGCAAAACAAAAGTTTTTAGCAAACTGATGAGGCTTTTACGAGGAAAAGATAATCTGCATCATAGTCGGGGTTCACCTCTTGATCGAACTACATCTGTTGAAGATAAAGTTGGAAGATGTTTCAGTGATTCTCAAGGGTACAATCCCAGTGGTCCACTAGATATAGATCCTGGAGCTGATGGCCACACCCAAAGATTGAAAAATTCATCTGAGCGTTTGTATAGACATTCTTTGGATCTACAGAGATCTTATTCCCATGATTCGAAGACCCTTAAAGGGGAAGGTAGCGGTTACTCACGAAGAAACAGTGACGATAGTTCCTTGAGTATTTATAGAAGAATTGACTCGATCAGGGAAGAGGTAAACGATTCTTCACCTGCTAGTCAACTTGATCAAGATGCACCAAATGTAGAGAAAACTGAACTGGTAAAGTACGCCAAAGTTTTGAAGAACTCTCGTTCAAGATCATCTTCTCGGAGAAGATCTGCCTTGTTTAGTTCTTTTTGACTCAATTTCCTTTTGGTTTACTTCCAGCCCTACCAGGTTAAAAATATCGATAAATTGTCCGGCCCTGTGTTTAGTTAAGCTGCATACTTCAAAGTTAGTTCAATGTACAATGTACATAGAAATTTTGTGGGCTTGATAGATTTTTAGAAATCTATTAAAGAAAATTGTGGATTTCGTATTGTGTTGTTTCATTTATGATGTGCTGCAGATTTTGCTGACCCTATAGCAATCTATTCCGCACTTTGTGCTTATACTCATGAAGGAGAAAAAAAAAAAAAAGGAAAAAATTCCAAAAAATCGAGCCGACTTGACGGCTCGGGTCGAGCCTAAAAAAAATCGCCTTGTCATTGGATTTGGATTTTTCCATCATTGATTTAACACAAGAATTGTTGGCGTTGACAAATGACGTGTCATCTTTCTAGTCAACTTAACAGAAAAAGGGGGAAATCCTATTGTCATTGGATTTGGATTTTTCCATCATTGATTTAACACAAGAATTGTTGGCGTTGAAAAATGATGTGTCACCTTTCTAGTCAACTTAACAGAAATTACAGAGGAAGCTGGTTTTCCATTGAATTTGTTGAGTTCGGAGCACAATGCTTAGTGCAAACGGAACGTGTTCTTTTTAAGAGAACTTGAGTGTGTTTTCGAGGGATTTGAACTTCTGCTACAATGTTTTCTTCTTGAAAAGAATGCGGTGCAGCTTTGACAGGTTGTGATTGGTTGATGAGGGGTGGTTGAGGTGGTGTGATAATGACCATTATCTTAGGCTAATCAACCTCTTATTGGTGGGTTGGGGCGATGCCACTGTAATGAGAGAAATCGCCCTGGTTTGACTTAATTACGTCAGTATACTCCTCATTAACTGCTTGTGAACTCAGATATCAATTCGATTTTCTTATCTTATGTCGACAGTATACACCAATTTATATCAAAGTGGATATTCAATCCGATACACACATTTTGAGTTGGAAAAGTAACAAGAACTTTGAAAAAATCAGACTAGGTTTTTTCCTACTAATAGTGATACCAGCACATTAACTATGCTAACTTGAAAGTAGAATTTTGTTTTTTGTTTTCCCAAAAAATATGTGGAGATGGGATTTTTGAAAAGCAGCTTTTAAGTTACATATTAACTTATTTGCGCTAGTTTGATCAAATATTATATACGTCTAAATGCGGTTAATGTTTACCTGCAGTCAATGTACGATAACCCAATTTCAATTAGATCACTATAATTCAATTTGTGTCAATTGGATTTTGTTGCCAATGTACAATAACCCAATTTCAATTAGATCACTATAATTCAATTTGTGTCAATTGGATTTTGTTGCCAATGCTTCTGCATTCAATTCCATCACATTGTTTAACGTTGGAAATTAACTGGCCTAAATGAGAAGGAAGAAAAATATTTAGAAACTAAGAAAATTGAAAAATAAAAACAACCAAAAACCAAAGTTATTAATGACTACACGATTTATGTGCCCCAAAACCAGAATCGTGTTCTAGGGGTCGCATTCTCGCTATAAATATTGGCTCATTTGAATTCCTGAATTGAACTTGCTGCCATCCTTTAAAGCTGTCATTTGACTCATACAAAGTCTAAACGACGACGTTGTTCACATCCCAAATTTCCTAACAGACTCGAGGCCCAGTTGCGCTAATTGACAGTTATAACTAACTCTCTCTACACTGTTATGCAGTTAGAGCTCCTTCTCTTTCTCAATTTCTTGTGACATTCTAATTTCCTTTCTGAAGAAAGAATATGGCGACAACAATGGCGATTCTATCGTTGCCACCACCACCGCCACCACCACCATCAGCAGCAGCACCATCAGTGGTTGATAGGGTGTCATAACCAGCCACTTGAAGGAAGCACTTGGGGAAGAAAGAAGAAGAGATCCCAGAAGTTCTGGCAGAATTTTGAAATTCAGGGTGACGCGTTTAGCTTGATCCAAGATGACACAGTTTTGCTCCCAATTTAATTGTTTTGAGTGTAATACATTTTATCATTTTAGGAATACGATTTTGGCTATAGTACTTAAACCGTAGGAAATCATAAGAAGAGGGTTGAATGTCAGAACTGTGTCTTCCTACCCAATCTCTCTGAATTTCCCTCGCTTCTTCTAACTTCTTTCTTTCTCTTCTTCTCTTCTTAATTGTAATTTTGTTCAGTTTAATTAATACAATTGTAAATTGGGTTGTTAAGTCCCAGCTAACTATCTTTAGTTGCGAGTAATTGTGTTGATTTGGGTTTAAGTTGAGCTCCAACCATTACAAGTGGTATCAGAGCAGCTACGTGGTCTAGACATGGATACTCGAGCTAAGGTCGTAGAAGAACACCTAACAAAATTGGACAGGGAAGTTGAAGGTCTGAGTGAAACTCTCCAAGGCATGAGTGATACGGTAGAGATCTCAGATCAAACATTGAAGGCTTTGTGTAACAAGCATGATAGTATAGAGGTAATGATAGGGGAATTGAATTCTAAGCATGAATCGTTAGTAGCCATGATGGCCCAAATGATGGGGCAAAAGGGAGAATCTAGAGATAAATAGAAATGAGTTTACTTGTACCAATTCACAATGGTGAAGGAATACTCACGCCACGCATGGGATCAACATCTGGAAGTAATATTAATGGGAGAGATGAGGGGAGTTAAGCTGCCTAAGATTGATTTCCCTTATTTTAGTGGAAAAGGGCCTAGAGACAGAGCCGTAGGCCTCTCCTCAGGTCCATAATATAAAGGGGTCAAAAATACTTGTAACCATTTATTTTTTCTTGGAAAACCCGAGCCAAATTTCAACAGACAACAGTTGTCTTCTACTCTTTTTGCAGTCGACTGCTCCAGTTCTCCACGCCAGTTGCCAATTTTCCATGGTTTGGGTTACGTCTACTGCAACTTAAGTCTCAACGGACCACTCCTAAAACCTACTGACGACGGGCAACGACGACGATGCAACGGCAAAGTCACACTCACAGCATCCTGTCCTATGGCGTCGGCGGTCTTCTGACTTCTATTATCGGACTCGTTCGACGTTGTACTTGGTACTATTTTGTAAGTTATTTATCCCCAAATTCCAACCTGCTGACGGTAATCATGTGATGAATCCGATTACGATATTGCTGGCATTTTGCTTCTGTATCTGTATTACTATTAAGTATTAATATTATCTATCAAATTGTTAATCGTTTTCTTGCAATGTTTGATATCCAAAATGGCAAAATCCGACCGACCGACCATGTCTTCAACTCTTCATCACTTCATGTTCCTGATGCTATTGCTGGGGCATTATGGCATTCTGTTTCAATGATTTTGTTAATTATTATCTAATAAAATAATTAATATCTATCAATTTGTTTTCATGCTATGTTTTGGGTGTGAGATTTAAATTGATTTCTTTGTCTATTAGTTGCGTCTTAATTTTTAAACTTGAAGACATGTTAAATTGAATAATTGATTTTAGTTGCTGAATGAAATTCTTAAATTCATCCATTAAAGATGAATGATTAATGATTAATCCTGTCATGTTAAAGTAATTTAAGGGCAAGTGAACAGTGATTCTATGAAGTAAGTTGTCTGTGACTGTGAGCAATTGTAATCTAGACTAGCATTCCAATTTTTGTGG
>NC_036246.1:22857723-22947989 GCF_002742605.1 Olea europaea var. sylvestris
GGGGGGGGGGGGTTTGAAGATAGTAGTTGATGATCTGATGAAATAGGTAAGGCTAAGTGATGAAAATATAGATTCATTAGCTCGACTTAATGGGTTTAGCTCTCTATTATTTATTTTTATGTTCTGGTCTAGTTCTCTCATTATCAAGTGCGCAACTAAAACTCTAGAATTGATAAAGTGTGAATGATGGTCGATGTTAAGTTGAGTACTTTTATTATAAGTTATTAATCAATTTTGAATTTTTAATCTTAAATTAATCTAACTTGGTCCTCTTTTACTCTCAAATTTCAGTAAGCGCTTGCTATTAAGTGACTTGAGTCAAATACTATGGCTTCTATATATGCGTCGGGAGCTCAAAAAAGGAAAAAAAGGAAAGAGTCGAGGCATTAATTCAAAGTCAAGCTGGAGATATGGATAAGTACTTTAATGACAAGAAAAGAAAAGGGGAGGAAGGAACACCAGAAAAGTTAACGATTGAGGAACAATAGAATGAGAATGATAATGACAATGATCATGTGGATGAATGGAAAGAGAACAAAGAAATGATTGAACCTGCAAATATGGATGAGTCAAAACAGAATAATGAAAATAATGTTCAAAATGAAGATTTAAATAAAGAGAATTGCTTTTCTTTGAATTTTAATGATCCTGAAAATTGGAAAGACATTCACATTGATCAAAAGATAAGAGACTTTCTAGTTGAAGTGGGTCAAAAAAGAGTTGATGACATATTCTTTCTCAGAGATAGTAAAGGTAGACATTTTGAATCATCACAATATAAGCGGTTAATGGCAAATGGTTAGACAATTGATAGAAGATGGTTAGTGCATTCAATTTCTTTGGATAAGATCTTCTGTTTTTGCTGCAAGTTATTTAAGTTAGAAAAATGGACAAAAATATTGGCCAATTGGGTAATGACGAATACAATGATTGGCATAATATGCATCGGTGTCTTACACATCATGAAGTGTCTAAGGAGCATATAGGTTGCATGATTAGTTGGATGGAATTAGAAAATAGGCTTCAAACAAAACATACAATTGATGAAAGCATACAATTGTCCATCAACAAAGAAAGAGAGCATTGGAGACAAGTGTTAACAAGAATAATTGCTATTGTGAAAAGACCCGCTAAAAATACTTTGGCATTTTGTGGAGATTGTGAGCAACTTTATGTTGAGAATAATGAACTTTTTTTGCAAATGATAAAGTTGTCGAATTCGATCCAATAATGGAAGAACACATTCGATGTGCCCAAGCACTCGAGATTCAGTATACATATCTTGGCCCTAAGATTCAAAATGAATTAATACAAATGTTGGCAGGCAAGGTGAGAAGTACAATTGTCACAAAAGTGAAACATGCAAAATATTTTTCTGTCATACTTGATTGTACTTCGGATGTGAGTAACGAAGAACAAATATCTCTAGTAATACGATGCGTGGATTATTCGGTAGACTCGTCGATGGTACAAGAATATTGGATTGAATTTTTTACGGTGGATGATGCTTAAAAATGTGTTAAAGAATCTTGAACTTGATATTGATAATATAAGAGGTCAAGGATATGACAATGGAGCTAACATGAGCGAGAGACATAAAGGTGTACAAAAAAGGTTACTTGAAATTAATCCTAGAGCTTTCTATACTCCATGTGGTTGCCATAGCCTTAATCTAGCATTATGTGATATAGCAAATTGTTGTTCGAAAGCTATGTCCTTCTTTGGAGTGATACATCGAATCTACACATTGTTCTCTTCTTCTCCCAAACGATGAAAATTTTTTAAATATAAGGTTCAAGGTCTGACACTTAAGCTATTATCGCAAACACGCTGGAAAAGACATGTGGAAAGTGTAAAACCTATAAAAGAACAATCTATACAAATAAGAGACGCTTTACTTGACTTGGCAAACATTGTTGAAGATCCTAAAACAAAAAGTAAAGTCCTTAGAAATATATAAACTTGAAAATTTTGAGTTTTTGCTTGGCATAGTAATTTGGTATAAGTTGTTGCATGCAATCAATATTATGAGTAAATTTTTTCAAGCCGAAAACATGGATATTAATGAAGCCATCAAATTTTTACAAGCACTTATTTCATTTCTCAAAGATTATAGAGAATCTGGGTTTGCCAGTACCATGGATAAAGCAAAACAAATGGCAAGTGAAATGGGAATTGAAGCTATATTTCAAGAGAGACGTAGCATTCGAAGAAAGAAGCATTTCGATGAAAGTGGCACTGAAGAGGCAATATACTCGACTGAAGAATATTTTAGAGTTGAGTATTTTCTCTTTATAATTGATCAAGCTCGATCATCACTTCAATCTCGTTTTGCACAATTTACACATTATGAAGAGATATTTGGATTTTTGTTTAACTTGGATAGATTAAAGAGTATGCAAGTTGACAGTTTGCTGAAATCTTGTATGAATCTTGAGCAGTATTTAGAACATAATGGACATTTAGACATTATAGGTGATGATTTATGTTTGGAGTTGATCGTCTTGAGATGCTATTTAACTAGCGAAATAAAAAGAGCAATTGATGTGCTACATTACTTGAAGAAAATGAATGGTTGTTTTTCGAATGCTTGCATTGCTTACAAGATTTTGCTCACCATCCTGGTTACAATTGCATCAGTAGAAAGAAGTTTTTCCAAGTTGAAATTGATCAAGACTTATATCCAAGATTGAATGGTTTAGCCATGTTTTTAATTGAAAAAGAAATGGTTGAACAACTCGACTATACAAAATTGATCGATATTTTTCCCTCGAAAACTACAAGACGAGTTGTATTTAAGTGATCTTTTAGAACATTTTCACATTGTTATTTGATTATAATATACATATTTTAAATATTTCATTTTTTTGATTTATTTTTTGATTTTATGTTGACAAATATAATTTCTTAAATCTCTTATAAATGAAAAAAATTAATTGCTTATTATGATTTATGGGCCCAAAATATGAATTTTGACTCAGGCCCTGCAAACTATAGGTCCGACCCTGCCTAGAGAATGGTTGAGGCATGCTCAAAAATATTTTCAAATATACCTAATTCCCGAAGAAGTGAGGTTAGTGTGGTGGAGATGTATTTGAAAGGGAAGCCAGATGTGTGGTTTTATGGATTCATCACGAGCAATCCCAACGCTCATTGAGAATTGTTTTCTACAAAGGTGTGTAGGCGGTTTGTAGAGGGTACAGGTGAAGAAGCTATAGAGACTTTTAGTAAAATCAAACAAAGAGGATTTGTGGCCGATTACCAGGAGCTCTTTGAGGATCTCAAATCCCAAGTAATGTTATCCCTTCCCCACCTTCTTGAGTTGTATTATATCTCCATCTTTACTAGTGAATTGAAGGAGGAAATCAAGTCAATGGTGAAAATTATCAAGCCAACCTCTATTCCCAAGCCTTTGAAATAGCCATCTTACATGAGAATACCATTCTCGCTCTCGCTCTCAACAAAAACACCAAAAACCCAGCCAAACCCAATTATCAATCCAAATGGCCTAACCTCCTACCAGGGCCCTTCGAAGCCAGCCCAAGAATATCCCAGCAATAACACTGAACATATCCAAAAGAGCCAAAACTACCTATTGAGATTCAAATCTATCACTCCCACTGATATACAAACCAAAAAGAGCCTGGGGTTATGTTTTAGATGTGATGATAAATACAACCCTAGACATATATGTAGAAACAGGATGCTGAACTTCATGTTGGTGGATGATGGAATATAGGGGGAAATGGAGGATGAGGAGAATGCGATTGAGTAATGTGAATGGAATGAAAATAAGGAAATTATGGAGATCTCCATTAATACCTTAACAAGCAGCTTGAAACCAAAAACCATCTGACTCCCAGGCATGGTGAAGAGGAAGAGAGTGTCTATCCTTATCAACATCACCCATAACTTTATTGATGAGAAATTAGTCAAGGAGCTGAGGTGTAAAATAGAACCCACTCAATCTGTGATAGTTACCATGGCTAATGGAGACAAGCTACATAGTATTGCCATATGTAACCCCCTTACTTGGGCCATGTAAGTAATGGAATGCCAATTCCAACTGAGAATGTTGAGGTTGGGGAGAGTGATATGGTCTTGGGAGTAGACTGACAAGTTTAATCCCGTGGAATTTGACTTCCAACGTGGTAGCATCAGATTCTCTTACCAAGGAATGAAGGTGGAATTAAAAAGTGAAGTCATGAGTGAAGAATTTATGATGATGGAAGGGGGAAAGATGAGCTCGTGGATACACGGCAACCTTATGGCATTGCAGCTCAAATCCAATCAATTAAAGATGAAGGAAAGGGCCAAATTCCTACTGAAGTGTAAGATATCCTTAAGCAATATCCCAAATGTATTTGTAGGACCAAAAGGAATGCCCCCTCCCAGGTTTAATGATCATAGGAAATCCTTAGAGGAAGGAGCCCAGCCTTTTAAAATAAGGATCTATAGATGGCCTTATGTATAGAAAACTAAAATGGAGAGTATGGTGAAGGAAATGTTGAAAGTAGGGATCCTCCAATATAGCAGCTTCCCTTTTACCTCGTTCGTCCTGTTAGTAAAGAAAAGATATAGCACATGTAAGTTTTGTGTGGATTATAGGCAGCTAAACAATTTAACTATCAAGGACAAATACCCCATGCCTTTGATTGATGAACTTCATGGCTCCAAATGGTTTTCCAAAATTGATTTGAGGGCTGGATACCACCAGATTAGAATGGTAGACACTGATATTCACAACAGCATTCAAGACACAACAAGGTCTATATGAATTTAAGGTGATGCCTTTTGGCCTGACCAATACCCAGCCACTTTTCAAAGCTTGATGAATGAAGTTTTTAAATGAATGAAGTTTTTAAAGCTTACTTAAGGAAGTTTGTACCGATTTTCTTTGATGATATTTTGGTATACTGTCTTGACTTACCATCTCATTGCGAACACTTGTTAATGGTGTTGGAAATACTGAGGAGTCAGACACTATATGCCAAGGAATCTAAGTGTTCTGTTGGGAAACCAACGCTAAATACTTGGGGCATACAATATCAGCTGCAGGGCTGTCAGCTGACCCATAGAAGATGAGTGCTATGCAGCAATGGCCTAGACCCATCACCATGAAACAGCTAAAATGATACCTTAGGTTGATAAGCTATTACAGAAAATTCGTGAGAAGATATGGGGTGCTAGCTAAACCCTTAACAGATCTTCTCAAGAAGGACAATTTGTTAGAATGATGAGGCTGAAATAGCCTTCCAAGCGTTGAAGACAACAATGTGTAACACCCCAATCCTTGTACTATTGGAATTCAACTAAACATTCATAGTTGAGACAGATGCTTGTGTTGGGAGAATGGGGGCAGTTTTGATGCAAAGGAAGAGACCAATTGCTTATATGAGTAAAAGCATAAATAAGAAAAAGTTGGGGTTGTCCATTTATGAGGAGTTGCTAGCATTGGTCATCGCCGTGGGGAAATGGCGACATTACCTTGAAGGTAACCATTTCATAATCAAAACTGATCATCAATCATTAAAATACCTCATAGAACAAAGGATCTTCATACCTCTCCAATAGAAGAGGCTAACCAAACTCCTTGGGCTCTGCTATGAGATTTAATATAGAAAATGGAGAACTAAAAATGTTGTCTTGGGTATAGAAGGTGATAGGAAGCTATCAAGGGGATGAAATGGCTAACTAATTGATTAAAGCACAACTGATCAAATCTGTAGAGATATCTGATTATTCCTTCAAAAACGAGCTACTCCAATATAAAGCCAGACTAATATAAAATATTCATTCTTCACAAAATAGGGAGCATTCAGGCATACAGATGAGTGTCTATAGGGCCAAACAACATTTCTTTTGGCCTGGCATGACCAAAGACATCAAAAGGAAAGTACTGCAGTGTGATGTTTGCTAGAGGTGTAAAGAGGAGCATGTTCCCTACCCTAGTTTGTTGCAACCCCTCCCTGAGCCACAATATTCTTGGAGTCATATCTCCATGGATTTTATTGAAGGGCTACCTTCTTCTAAAGTTAAGATAGTAATCTTGGTGGTGGTGGACAGGTTCACCGAATATGGTCATTTCTTTGCATTAGCACATCGATTCTCAGCTACTACTATAGCAAAATTGTTCTTGGATAACATATACAAACTGCATGGGATGCCTCAAAGCATGGTGCCTGACAGAGACAAGATATTCATCAGTGGGTTTTGGCAAAGCTATTCAAATTACTAGGGACTGAGCTACACCTATGGTCTGCATTCTATCCCCAAATTGATGGTCAGATAGAGAGAGACTAAATCAGTGTTTGGAGATGTACCTACGTTGCATGACTTTTCATCGACTTAAGTGGTGGTCTAATTGGTTGTCACTAGCTGAATGGTGGTTTAATACCACTTATCACACAGTTATTAGAATGTGCCATTTCGAAACTTTATATGGAATCAAGACCCTACAGCTGGTCTTAGGACCTTATCAACAAGCTAACATTGCGATAGTGGATGAGTTGGTATGATAGAGACATCACATGGATCGGTTGCTCAAAGAAAATTTAGCTTATGCCAGGGCAAGGATGAAGTTTTGCGTAGATCAACACCGAACTGAGAGGGAATTCCAAACTGGAGATTGGGCGTATTTGAAGCTTTAGTCGTATAAACAACAATCTATCTCCACTGGGGTCAACTCCAAGTTATTTGCAAGATATTATAGACCTTATCAAATTATCAGAAAGATTGGATAGATATCTTATGAGTTGGTGCTTCGAAAATCCATCTTATTTTCCATGTTTCATTGCTTAAGAAAAAGATAGGGAACATAGTAGTGCCTATTTTGCTAATCCCAGACATCAATGAAATAGGACAATAGCACAACACTCCCGATGCAGTCCTACAAACTCGTATAATCAAATGGAACAATCAGGTTGTTACTCAACGGTTAGTACAGTGGATGCATGCTACAAGGGAAGATGCAACTTGGGAAGATGCTGCAACGATCCAGACACAGTTTTCTCACTTCCAACCTTGGGGACAAGGTCGATTAGAGGGGGGAGGAATGTCATAACCAACAAGTTGAAGGAAGTAACTGGGGAAGAGAAGAAGAGATCCTAGAAGTTCCACCAGAATTTTGAAATTCAGGATGACACCATTTAGCTTGATCCAAGACGACGTCGTTTTGCTTCCAATTTAATTGTTTGATTGTAATACATTTTATCATTTTGGCAACACAATTTTTGCTGTAGTACTTAAATCGTAGGAAAGCATAAGAAGAGGATTGAATGTCAAAACTGTGTCTTCCTACCCAATCTCTCTAAATCCCCCCCTTATTCTACCTTCTTCTTCTAGCTTCTTTCTTTCTCTTCTTCTCTTCTTAATTGTAGTTTTATTCAGTTTAATTAATACCATTACAACCTGGGTTGTTAAGTCCCAGTTGACTATCTTTAGTTGCAAGTAATTTGTGTTGATTTTGTTGGTTTTGGCTGAAGTTGAGCTCCAACCATTACATAGGGCCTCGATGACACTTACACCATCATCAGGGTCACCATTACTAGATCCTTCGCAGAGGGCATCGTTGTACGTGAGTGATCTGCACCTAGATGTGACGGAGAAGGATCTATTGCTGGTGTTTAGCGAGGGTAGGCCCAGTATCATCTGTTCACCTCTACCAAGAAAGCTCTCTCATAAGTCCCTTTGATGCCTATGTCCATTCAAGGCCTTGTTTGACTCTCATTTTTCTCAAAATACATTTTTTTACCACACATTTTTTATTAAAATAATATTACATATAACTCAAAAAATTTTCCTTAATTTTCAACCATATATTCTCCATCAATCCAATATTCTAAAATTCATTTTCCATAAAAATGGGGCTCAAACACCCTCCAATCTCACATTGATGATAAACAAAACACAAATATGTAACATTTATATATACATTCATATTAGTTCATATGTTCTGAATTTTGATTTTATAATGTAGTTTCCTGGAGTGACCAAGAAAATGGGTACTCTGTTTATTGCCGTTTTTCTAGATCTTTAAGTTGTATAAATAGGCTTTATTTGTATATGTGTTTTCTAAAAGGTTTATGGTTCGCTATGTTTGTTTTTATACTGTAGATTTTTTTTCAATCTTTTTTTTTATTATTTATTTATTTATTTATTTTTTGTGGTGGGGGGAGGAGTGATATATTTATCAACCATATTTTGAGTTGGAATCTTTATTTTGAGGGATTTCTAGCACGTTCTAATGAATAAATATGTCTAGTTTGTGTTTTGATATTTAGGATTTGAATTTTTTATTTATTTATTTTATCTTAGGTTTGGTAATGTGGTGTTTTGAAACAATTAAGACACAAGGGACTTTCATTTTATGGGTTACTTTATTATTCCTAATTCAAGAAATTGTGATATTTTGGGTTTGGTAATGTGGAGTTTTTGATTAATCAAGAAAAAGGGGATTTTCATTTTTTGGGTCACTATTATTCCTAAATGCAAGAATTTGTGAGTTTTGTTTCATTGACTGAATTCTTTATCTATATGTTTATCATGAAGTTTTCCTTCAGCCATTCACGTTGTTTTGAGAATCAAGAAATATTTAATTCCTCTCAAATGGGCTCTGTTTTATGTTCTATTACAAGAAAACTTAAACCATGAATGTTAATACTTATGATATATAAGATAAAGATCTTATTTTCATACTCTCTTCAAGGGATGATTACCATAGGTTCTGTCGTTTTTGTATGTATTTTAGGAGTTTTTCTTGCCCGTATATTTACTTCTTGACTCTTTCTTGAGTAGATCTATTCAAAGAACTTTAAAGATTTATGTGCAAACCTTTATTCTTGTTATTCATTTTTTGTTTCATTTCTGTTTGTTCTTAGTTCTTACCATTCCCATTTTTAATTTCAGGCTTTCAGCCCAATGTTTTAGTCGTGAACAGTGTTCGCTAGCCTTTCTTTGTTTTTGGTTATCCTCAATTTTCTCTTGCAGCACATGGAGTGATTTTCTTTCCTTGTATACATGATTAACATGTATGTGTCAGCAACTTTTGCTAGCTTGTTCTGTTTTCATGAGAAAAATTGGCCCCTTCTTCCTTATGGGCATATTCTTTTTCTCTCCCTTACTAGCTTCTTAACCATGTTTGTTCACTCTCTTAGTATCTCTTTTTGGGTATGTCAAAAACATCAAATTTCTGCTCTCTTGCTTTCCTTGGGACGCCAAAAATGCACACCCTTTCTCTTTAGTGTATGATATTCTATTCAATTCACTGTTAGTTTGATCAGCTGATACTGCTTTAACTAGCCTAAACTACACTGAATTGAGGGGTAAATCTATGAGGATTATGTGGCATCAGATAGACCCTATCACGAGGAAGACTGGCACTGGGAACCTTTAATCAAGAATATCGACCCTTCAATTACCAGTGCTCGCTTGCAAGAAGTCTTTGTTAATTATGGAGAAATACTATCATGCAAAGTCGCTGAGGAAAATGGGAAGAGTAAGGGTTTTGGTTTCATTCAATTTGATTCCGAGATATCAGCTATGGCAGCTCTAAATGCCGTCAATGGCACCCTGCCGGAAGGCAAGAAGTTGTAAGTCCCTGCTATCTTCAGTCTGTTCTTTTTATCCAACTATGAAGGCCCCTTTTGATAATTGCTCCCTGCCCTTTATTGTCTTCAAAATTGTGGACATTATAGAGGTTATATTTATTCATTTTCTTTCTCTATGTTAGTTAGTTTTATTTCATCGGTGCATGTCATTGAATAGTCCAATTCTTGTGTCTAAAGCTAGTATATATTATTTTCCTCTTGATCTCTAGAAAATATTAATATTTGAATCATGCTATCTGACTCAAATAGCTGATTAAATTTGAAACATCCTATGTAAATGCTCAAGTCAAATCTTCACAATCTCCTACTTAGCTCATTTATCCTACTTCAGTAACGAAATCTTCGATTTTAAACCATAAGTTCCTCGTTTTAGCATCTATTTAGTTAAACACAATCTTGGGGAGATGTTCATTTGAAAGTTCTCTGAAAAATACTTTAATGTTTTGTTGTGGCTTGTTGATCATTCAAATTAAGACAAATGTGTAATTCAATCATGTGGAGTTGAAATGATTTGCTAATGTTTGGTTAAAATCATTTACTGATTGGTTATTAACAAAATCGTGAAAGATTACAAGCTGGTAGAATTTTGTGAATGTCTCTGTTCAGTATATCTCATAGAGCTTGTTAATAATGATCTCAGCTTTATATTCGAGCATTATTATTATTATTATTATTTTTGGATGCCATATCGGAGTAGTGTACGATGTTTATATACCTTGTTTGTTTACTTCAGATGTGTGTCGAAGTTCATTAAAAAGTGTGAGAGAAAGGACGCAGAACTAGGTTTCACAAACTTGTACGTGAAAAATCTAGATGGTCGTTTGAGGATCACCTCAAAGAAAAGTTTTCAGAATATGGAAAGGTCTGCAGTGCTGTCACAATGAAGGATGAGAATGGGAAATCCAAAGGTTTTGGATTTGTGAATTTTGATACACATGAAGAGGCTACGAAAGCCATGGCAACTCTAAATGGAGCACTGATTGGAAAGTATCCTTCTTGCTCAGCACGATTCAAATATATCTAGCATCCCCTTTTTTCACTACTTAAGATTGACTCTTGAATAAAGTATTTTTTGTATGAATCAGGATCAAAGAATCTCTTTGTGGGAAGGGCTCAAAAGAAAGCTGACCGGATGAAGCTTCTAAGACAAGTACATCGACATAATTATCCAGAGTCAAAGGCTTCATAACTATTTGTGGATAATCTTGAAGTATCTGCTGATGACTGGAAATTGGAAGAAATTTTCAGTGGTCATGGAAAAGTAACATCAGCAAACGTGATCCATGGTAGAGATGGAGTTAGTGAAGGTTGTGGTTTTGTGAGATTTACCAGTTCAAAGGAGGCAGCGAAAGCTATGCTTTCACTAAATGGTAAGCTGAGTCTCCTTTTCACTTTCCCACTTTTCTTGTATGTCTTTTGTCATTCTTTCTCCAAATCTTAGTTCAGTTTGGTTTTTCCTAGGAATAACTATCCAAGGGAAGAGACTGTATGTAGCCTTGGTTTTGTACGATGCAGAAAAAATGCGAAGTTGTCCTTTAAATTACCCAACTCAGTCATTTTACACTAAAAACTTGGATGTCATTACCTCAGAATTTCGGCCACTGCATTATGACTTCCCTCACTACTCCCCTTGGGATCATACAGCATATCAAATTGTTCCTATCCCACAATTGAATTCTTGGGATCCAAATTTGGGAGACATTTCATTCACTGCATGTCCAAATTCTGGGTACCTCTCGTTAATTTTACGGAGCTCAGAATCGCCCAGGAACCATTTCCATACATGTAAGTACATTTTATTGGCATGTAATACAATGCTATAATATTATCAATGTTTTCCACTTCCATAACTTGGGATTACACAACTGCAGATCCCTCCACAGCAAAAAGTGCATGGGAATACCAAGAACTATATGCAAAAATACATAGTATGTTTCTTTGGTTCTCGAATTCTAGTACTTTTCACTCATTCTAGAGGACAATAATAAAAAGACGGATAGTGTAGTATTTATAAATGCTTATGTTGCTTTTTATAGCCCAGGAAATTTTCTATTTCAGGTGTGTTTACTCAAAACCCCATGGAGTCTACGAAGGATAAAAAACTGTCTAGCATATTTCAAAACAAGATTATCAATGGGGTGACTATAAAGGATCAAAAACCATCTAGAAAATTGCAAAACAAGAGGATCAACGGAGTTGCAGAGAAGTTCTCTCAAGGATCAGAAACTACAAAACCTGTTTCTGCAACATGCTCGCCTGGGGATATGTATTATTATCCTGTTAAGATTGTTCAGGTCTCTGATTACACATTACACTTTCCTCAATGATCCCTAACTTTCTGGTAAGTTTTTTTCTTTTACAATCTGAAGTGTCTGATGTATTTATAATTGTTTTCTCTGGGTAGCCTCAGCAGTATGATAAAGTTAATGGACAGCTGTTCGAAATGAAGATGTCTGACACATAGAAGCTGCTAAAATCGCCGTAAAGAAAGCAGTTTAACAGCCGGAGGAAAATAGGAATGATTTAGGCGGTCTTGATGCTTTGCCTATCCATGTCTATCTGCCAATCTAGTTTTCATTCATCTGTCTGTTAACAAATTTTGTAAAAATCATTGTTAGTGTTTTCCACCGTGCAATTGACAATAAAAAACGTATTGTAGGAATCATAACTGATGCAAATTCCAATGCTTTTTTCTTTGTGGAGCATTTCGCATATTGTGCATCTTGATTTGTTCTTTTCCTTTCCCAGCAAGTCTCAAGGAGTAGTTCAGTGTCAAATCACGCGCGAGCTGCTATGAACAATTAAATCGGTAGATATGATGTATAACTTCATTAGATCCAGGAAGAAACATGTTTAAACTTCAATTATCATCCTTGAAATTCAGATTTCAACTAAAACAAAATTCTTCTTATTTTTGATCTTCTCTCACAGACTTTGTTAGGAATTCATATGTACATTGTGAGAAAGAAAGGTGCAGGGAGGCAGGTGCCATGGCGCCCAAAGAGAAAGAATGGAGCAGTGATGGGGGCGCCATGGCGCCCGATTCAGTTCTATATATATTGCTGTTTTTCCCTTCATTTTTAAGATCCGGTTTTGAGAGAGAAAAATAGAGAAAGCTTGGATAGAATTTAACAAGTAAGAGGTTGTTCTTCTTGGGTATAAATTCAAAGCAATTTTTTCTTTCTTGGGATTAACTTGAGGCTTGTTCAAGTAATCCAATCCATTATTCTTCATTTATATATTGAAAATCATTTCTTCTCCAATTTCTTATCTTTGAAGTGGTTTGAGATTTTTTCCACATTGCAAGTTTGTTTATTTTGGGCAATCTTTGGGAGGTGTTTTCCCAACAATTTGGTATCAGAGATTCTTCTTAAATCAGGGTGGTTAAACTCCGATTTTTGATGGGTGGCTTGAACTTTGTTGTGCACACAAGGTGTTTGTGAAAATTCTCAAGTGAACTTTGTTGGTTTATTTCCGGTAAACAAGTAGATAAATCATGTCTATTAGAGGAACGGTGAAGATTGGGAAGTATGAGATAGAGAAATTCAATGGGAAGAATGATTTCTCATATTAGAGAATGCAAATGAAAAATTTGTTAATTTTTCAAAAGTTGCACAACGCATTGATGGGAAAGGAGAAGAAGCACATAGATATGTTTGACGAGAATTGGGAAGAGCTATATCTTGAGGCACGAGCATCTATCATTCTATGCCTTGAAAGAGATGTTGCTTTCTTGGTTGATGGTGAGGAAACGGCGGCGGAGGTGTGGACAAAGTTGGAGGCGAACTTCATGACGAAGACTCTAACTAACCGGATTTATTTGAAGTTCAAATTGTATACTTGCAAGATGGATGAAGGTACACTAATCCGGGAGTACGTCAACAAGTTTGATAGGTGTATATCGGACTTGAAGGACATCGATGTGAAAGTAGATGATGAGGACAAGCACTTCTACTACTTCTTTCATTGCCAAAGTCTTACGAGAACCTAGTGCAAACATTGATGCTTGTGGGTGATAAACTTGTGATGGAGGACACTAGAATGTCACTTATAGCGGATGATCTTCGTAAGATTGCAACTAGTGGCATGTCTACCATTGGTAACAAAGAGCAAGCTCAAGGATTGTTTGTAAGAGGTAGAAGCAATGTGCGACCAAAGGACAAGGGAGAAAAATCTAGATCGAGTTCTAGACCTCTTGCGGAAGGCCTTGTTTCAAATGCGGCGAGCTTGGGCATTTCAAGGCGAATTGTACTAACAAAAGGGGTTTGAAGAAGAACAATAAGAGCAACAATAACGGGAAGGTGCAAGTCAAGCAAGAGGTTATCTATGCCTCAGAAGGAGGAGAAAGCAATGAGTGCTACACCATCACTTGTGATGAAGAAATCTCCGGTAAGTGGATTCTTGACTCTGGATGCTCTTACCATATGTGTCCAAATAGGAAGTGGTTTACTACCTATAGAAGCACTGATGGTGGAACTGTGTTGATGGGTAATAACCATTCTTGTAAAACGGTGGGGCTCGGTTCAATCAGAATCAAGATGTTTGATGGAGTGGTTAGAACATTGATGGATGTTAGACATGTTCCTGATTTGCGGAAGAACCTTATCTCTGTTGGTGCTTTAGACTCCGGTGGTTGCAAGATTGTAACATGGAATGGAGTAAAGAAGGTTATTCGTGGTTCTTTGATTGTGATGAAGGGTATTCGTGAAGGCAATCTCTATGCTCTTCAGGGTACTACAGTTACAGAAGATGTAGCGGTTGGAACAAGTGGAAGTGGTGGAGATCCATGTGAGTGCACTCGGCTATGGCATAGAAGGCTTGGGAGTATGTCTGAAAAGGGGCTAGATCTGCTAGTCAAGAAAGGCTCGCTAAAAAACTTGAAGAAGCCTTGCATGGATTTTTGCGAGCATTGCGTGTACGGTAAAGCACACCGAGTTCAGTTCCAGCCAAGCAAACATAGAAACATAGGTATTTTAGACTATGTGCACACGGATGTATGGGGTCCGGCTTCTATCACTTCCAAAGGCGGTTCCAGGTATTTTGTTACATTTGTTGATGATTATTCTAGATATGCTTGGATTTATTTTTTGAAGCATAAGAATGAAGTATTCGACACTTTCAAGAAGTGGAAAGCAATGGTTGAGAACAGAACAGGAAAGAAATTGAAGACACTGCGATCTGATAACGGTACTGAGTATACAGATGGTGCTTTCAAGGAGTTCTGTGGTAAGGAAGGCATTGCGAGACATTGGACAGTTAGGAATACACCGCAACAGAATGGGGTCGTAGAAAGACTGAATCACACATTTCGAGAGAAATCGATGTGTATGCGATTCTATGCTGGTTTGGACAGAGAATGGTGGGCAGAGTCGGTTGCAAATGCTTGCTACATAGTGAACCGGTCTCCACATTCAAAGTTAGATGGAGATGTATCTTACAGGGTATTGACAGGAGAACATGCAGATTATGAGAAACTCAGAATATTCGGATGCACAGCCTACTATCACGTCAACGAGGGAAAGCTTGATGCGAGGGCCAAGAAGACTATATTCTTGGGGTATGCGGCAGGTGTAAAAGGCTATCGCCTATGGTGTGCAGAGGATTCTAAGTTCATAATCAGCAGAGATGTTACTTTTGATGAGAACTCCATGATAGCTTCGTTGAAAGCTACAGTGCCCAATGGTGATGATGTTGAAACTACAAAGTCTCAAGTTGTTGAAATAGAACATAGAGATCAACCTGGTTCTAGTCATGTTCAAGAGGAGCATCATGCAGACACTCAAGATGAGAGTGATGATGAGCTTGAACAAGAGGCGGTTCAGTAAGAGAATGTACAGGCACAGCAACAATAATAGCTTGCAGATAACTTGGCTTCCTTTAGGCCACGTTGTACTTACAAGCAAGTTCTTAAATTGGGGTCAGACGAGCTTTTGAGGCACTATAGGTAGACAAATTTGGTTGAGTATGCACTCTCGGTGGAGAATGATGACCTAGCAGACATGTTAACCAAAGTGGTAACGGGTAGCAAGTTTCAGCAATGCTTGGACTTGCTTCACATTAGTCCGTGTTGATATGCCCGAGTGGGCATGGCCCTTCGGGGCGGGGTTGAAATTAGGTGAAGAGTATATGAAGGTGGAGGTGAACTACGGAGGTTTGATCCCGAGTTTTGGGTACGTAGGCAACCATGGTTTGAATGGTGCAGCCGAGTTTGGCGCTTGTTGCTTCTTCTTGTGTTCGTCCAAAATTTGAGGTCTATCAAATGATGTACGAGATGGAGAATTGTGAGAAAGAAAGGTGCAGCCCAAAGAGAAAGAATGGAGCAGTGATGCGGGCGCCATGGCGCCCAAATTTTTGCACGAAACTTGGCGCCATGGCGCCCGATTCAGTTCTATATATATTGCTATTTTTCCCTTCATTTTTAAGATCCGGTTTTGAGAGAGAAAAATAGAGAAAGCTTGGATAAAATTTAACAAGTAAGAGGTTGTTTTTCTTGGGTATAAATTCAAAGCAATTTTTTCTTTCTTGGGGATTAACTTGAGGCTTGTTCAAGTAATTGTTCTTCATTTATATATTGAAAATCATTTCTTCCTCAATTTCTTATCTTTGAAGTGGTTTGGGATTTTTTCCACATTGCAAGTTTGTTTGATCTTGGACAATCTTTGGGAGGTGTTTTCCCAATATACATAAAATGGTATCTGGTTCTAATGTAGATTATCAACTTTGGAGGCATCAGCTTACTTGTTTGAAATGCGATCTTGTATTCATATGCTTGTGATAATTGAAGAGTATTTGTGAATTCAATAATGCTACGGTAACAGAATTTTTTTGACGTAATGGATTACCCACACTCACATTGGCAGGGGGTCCACTTCTTTTTGAACTTTTTTATTCACCCTGGGTTCACGTATTGTGAGAGGATGTCAATCTTTATATCAATAAAATTATAGCAAAGTAGGATAATTCTTGTGAATTTTGGAAGCATCGTCTTACTTTTTTGAAATGCAGTTTGTTCATATGCTTTTAATAATTGAAGATTATTTGTGAATTTTTTAGCATCGTCTTGTTTGAAATGTAACTGCCTCATTTGAGCAAACTTGAATTGAAATCAAGAGATATTTGGAAACTTGAATAAATGGTTTCCTTTATTAGAAGAACAACAATTGAAGTGTGAATAAAACGTTTTTTGATCTTCTTTCATTACAAAAATATACACAAGGAAAAGGAAAAGAGGAAGGAACGTCCTCAACACTTTTTTTACGACCTCTTTAGTAGCATGTATGCTATGTGATTGGATTGTTTTTAGGAAGTGAAGTAAATTAATTTTGTTCATTGTAGTGTTTAATTGTGTGTCTATGACATTATAGTACAAATCTAAAAAGTCTATGATATAGGGGGTGTTTGGGAGTGATTTTTCATCCAAAAAAATTGATTTTTTGACCATTTTTTCACTATTGCAGCCGTAATTTTTAACTTCTCTCACAAGTAGCCTTGACTTTTCTCCTAACGGTCAAAAAATTAATTCTCAAAATCCCTATCAAATAGGGCCATAATTGTCCATTGAACTATAAGAGTATGATTTATTTAATATACTTCTCCAAATACTTGGAAAAAATGTCAATGTTTATTGGAATATTTGTAATTTCATCAATATTTCAATAATAACGAAAACTAAAATTTTTACAAGACTTAAATTGTTTTTATATTACCGTGTTTATAAATATATATTCTTCTTATCCATTTTTAAGTGTATCGTGTTCTACAGGAGGCAAAAGCTTCTTTTGTTGTAGTTTTTTTTTTTCCCTCTTATCAGATAAGTGGTACATTGACATCAGATAATAGAAGTATATTACAATAAATATTTCATTTATTGTTTATCTAATAATCTACAACTTTTGTTGTCCTTCCACAAGAAAATTCTTGGGAACTTAAAGAAATTACAAAGCAAAATATTTCTATACTACAAGGCACTCTAATTAGGCCATCAAAAGCCTTGACAAAAAGGCGCACATAATTATTCAACTAACATTTTCTTTTTGTTCTTTACATATCTGGAGGATACATACCCAGCTTATTAAAGACTTGTGGACATTTTGGTAGAGCTTCTTTCTTGAAGAATCCAAGAGGATTTATCGTGCGTGTCGTACCATTTACCGTGTTGAGCTTAAATTTCAATGATGGTTTTACCCATCCTTCAACAGGGATTTCATCACAATCTTTTCTACTACTTGAAAGCAGCGTGATTTCGCAAAACTCATTCTTGTGATCGCGTTCAATGAGCATACTATATAGTCCTTCTGCTTTTGTGTAACCTACCTCAGTAAATGTTACACTTCCTTTTTCCGCGTCTCTGCACTCGAGACGTACACCGACACCTACAAGCAAGGATTAAATTATAAATTATGAATTGCAGATATTATGATCCAATTCCTCAACAACGCATACACCACCACCATAAGAAGATGCATGAATGCACATCAAAAGAAATTCTTATAACCAAGCATTCATTTCATTGGAATAATTATGTACCCGGGATGAACTCGCTAAATTCAGTAATGAATCGAGCACGACATGTGTCACAATAAACCTGTCCTTGAATGTGGAATTGAGAAACTGGTGGTTGGGGAACGTCTTCTGAGTATACGACATTAGGAAGGGAAAAGAAGCATAAGGCTACAACGAAGAGAATTGAAATTTGGATAAAGCTTACCATATTTCTTTCGTATTACTATCTAGGAAAATCAAAAGAAAATTTATTTATGTTTTGTACCAACTCAACAATCATATTTATAGGGAGGTTGGTTGGTTAGTATTTTGTAGACAGTTATTTTTATGTGGTCAAGTTGAGAATTTATTCATTTTTTTTTTCTAGAGCTTAAATTAGAATCTTGAAACCGTTTCCTATATTTAACAATTATGTGTTTCTAATTATATTAGCTACTTTCAAAAATTTAATCAGAAAAATATCCAATTTATGTTAAATAGTTTTTTTTTTTGGAAATTGAATACTGAATAATTACATTATTTTTTTATTATAATTTTTTTTTTGTAAATTGTTATTTATGTGTCTAACTATTCATTACAAAAACATTTTCATATCAGTTTAGGTCTCATCGAGTTTTTCACTTCCCTCTCTCAAGTCTCTCCTAAAAAGTAGAAGTTAAAAATGAAAATTCAACAAAAGAAACAACTGATCCTCGTCTTTGTTATTAATTTAGTACTAGTATGAATTCTCTTGAGACTCAATTTTTTATTTTTTGGGTTATAGAGGAGAAACAAAGAAGTTTTTCAACTGGCTAGAGACCTTAGTCCGAAATATTAAAGATTTTCCATCGCGAAGTTGACATAAATGCCATATCCATTTTGCAACCAATTTGTTCAAGCGCTGCAAGCTCATGAATAAATATTGAATGACGAGTCTGAGAGCAAAATTCATCAACATAACCACCAACAAGCAAGCATTTTTCAGCTGAAGGGGGGCATAATTGTGGTGGAAGATTACGTTCTCGAGGAAGAGTTTATAGGTAATCAAAACAAGCGAAAACAGAAACTCCGGCACAATTCTTATATTGCCTCTCTAATTAAATGGTTCAACCAATTGCTGCAAATTTCGAAACACCATCTTCTCGTACAAATCTAAATAATCCATCATGTTACGACAGTACTCTCCATATACTCTGAATCAAACATGCAATTATAGGTTATGACAGTACTATTTCTCTGATCAACCTATGAAGGTGATGTAAGCATTATGCCTTAGGTCCAATCAATTTTGGACATAAATATTTTTAATATATAATTAATTCAATATAATGGCAGATGTATTATTTCATTAATATACAATTAAATTAAATAATAGAGTCCGTATATTCAAATCTTTGTAATTTTTTAATCACAAGAAGTTGTGATTGTGAGATACAAATTACATATGATAAATCTTAAATCGTCCGTGGTCGTAAGTAATAACGAGATACGAATATCATTATTATGGATAGACCATTACGTGTGACATTTCTTATTTGTGAAGTAAGTAGTTGATCTCACAAGTTAAAGTATGATGACACTTGAATGAACATGTGAATGTTTTGTTATAGAACAAAATATTGGAGACCTGCATAGAGATTCCACATGGATAACTATCTGAGTGTCAGTGATTAATCTCTAACGTTTGGTAGTAGGATTGGTCCTTTGACTTGAGGTCGTCATAGTACCTTATGTGAGGGCAGTTATGTTTTGACGGTGTTGGATGTTACTTTGTCAAGGGCTACTAATACGACATCGTTCGGGTATGTCAAGAATCGTATGAAGGTTGTGAATGACCAATAAATGATTCGTCACTCTTAGATAATAAGGGATTATGATCTGCATTTCATTCAATTAAGTCGATAATGAAATTCTTGGACAAGGTGTACTCATAAGTCGAAAAGGAGTGTTCGACTTAAATTGACTTAATAGTGGAGTGAAAGATATGATCAATAATCGAGATTGACACACTTTCATATATTGTAATTGGTCGGATTATATTGACGAAGGATTATAGCTTCATGGTAAACAAACGAGTTTGGTTTTGTGATACCACGTGACATTTCCTGTCACATATATTGCCCTGACACATTAGTAGATGTCAATTTGAGATGGCGAGTGTGAATTGGTGATAAACTAAAGGGGTGTTTTTAATTTATCAATTTGATTATATCAAAATAATATTTCACGTCGTTAGACATCGTGATCGAGAACCTGATGGGTCGCACACAAAAGAGAATTGGAAGATTGTAATTTGTTAATTAATTTTACAATCGTTGGATAAATTAATTAATTGTGTTGGTTATTTATAGGCTCGAACTAATTAATTCACGGACCAAATTTAATTAAATATTGGATCAAGTCAGGCCAAATCCTTTCGGGCTTATATAAATATATGGTTAGGATTTTCAATTCGAAAAGAATTCATTATTCTTGCTAGCACAAGAAGAAAACTCTAATCCTGCAATCTTGTTCTCTGTGTGGATAACTGTTGGAGGCTAGACAATTGAACAGCTGTGAGTGACAGATCGAAATTGTTGGAACGAAAAGAATGGCAAAAGGTTTGCAGAATTTTTCAAAAGTAGATCTTTTATCACAATTTCTATCTAAACACAAAAATGATTCCTGATGGGAATTGAAATTTGTTTTAATTTTTCACTGTGCATGATAAGTAGATTCCAAACAGGTGATGCCTTGGAAGATCAAGGAATGAGCTAGAACTTGATTACCGGTCTGAGATGGATGCACAGTGTCCAAAATACATACTGAGTTGCATTGCTACAAGTGCCTATTGCCCAAGAATGATGATGTCTTTAAATTTCCTGTGCCAAAGCAAACTCTTGTTGCTTTTGTAAAACCTGTAAAATCCAAATTAAAGGGAAAACAATTGTAATAAGGTTTACCAATTCACCTGGTATAAATTTTAATTCAAAAATATTTTTTTTACATACCATTTTCCTGTAGGATTTAAACAAGGTCATAGATGGGCTTGAAGATGTCTAAAATAGCATTATTAAGGCCGGAAGTTGCTTCTGCAGTTTTGTTGCAGTAGAGCTGATTTTTTTATCGGAGACCAAATGTAACTCTCCTGTTGAATTGGCTAATCGTATTACAAACCTGCTTCTGCAACATGCTTGCCTGTGATACCAAAGCCTAAGGATATGCATTACGCTCCTGTTGAGGATCTTCAGGTCTCTGATTACACAATACACTTTCTCGATGATCCATATTCTGTCAATGAATTTTGTAAAACCATTATTAGAGCATTTTCTGCAATGCAATTGACAATAAAAACGAGTTGTAGGAATCTCCACTATGTATTGTGTATCTTGAATTGTTCTTTTAAAAGAAGTATTCCAACGTCTTCATTATTTATTTATTTATTTATTTATTTTTTTGAATCACCTTGCTATTCCATGTCCCTAATTCTACTTTTTTGAATCACCTTGCTATTCCATGTCACAATCTCAATCACAATTGAAAGAGATTATTATCGACAACTAAGTACCAATTTTTATGCCAAATATGTGGTCCTCGGAAGTCTACTTTTTTAGTAAATTTCCATATGAATTTTCACATTATTGGTGCCATATTTTCTCTCTTCTTGTCTAAGACAAGAATTGAAAGTTGTATGGGAGTTAAGAGGGGTTATGTGAGTTGTAGGTTTGAATTTCAGGTTCAAACCACTTCCTCCAACCATTTTGATGTCTTGTGGGTTGGATTACCGCATATGAACGACCCATGATCCAATTTTTCTTGCATTTTCCTTTCTAAACAAGTATCCAGGAGTATTTCGATACTAAATCACAACTAGTATAATTAATCAGTAGATATCACGTATAACTTCATTAGATTCCTGGAAGAAACATGTTTAAACATCAATTATCATGCTTAGAATTAAGATTTCAACTTGTTGGACCGAAGCTTTGAGAAATCTTGAATCTGGGCTCAGTTTACTCATCAAATAAGCACCAACAGAGCTTAGCTCGATCCACTACTTTGCCTACTTAGTTGCCACAAGTTTCTAACTCATTAAGGATTAGAGTGGTGGTAGCAATATCACAAAGAGAGGAAGAAGAAAGAAGAAGCAATAGTTGAACTCCAATTATACCAAGTCTGCTACCTGACCATTCTCCTCTATTGCACAGCTCACAGATATTCACGAGCAAAGAATGGATATATATAATTAAGGTCACCAACTTAAGAAATAACAATTGGGCCATCAAAACCAAGGCAAATGGGCTACCACAACAAAGACCACAACTAGCCTAAATTGGACCAATACGTACCACCATCCAACAAATCCAACCTCAACATGGGCCATCAAAAGTGTTCTACCACGAGCAATATTAACTTAATTAAGCTACTTCTAGTGGCCAAAATTGTTTTTGGGTCGAGCCATCACTAAAGTATTGATGTAGCTTATCCAATATCATTTTAACATTACTGTCCGAGATTTATCAGATATCAAAACCCAATAAATCTCAACATTGATACCAGTCAACCCGCAAGCAACCAAAACACAAAGTTTATATTTGCCTAATCAAGGTAACTAGTAAATTAGAATCACAGACATTACCTCGTGTTTCGAACTTGAAACATATACCATACCTGCTCTATATACATGTTAGAGCTAAGGTCAATAGTGCCAAGTAGGAGCAAGTAATCACAATAATGAGTCAAAACCAAATAAATATACGATGAAGATATAACATAGGATAACATACAGGTTTTTTTTTTTTTTTTTGGCAAACTTGTTCAGAAGGATTCTCAATCTAACACCAAGTTAATCAATCAAATAGCCAAACACATATGCTACAAATGTATAAATGACCCCTATGAAAAGATCTCATTACATTTATCATATCTCATTTTGTGTTGCTCGTACCTCGAGAACACATTGTTCGCTGATTTCCTATATCGCAATTGCACGGGTCGCATTCAAGTAATAAAGTGGACCTGTTGAGTCCAAGTATCATCCCACAGAGATTGTATTAGCTTAAATTTAAATTATTTTCGCTTTAACCGAAACAATAGAAATTTTTGATATTTTCGCTAACTAAATTATGATTTAATAACCTACTTATAAATATAAAGCCTAAATTAATTAAATTAAATGCGTGGTTATAACTAAATGCAAGTTTTATAAAAATATAATAATGAAATGCGTACTAAGATCCCGAATCCCCTTGTATCAATCCCTTTTAATCCGAATTTTATAAAATTGACAACACGATTCAATTATGAAGACCAATATTCCTAATTTGTTTAACAATCTCTTTCGAGTAGAATTAAACCTATTTTCACATGCGATTCGACTATATTTCTATGACGAATGCGAATATATAAAAATGCATTAAAGTTTTATGAATATTTAAAGATCAAGTAAAGTATAGCGGTATATTTCTATCCCCTATCGGACTTTACGACAATTAACATAATGCCTAACTTATTTTCCATCTCTCGAGGGTAAAACAAGCCACAAATCTCATACAACTATTGCACATATAATTGTAGAAAAAATAAAATTCATGCCAATCATTCAATAACATCAAATAAATAAAATTCAAGATTAAGGGTTCATAATATAAGGTTTATCGCAAATCCTAGCACAAAATAATCTAGCCGAGCATAATGTTAAAATTAAACAAAGAAAAGTGGAAAAATATCACCAAAAATTGACCAAACGTGAATGATTCCTCAAATTTATTTTGCAGCCGCCGACTTTGTATGCGTATGTGTTATCCTCCAAGTTGCTACTTTCTGTGGGAATTATATAAATCCATGCAGCCGCCAACCTCTCTCCAAAAGATGCCAAATTCTGCTTTCAGTTTGTATTTGTATAATCCCCAATTCTTGCCCTCCAAGCTGTTGTTTTCTGTTGGTATATATATAAATATAACTTCTTGCAGTCCACCATATATAACCCCAGCAGCTGCCGACTTTATCAATTCAACCGTCCATTGTCTCTTTAATTCCAATTCGACCCCAAGCTGCAGCTGACTTTCAGCGGTGGAATATACTCAATTCAGCCCCAGCAATTCTCTTTTTTTCTGCCACTCAATCTACCAATTAAATAGTCCAATTCCAACCTGCTTTCCGTTCCATTTAATTCCCCCAAATCTACCGGTTTTCTCCCTGCCTATATATTATGTTTTCTTCCGCCCACCAGCCTCGGCTTGCTGTATATTTAATCCCCAGAAGGGATTTCAATTCTCTCCCACGGCAGCCTCCTTCTCACCGTTTTCTATCCATGTGTTTATGAATTTAGTTTGCTTTCCCCCCCCCCCCCCCCCCCCCCCCCTCGGCTCCCCCCCCCCCCCCCCCCCCACTCCTTTCTCTCGGCTGCATGTGTATATATACATAAACAATAAAGCCCTTGTTCTGTGTACAAATTAGGAGCCCAAGTCTTTATTGAATTTTATTCCAAATCAGATCTAAACTAAGGCCCAATGCTCCCTTTTATTTCCACTTCCTTCAGCCGACAGATTCCTTTATTTTTTTTTTTCATTCCCATAAGTCAATAAGTTTTGTGTACTCAGTTCTTTCATGTAATGCAAGTTAGTCCTTCTCTTCATTATCTCCTCAATTTTGATCCTCCATCTTTTATTCTGCGAGATTTTGTCCACAAACTCAACTTAATAGCCAATTGATTATTTTATTTTCCAATTGTTTCAAAACGGGTCCATAACTAAAAACAAAAGAAAATTAACACAAGTTAGGTAAAAATTAATAATTTGACGACATAAAAATCTAGTTATGTAGTCCGAATAAGTGCACAAAATGCATTTATCAAACACCCCCAAACTAAAAAATTTGTTCGTCCTCGAACAAAACAAAATAAAACTTAGGTAACACATTTCTAACCTAACAAATTATAAATAAAAGACTCAACGTTGAACTACTTATCATGTGCCTTAGGTTCGAATTTAAGCAATATTTTAGAAAGATCTAAACAACATCAAAAATAAATTTTTTTTGCTTATCCGATGCTCGATTTAGTGTGTGTGTGTGAGATTAGCCAACATTGAACTAACACCTATATTAGAATACAACCAATCAAGTCTTGTTGATTTATTCATAGTCCCAACCCTCTTGTGGTCATTTTTCCTCACACCTCTCGTGTAACAATCACTCCTTATGCTTTTCTCTCCAATCTTGAGGTATTTCTAGTACATAAGGGGTTCCTAAAAATCATTATGATGCATTTTTCCGCACAAGTGTTAAGAATTAGATACTTGTAAATCTAGAAAGAGAGATAGTAAGTCTTTCTCATAACCACACCGCCAATCTCTAGAATTCAAATCTCAAAGTCATTACTAGGCACATCTCACTTTTGATAATTTATATCTCAATTTTTCTTCATCATTTTTTTTTTTTGACATCTCCTGTGCAAGACTTTTGTTCATTAAGCTTTCTAAATGACACATGTAGCGAGTTTTAGGCTAGGGATGGCAATTTGAACCGTTAAAACCGAAAATCGCGGTTAACCGAATCGAATGGGGTGAAAAAAATCGAACCGATGGTGCAGTGGGACGGATATGGTTTTTATTTTTATGAATCGGTTCGTGGCGGTGCAGGTATGGTATTTACGCCGTCGAACCGAAACCGAACCGATTACCCGCTAAAAAGAAATATCAATTGAATTGATTATTGAGCTTTACACTACTTTTCTATCTAGTCGAAAACAAAATCCCCCCATTACATATACATGACTCAGCCGGCCAACCCACTTACCATTAACCCATAATAATAACATTAGTATGACAGTATATAAATGCAAACCCTACTCTCCACAGACCACAAACTCACGCACGGCTCCTTTTATTGTTAACTTTTTTCTATTATATGTAGAAAATTCTACTTCTTCATCATACTCTAGAGCTTGTGCAATGTTTAGCGAGAAGGAAGCTGATGAAGAGGTACATTTTTTTATTTAAATCTTAGTTAAGATCATTATGGAATAGGTAGTATCGTTGTATTCTCTACTTACATTTCTTATTTACTATATATGAATCAACTTTGAGTGTATCACTATACTAGTAAGACTTGTGGGGAAGAATGAATCAAGTCACTTTGATGCACAACAATTAAGAATGAAGGAAAAATTTAGTATTGTTATATTTATAAGATTGTTTGTTAAATTTGTATTTTACAATTGAAAATTTGGATAATATTTGCATTTTCGTTTGGAATATTGTGTTTTTGTTTTCATTGACTTTTTTCATAAATTGTTTTATATCAATTTGATAGATGAACCTATAAAAAATATTTTATTTTCGTGGTTATTAACCGAACCGAACCGTGTCGAATCGAGATACGAATTGAACCGATTTACGTGGTTATGGTGCGGTTATGGTATGGTCAAAAAATTGGTGGTGCGGTTATGATTTTGGCTGAACCGACCCATAACCGAACCGTTGTCAACCCTACTTTAGGCCGATGACTCCCAAGTCAGACGACTATAGGGCATCAAGTTTTTAGATACCCTTGCAGACTTAATAACCCGAGTCAAAAAGGCTACGAAGATAAGTAGAAGATGTGTTACTTTTTCTTTTGATATGAGAATCCAACTGTTTATTTATTTTTATTTTTATTTTTTCTTATGTGCAAAGCTTCTTTCCATTAAGCTTTCTAGATGACCCCTGTAGCGAGTTTTAGGTCGATGACTCCCGAGTCAGATGACTTTAGGACACCAGGTTTTAAAGACCCTTACAGGCTTAATCACTTGGGTCATAAAGACTACGAAAAGAAGTAAAAAATGTATGATGATAAGTGCCCGTTTTAGACTTTTTAATTCAAAGCCTTTTAATTAACGCCGGAATTTGAGAATTCCAAACCATCACACTTCTATGAAGACAAGCACTAACCTTCTCACTCCCAAACTAATTTTATTTATTATTTTTTTTTTTTACAGCTTGGTTTCTAAATAAGGTACTTGGGAATTTTATTCAAACCTAAGTCAACAACATCACCAATTCCACAAAAATTACATTGTGTACCAACATAAGTGATAAATCAATATGGCTGTGTGCTCAAATAATCAAATCTAACATCGATAAGTTTTAAAGTAACAGTACAATTTAAGATGTTATACAGCATCTAACTAAATATGTACTAAATTCAAACAAATAATATCTTCATACGCGGCAAGTCGTCAACGCTACTAGACAATTTTTTTTTAACAGTTATATGGACTCAATTAGCAATTGAAAAGTATGTATTCTAAGTATCCTAATACTCACCCACCCCCAAACTAAAATACTACATTGTCCCCAATGTAGAAGCAAAACTAAACAAAGTAAAGGGTAAGGATCAGAAACTCCCCGAGGTAAATGTGGATGCGATGAATGATCAGGCTGTTCCAATTGGTAGACATCACGTTAGCTGTAGCTTTTCTTTGTTGTGAGGATTTAATTTTCTTTTTCATGTATTCAAAATAAATATTAGTGATAGCATAGAAAAGTTAAATATTTGCAATAAATTCATACCAAGAAAGATTGAGATTTAGGTACCACCTTAAAGATGCATATCACATCAATGTAAGCTAAATAGAATGCTAAGATGTTAACGATGAACCTAGATAACCATGTCAAAATAAAATGAACTTACTAAATAAATAGGCCAAGTTACTAAAATAGGTCTGAAAGTACTACTTAAAATGTGTCCAAAACTACCCATTTAAATGAATGAGTTCCTAAATTAATGCAGTCCCTAAAACTATATGTAATGCAATAGTTAATTAAAATAACAAAAAGAGATAGAAGAATGGGCTGCCTCACATTAAACGCTCGATTTATAGTCTAGAGCTCGATTTTTTATTCATTCAATCCAGTGTTGCGAGTTGAACGGCTGATTTTTCTTTCGAAAATTCACCATTCCAATATGGCTTCAACTGTTGTCCATTAACCTTAAAGGTTCCTTTATTTTCTTAAGTTATTTCAACTGTCCCATAAGGAAACACCTTGACTATGGTGTATGGACTTGACCACCTAGACCTCAATTTACCCACCTAGACCTCAATTTACCAGGAAAAAGTTTGAGTCTAGAATTGTATAGCAAAACTTATTGCCCAACCTCAAACTTCCTTCTTTGAAAGT
The DNA here is from genome assembly GCF_002742605.1 of Olea europaea var. sylvestris. Taxonomy (NCBI): domain Eukaryota; kingdom Viridiplantae; phylum Streptophyta; class Magnoliopsida; order Lamiales; family Oleaceae; genus Olea; species Olea europaea. The sequence continues at coordinate 22,885,952 of NC_036246.1, forward strand.
GCATGTCATGCCACTTTTTGTGCGCCCCTTATAGAGTTTTGCCTTCTCATAGGCTTCCAATCGAAACTCATCCATTTCATTCAACTAAATTAATCTCTTTTCACCGACGGCCTTTAAATTAAAGTTCAAGTTCTTACTGCCCAATAAGCTTGGTGCTCCAATTCAACTGGTAAATGACACGCTTTCCCAAAAACCAAATGATAAGGAGACATGCCTATAGGTGTTTTGAAAGCCATTCTGTAAGCCCACAAAGCATCATTAAGTTTCTTAGACCAATCTTTTCTTGAAGAACTCACTATTACCTCCAGTATCCGCTTTAATTCTCGATTGGAGATTTCAACTTGACTGCTGGTCTGAGGGTGATAGGGGGTAGCTATACAATGTCGGATACCATATTTAGCCAGCAAAGACTCAAACTAACGATTGCAAAAGTGTTTGCTCCCATCACTTATGATAGCTCGAGGTGTGCCATAACGGGTGAAAATATACTTCTTTAGGAACCCAATTACAACCTTCGCATCGTTGGTTGGCAATGCTACTGCTTCCACCCACTTAGAAACATAATCGACGGCAACAAGTATATACTGATTCGAGAATGATGAGGGAAATGGCCCCATAAAGTCGATCCCCCACACATCAAAAAGCTCTACATCCAGAATGCTATTCAGAGGCATCTCATTCTTTCCTGAGATATTTCCCATGCGCTGACATCTATCACACCTCTTCACAAATTCAAATCTATCTTGGAATATCGATGGCCAGTAAAAATCAGACTGTAGAATTTAGCGACAGTCTTTGATGCGCCAAAGTGTCCAACATAGGTAGATGAATGACACTGCTCGAGTATCTGAGGGATCTCTTCTTCAAGAATACACCGCCTAATAATTTGATTTCGACCCCGCCTATAAAGAATAGGGTCCTCCCAAAAATAATACTTCAAGTCAGAAAAGAATTTCTTCTTTTGATGACTTGAATAGTCTGGTGGAATAATAGATTTAGCCAGATAATTCACTATATCAGCATACCAAGGTACATCCTCTACATTGAAAATCTGTTCATCTGGAAAGATCTCATTTATGTCCACTGACTTGTCCTGTTCTTCATGCTCAAGTCAGGATAGATGATCAGCTACGAAGTTTTTACTTCCCTTCTTGTCTCTTATCTCTAAATCAAATTCTTGTAGAAGTAATATCCATCTGATTAGTCTTGGCTTTGCATCTTTCTTTGTCATCAAATACTTTAAAGCTGCATGATCTGTATAAGCTATTACTTTTGATCCAACAAGATAAGATCGAAATTTATCAAAGGCGTAGATTACAGCTAAAAGTTCATTCTAAGTGGTGGCATAGTTAATCTGTGCATCATTCAATGTCTTGCTTGCATAATAGATCACGTGAAAAATTTTATCTCGTCGCTGTCCCAATACTGCTCCCACTGTGTAGTCACTTGCATCACACATTAGTTCAAAGGGCAAACTCCAATTTGGTGCAACAATTACTGGCGTTGAAATTAACTTCTCCTTTAAAATGTTGAAAGACAATAGACATTCTTCAGAGAATTTGAAAGGGACATCCTTGACTAGCAGATTGCATAATGGTTTAGTGATCTTAGAGAAGTCTTTGATGAAGCGCCGATAAAATCCAGCATGACCAAGGAAACTGTGAACACCTTTGACTGAGGTTGGTGGTTGTAATTTCTCAATAACTTGAATCTTTGCCTTGTCCACTTCAATTCCTTTAGCTGAAATTCGATGTCCCAACACGATACCCGCTTGTACCATAAAGTGACAATTTTCCCAGTTTAGTACCAAATTTGTTTCTTTACACCGCTGCAAGACCAAGTTTAAGTGTTCAAGACATTCATCAAATGAAGAACCAAAAATTGAGAAATCATCCATAAAGACCTCTATGAATCTTTCTACCATATTAGAGAAGATGGCCATCATGCAACGCTGAAATGTGGCAGAAGCATTACATAGACCAAATGGCATCCTACAATAAGTAAAGGTGCCGTAAGGACAAGTAAACGTACTCTTCTCTTGATCTCGGGCGCTATCGAAATCTGATTATAACCGAAGTATCCATCAAGAAAACAATAATGGGAGTGACCTGCTAACCTTTCCAACATCTGATTAATAAATGGGAGGGGAAAGTGGTCCTTTCGAGTAGCAGTGTTGAGTTTGCGAGAATCAATGTATACCCTCCATCCCGTAACAGTTTTGGTAGGAATCAATTCATTCTTCTCATTTTTCACTACTGTAATACCTCCCTTTTTCAGCAAAACTTGAACAGGACTAATCCATGCACTGTCTGAGATAGGATAGATGATCCCTGCATCCGAAAGCTTCAAAACTTCTGCTCTGACTACCTCTTTCATATTTGGATTGAGTTTCCTCTGGCTGTCTATACTTGGTCTAAAATTATCCATGAGAATTTTATGCATGCAGATTGCAGGGCTGATCCCTCTTATGTCGACAATAGACCATCCAATAGCCGTTTTATTTTCTCTGAGTACTCTTAGCAATCTCTCTTCTTCAAGCTTACTAATGGAGTTTGAAATAATAACAGGCAATGTGGAAGATTTTCCCACGTAGGCATAATGAAGGTAAAATGACAACTGCTTGAGCTCTAACTCAACTCAGGGGGCCTCTGAATTGATGGCAAAGGCTTTGTAGGATCAATGCCTAATTCCTCAAAGTGTGGACAGTACCTATATGGAGGATTATCTTCAACATTTCTCGCACATATTTCAATCTCATTAGAATCAGATTGAGTAGATTGAGAGTGTACAATGCCTCATATGGATCTGGTGGATTATGCAACTGGAACGTATCATTTACTGCATTATCAATCACATCGATCTGGAAGCAACTGTCTGACTCTGTTGGATATATTATGGCCTTGAACACATTAAATGTGACATGTTCTTCACCAAGTCTCAAAATCAATTGACCTTTCTGCACATCAATAAGGGCTCTACCGGTAGCTAAAAATGGTCGACCTAAAATAAGTGAAATATCCCTATCCTCCTCCATGTCAAGAATGAGAAAATCAGTTGGGAAGATGAATTTGTCCAATTTTACCAAGATATCCTCAATAATTCCTCTTGTGTGCGTGATAGACCGATCAGCTAGCTGCAAAGCCACTGTAGTTGTTTTAGCCTCCCCCAAGCCCAGTTTCCTAAAAATAGATAATGGCATCAAATTAATACTTGCACCTAGATCACATAAAGCTTTATCAAAATAATAATAGCCTATAGTGCAAGGTACAGTAAAGCTCCATGGATCTTTTAATTTGGGAGGTAGTTTCTTTTGTATTCTGGCGCTACATTTCTCTGTCAACATTACAGTCTCATGTTTGTCTAGCTTGCGTTTGTTAGATAAAATATCTTTCAAGAATTTGGTGTAACTAGGCATCTGAACGAGAGCATCTGCGAAAGGAATGTTAATGTGAAGCTTTTTGAAGACATCAACGAATTTTGTATACTACTTGTCTAACTTGTGTTTTTGCGGTCTCTGAGAAAATGGAATTGGTGGCTCGTATGGTTTAATAGGAGTAGTTGCCTTAACCTGTGGTGTATTTGAACTCTCTTTAATAGATGTATGTGTTGTTTGTTCAGTTTGTTCTGCATGCTCTTCATCAGTAGAGGGTACTTTTTCCTTATTTGCAGTTGGCCTCTTAACATGAAACTCAGGTAATTGGACCCCACTTCTCTGCTTGCTGAAATTGAGAACCATGTGGTGTAGTGGGATTCTGATTGCTCCAGGAAAAATTCGGGTGTTTCCTCCAACTAGGGTTGTAGGTGTCAGAATATGGATTATTTTGTTGGCGCTGACCCCCTTGTATGAAGTCAAAGTGTTCCGTACCTTGTATAAGAATTGGACAATTTACTGTACTGTGATTCGCCCCCACATTCTTCACAACTTGCTCTTTTGGCCTGTACTGCATTGGCTGACTGTGACATGCTCTCTACCTTATGAACCAAAGAGTCAATTTTTGCAGACAATGCTGTATACATATCCACCTTGTAAACTCCCGGTACTTTCTTGTGAACAACACGCTCAGAGGCCCACATGGCTGTGGTAGTAGCCACTCTCTCAAACAATTCCAAAACTTCATCAATTGTCTTCGTAGATAAGGAGCCATTGGATGATCAGTCCACCATGCTTTTATAAGATGGAAGTAGACCTGCATAAAAATATTGGATCTGAAGCCCTTTACTGATGCCATGATGAGGGCACTTCCAAAGCATGTTCTTGAATCTATTCCAAGCTTCATCAAAGGATTCGGTTCTTCCCTGCTGAAATATGGATAGTCATGCTTCAACTTCGCAATCTTAGTTGGTGGGAAGAATTTGGTGCAAAATTTTTTAGCCAAGTCATTCCAAGTGGTGATACTAGTAATAGGCTGTGAATCTAACCATTCAAGCGCTCTATCCCGTAGAGTATGTGGAAATAATTTCAATTTGATTACATCATCTGAAATTCCTTAATATTTAAAGTGTTGACACATCTCCAAAAATCGAGAGACATGTGTATGTTGACTTTCATCGGCCTTGCCATAAAATTGATATCCATTTTGAAATAAATGAATGACATTGGTCTTCAGCTAAAAGTTTGGTTGTCCAAATAGAGGATAAACGATGCTAGATTGGCTCTGAATAATTTGTGGAATCATGAAGTCCCCAACTAGCATGTTCCCTTCATTAACGACTGCTTCTTTGTTCACTTGAATAATTGGATTATTTTGTCCGTTGGCCATCTCTTGTTGTTTTATTTCTTTTACTTCTCTTTGCCTATGGTGAAAAGTACGTTCAATTTTTGAATCACTTGGTATCAATTCACCGTCCCTTGAATTTCGCATAAAATGCAAGAGAAAATAAAAGTGCTAAAATAATCGTAATAATAAAATAAAATAAATTAAAATAATAATAATAATAATAATAATAATAATAATAATAATAATAATAATAATAAAATTTCGAATTAGCGCCAAGATAAATGAAATTAAACTAAAATACAATCCTCGGCAACGACGTCAAAAACTTGTTCGCCGATTTCCTACATCGCAAGTGCAGTGTCGTGTTCAAGTAATAAAGTGGACCTGTTGAGTCCAAGTATCATCCCAAAGAGATTGTACTAGTTTAAATTTAAATTATCTTCGCCTTAACTGAAACAATAGAAATTTTTGATATTTTCGCTAACTAAATTATGATTTAATAACCTACTTATAAATATAAAACCTAAATTAACTGAATTAAATTCGTGATTATAACTAAATGCAAGTTTTATAAAAATATGTTAACAAAATGCGTACTAGAATCCCGAATCCCCTTATATCAATCCCCTTTAATCCGAATTTTATAAAATTGACAATAAGATTCAATTATGAAGACCAATATTCCTAATTTGTTTAACAGTCTCTCTCGAGTAGAATTAAACCTATGTTCATATGCGATCCGACTATATTTCTATGACGAATGCGAACATATAAAAATGCATTAAAGTTTTATGAATACTTAAAGATCACGTAAAGCATAGCGGTATATTTCTATCCCCTATCGGACTTTACGACAATTAACATAATGTCTAACTTATTTTTCATCTCTCGAGGGTAAAACAAGCAACAAATCTCATACAACTATTACGCATATAATTGTAGAGAAAATCCATGTCAAATATTCAGTAATTAAAAACATGTTTTAACGTCAAATAAATAAAATTCAAGATTAAAAATTCATCGTAAATCCTAGCATAAAATAATCTAGCCAAGTATAATGTTGAAATTAAACGAAGAAAAGTGGAAAAATATCACCAAAAATTGACCAAACGTGAATGATTCCTCAAACTTATTTTGCAGCCGCCGACTTTGTATGCGAATGTATTATCCTCCAAGCTGCTACTTTTTGTGGGAATCATATAAATCCATGCAGCCGCCAACCTCTCTCCAAAAGATGCCAAATTCTGCTTTCAGTTTGTATTTGTATAATCCCCAATTCTTGCCCTCCAAGCTGCTGTTTTCTGTTGGGATATATATAAATATAACTTCTTGCAGTCCACCATATATAACCCCAGCAGCTGCCGACTTTATCAATTCAGCCGTCCATTGTCTCTTTAATTCCAATTCGACCCCAAGCTGCAGCCGACTTTCTGCCGTGGAATATACTCAATTCAGCCCCAGCAATTCTCTCTCTTTTTTTTTCTGCCACTCAATGTGCCAATTAAAGAGTCCAATTCCAGCCTGCTTTTTGTTCCTTTTAATTCCCCTAAATCTGTCGGTTTTCTCCTTGTCTATATATTATGTTTTCTTCCGCCCACCAACCTCGGCTTGCTATATATTTAATCCCCGAGGGGATTTCAATTCTCTCCCACAGTAGCCTCCTTCTTGCCATTTTCTATCTGTGTTTATGAATTTAGTTTGCTCCTCCCCCCCGGCTCCTCCTTTCTCTCGACTGCATGTGTATATATACATAGACAATAAAGTCCTTGTTCTGTATACAAATTAGGAGCCCAAGTCTTTATTGAATTTTATTCCAAATCAGATCCAAACTAAGGCCCAATGCTCCCTTTTATTTCCACTTCCTTCAGCCGACAGATTCCTTTATTTTATTTTTTTCATTCCCATAAGCCAATAAGTTTTGTGTACTCAATTCTTTCATGTAATGCAAGTTAGTCCTTCTCTTCATTTTCTCATCAATTTTGATCATCCATCTTTTATTCCATGAGATTTTGTCCACAAACTCAATTTAATAGCCAATTGATTATTTTCTTTTCCAAATGCTTCAAAACGGGTCCATAACTAAAAACAAAGGAAAATTAACATAAGTTAGGTAAAAATTAATAGTTTGACGACATAAAAATCTAGTTATGTAGTCCGAATAAGTGCACAAAATGCACTTATCACACATATGTCCTCTCATCGTGCCATCATGCTCACTAGACTAGTCCCTAACTCATGTCTAATTGGAAAACTACAATAGAACTTAAGTCCATGACATAATTCTCTATCATTACCTCACTTTTCTCAATTTTAGTGGATAACGGGTTTTCTTCTAACAGAAGTGATAGAAGTGTCTTTCATGCTCTACTTGTATAGGGTCTTTTACAGATAGAAGATTCCAAATATATATTCACATCCCCACTCATGATCCAAATGTCACTCTCCACATCCTTGTGTATATCATCAATTCATCCTCAGGCATTTATACTCCATATTACCAAAAGACCAACAACACATTTACTACTAACGCATTTCAAACCCACTATGGAAAATCGACATGTTTGACGATCACAAAGGTTATGGCTCAATTTAAATGGACCCACACACCACAAGGTTAATACAACACCAAAGCTTAAGAAGTCCACAAAGAATTTATGGCAACCAAGAACCGACAATCGACACCCCAACGACCAAGGGCAAAATCATCCAAATTTCAACATATCGCTCTAAATAGAAAATAGACACCTACAAAGTTCGTTGCACCTCCTGAAGCAATCTATCTAAAAAAACCACCGTCGAAAATAGCTTCACATGCTTACACACACTATCATTGGAAAGGCCACGTGCCATTGCAAGCACCATGGTCATGTTTAAAGCTCCAGTAGTTTGAAAGAAAACTGGACAGTTTTCTAAAATGTTTCGAGCTTCATTCCTGGTTGATATCAAGTGATGTATGCATCAACAAATCATAGATTTCTGATCACCATGTGCTCTTATACGTTTACTGGGTAGAAGTTGTAGAAATCTTGAATCCGGGCTTAGTTTATTCACCAAATCAACACTAATCGAGATCAACTCAACCTATAACTTTACCCTCTTGGTTGCCACAAGTTTCTAAACCATAAAGGATATGGGTGGTGGTAGCAATATCACAAAGGGAAAAGGAAGAAAGAAGAAGCAATGGTTGAACTCCAATCACGCCAATTAGGTTAGGTCACCAACTTGGGCCAAGAAATAAAAAATTGGGCCAAGTAAACCAAGGCCGATGGACTATTACAACAAAGGCCACAACTAACGTGAATTGGGCCACATCACCATCCAACATATTCAACCACAACATGGGCTATTCAAAGTGTTGAACCACGAGCCACATTAACTTAATTACTTTGCTTCTAGTGGCTCAAGTTATTTTTGGGTCGAGTGATCATTAAGATATTGATATAACTTATCTAATATCGTTTTAACATTATCGTCGAGATTTGTTGTGCGTCAAAATGCAACACAACTAAAGAAAAATCTTCTTGATCCTAATCTTCTCTCACAGAATTTGTTAGGAATTCGTATGTACATATAATGGTTTCTTGTATTCGTATGCTTGTACTAGTGGAAGATTATCTGTGAATTTTTGAAGCACTGCCTTACTTGTTTGAAATGCAATCTTGTATTCGTATGCTTGTAATAATGGAAGATTATTTGTGAATTTTGGAAGCATCTTCTTAATTGTTTGAAATGCAACCGCACAAGGTATTCTTTCTTAAGCAAACTTGAATTGAAATAAAGAGATATTTGGAAACTTTAATATGTGGTTTCTGTTATTAATCAAATGTGTAAAATGAAGCCTTTTGTTCTTCTTTCATGACAAAAATACACAGGGAATGGGAAAAAGAGGAAATAAAGTCCCAAACACTTTACAAGACCACTTTAAGTGACATAAATCTTGTTCATTCTATTATTCGATCGTGTGCCTATGACATTCTCATACAAATTTAAACCTAATATAATTGTTTAATGAACTATAAGAGATATATTTTTCAAATACTTAAAAGAAATATCGGTAGTTTATTGAGATACTCAATTTACAAGTATTGGAATATTTGCAATTTCATCAATCTTTCAATAATAACAAAAAATAAATTTTTACTAGATTTAAAGTTCGATTATTTTTTTGACTAGAATTTTTTACTAGATTATTTTTACTAAATAAATTTTTACTAGATTATTTTTACTAAATAAATTTTTTACTAAATAATAACAAAAAATAAATTTTTTTTACTAAATAAATTTTTACTAAATAATAACAAAAAATAAATTTTTTTTACTAAATGAATTTTTACTAGATTATTTTTACTAGATTTAAAGAGGTAAAGCACCTCTTTCGATGTAATTTTATTTTTTCATCCTAGTAAATGAACAGTAGATTAAAATGCAAAAAATAAAAAAAAAATTACAATATGTTTTGCATTTATTAATTATCTCATAATCTACAATTTAGTATTTTTTCACAGGAAATTTCTGGGGAATTTACAGAAATTACAAAGCAAAAAATACACTTAAGGCATTCTAGTTAGGCCATCAAAAGCCTTGACAAAACGCACACATAATTATTCAACTTAACATCTTCTTTTTATAGAAATTTTATTGTCTTTCCACAAGAAAATTCTTGGGAATTTATAGAAATTACAAAGCAAAATTATTCTAAACTAAACAGGGCACTCTAATTAGGCCATCAAAAGCCTTGACAAAAAGGCGCACATAATTATTCAACTAACGTATTCTTTTTGTTCTTCATATATCTGGGGGATACATACCCAACTTATTAAAAACTTGTGGACATTTTGGAAGAGCTTCTTTCTTAAAGAATCCAAGAGGATTTATCGTACGTGTAGTACCATTTACTGTGTTGAGCATAAATTTCAATGATGGTTTTACCCATCCTTCAACGGGGATTTCATCACAATCTTTTCTGCTACTTGAAATTAGTGTGATTTCGCAAAACTCATCCTTGTGATCGCGTTCAATAAGCATGCTATAGAGTCCTTCCGCTCTCGTGTAACCTACCTCAGTAAATGTTATGCTCCCATTCTCTCCGTCTTTGCACTGGAGGCGTACACTGGCACCTACGGGCCAATATTATATTATAAATTATGAATTATTTATATTCTAATTGAGTTCTACAACAACACCACCATAAAGAAGATGCATGAATACATAGTGAAGAAAATTTTATATGCAAGCATTCATTTCATCGGAATACTGAGATAGGATTTATATTGTTATTATTGCATACCCATGTTGTAAATATGAAAGAGAAATATATGTGAAATGAAGTTTAAAGCATCTTTCAATTTAGTTCGTAACATGTCTTCTCATGTATGTGGCTTATGCACCTAATAAGTGCAATACTAGATGCTTGTTCTCTAGAAGCATGCTTAACTACCTCATAAACTGTTATCTAAGGAAGTTCAGTCACAATTGAAGCAACAAATTTAGATTTAGCCGAAATTATACAACTATTGGGACAAGATGCAATATGAGTAGCATTTTGTATGGATTATACTTATGTACCTGGTATGAACTCGCTCAGTTCAGTAATGAATCGAGCACGGCATGTGTCACAATAAACTTGTCCTTGAATGTGGAATTGAGAAACTGGTGGTTGGGGAACGTCTTCCGAGTTGACAATGTCAAGGAGAGACAAGAAGCATAAAGCTATAACGAAAAGAATTGAAACTTGGATAAGTCTTGCCATATTTCTTCAGTTTGCTGTTTAGGAAGAACAAAAGAAAGTTTGTTTGTGTTTTTGTAACAACTCAATGTTCTTATTTATAGAGAAGATGGCTGGTTTATATTCTAAAGACAGTTATTTCTATGTGGTCAAATAGAGAGTATATTCATTCTTTTTTGGATCTTAATTTAGAATCTTGAAACCGTTTCCTATATTTAACAAATATGTGTTTTCCACAAATTGCTTTGAAAATTTTAAAGAAAATTTTAATCAGAAATCATAACATTTTTATTAGGAAATTGGAACTACATAATTCAACTAAGAATGTCACTTATTAATTTAATTGCATGACGTAACAAAATGACAGCAGGCACAAGTGTGGTGCATCTTGAGAATTTACAGCCCTCAAGCCAATGGCCAATGCATATGATAAAAGCAACAAAAATCCCATTTTAGCAAAAAACTGAAATTTTTAATCTTAATTTTATCTCAGAATTAATATATACCTAGTTACTGAATCAATCTTGTGTTAGATAAGGGACATGAACGTTGGGATGGCCATTAATGGCTGCCCAAAAGTGGTTCTACTTCATTAAAAGCTCACATATAATACCATGTTAACAGATTCATATAAAAAGTTAGGTAAGTAGAGAGAATTATGTCTTTTATAATAATTTTATATTCAACCATACAGAGTTGGTTTAGGGAAGGCAGAAAAATTCATTCAACTCGAGACTTGTGGGCCCTACCCCGAATGGGATGGAAATTACCCGCCTAATCGAGTAACCAGGACAGGAATGTGATGAGGGTCATAGTTCTGAAGCGGGTATGTGACGGGTACCAAAAATATAGTCACCGTCCCATTATCCATCCCATTTAAAATTAATTTCAATTTTAAATTTTTTATAAAACAAAATAAAAGATTTATCATCATTTTTAAAGAAAACATGTGTTATTATTAACAAATTGGAAAAAAAAAATATTCACTAATTAAAGACATAAAAAATAATAATAAAAAAGAGTGATACTGCCCCGCCCCGTTTTAATTGGATATCGACGTGCAATGTAAGATGGCAATAATATCCGACGAGATGGAGGACCAGAATGGTCGACCCATCTCATACCTGCCCTATTGTCATCCCTAAAAGTCATAGGCTGCATCCTCATGCATTATGTGTTGTATAGATATTAGTCTGATCAGTTAACCAAGTCTAATTATTTTCCCTTTTCTTTGAAACTTGTCCAATTTGTTTGCAATAACTAGCCCAACTGCCACTAAAATGGTTGAAAAATAATGTGTCAGGTCAAAATAATAATAATAATAATAATAATAATAATAATAATAATAATAATAATAATAATAATAATAATAATAATTATTATTATTATTATTATTATTATTATTATTCAATTTGTTGGCTATAAAATTATCTTTCTACCCTCTCGATATTTTAAACTTTAAAGTCTCTTTTGGAAATATAACATGCAATTATAACATGGGTCAAAAAGATAATTGCAACTGTAAAATAATTTTCGATTTAATTATAGATATTTTTGTTAGGTCTAAAAGTGTAATTGACAATTCTTTGGACAAAACAAGTTAAATTGTATAATAGTAAAAGTCAGGGACTTCATTGAACACTGGTGTAAAAGCCTGAGACTTAGGGTGCAATTTGTATATATGAGGTAAATTAGTGTTCGAGTAGTTGAAGGAGTCCAAGATGTCCAAGAAGATCACACAAGATCATCGGAATGCAATTGGAAATCTAAAGGATATCAAAGAGCCGCACAAATTATGTTCCGAATTTTCAGTCATAAATTGCAACGCATTTTTCACATGTAAAACGTTGGAATTTGGACAAGGCTACCTCTAGAAGAATTGTAGCCCTTTGAGTTATCTTTCCATCTAAACTTGAATCACCTCAAACGGGTATTAGAAGAGAAAGTTATGATGAAAATACTGACGATTTCTCACTGTCGCTCGCTTCTCGCTGATATTTCGCTCGAGCGAAAAAAATAGAATACCTCTCGCTCGATTCTCGCTGGCTCTCACTCTTGCGACACTCCTATGAGGCAAAAACCCTATTTCGCATTTTTGAAGTGTTTTACTTGTCCCATACCACCTAGACACCTTCAAATATAAATACTCAAACCTTAGGACGAAATTGAAAAGGTTGCTACATTATTCTTTCATTGCAAAAGATATTCATAACATCTTTGAAGAGATCCAAGGCGCAATTAATTGGAGATTTCATCTACATCAATTTTGTAATCTGGAAACCATTGTTTTGGATAAAAACATTGAATTTACATAACCCAAAACACCCTACTTCCTTAATCTATTGAGGAAGGGACTCTCTCATTGGAGGATTGAGAGAGGTGGATTGAGGCACAATTACAAGCACAAGAACGGACAGTTCTTGGTGTTTCACTTGGTGATACAATCAGCTAAGGACCAAGAGGTTGTAGTGGATAGCAGATTGGGCTGCAGAAGGTAGATCAGGAAGTCTAGCAAGAGGCTAGAAGTATCTACACCAGTAGATCGTGAGACTGGAATAGTGGGTCTGATTGGATACAGAGTTTGGTATAACTTGTACTTGCTGAATTGGTATAGTGGAGGTAACTGGCTTGGTTCCGGAGTTTTACCCACGTTGGGATTTCTCCATTATCATATTGTTTGTTATTTATTGCTTTGCATAATATACAAATTGCGGCATTCCAACATAGGTTAATTGACTTGTATGATTAATCACCTGGACAACTAATTAAAGTGACTTGTTGCTTTAGTTAGATTAATTTCGCACGTAAGGTCAAATTGGTTAAAGTGAAATCTAGAATGTAAACTTGGTAACGTATAAAATTTGAACTTGATACTGTATCACGTTAGTTGAACTTTCTAGCATATCTAAGCGTTCTAGGTCAATTTTTTTTTTTTAATTTGTTACCAAAATATTGATGGAATGATTTATTTTTTCAAGGAAATAAACGGTAATGCAAACTTACCCAGAAATTGGATACAAACTTGAACAAACACAAAGAACGGAAAATGGAATGCAAGAAGATCGATTTAAGAGTTGAACTCTTTGTCTTTAAAACGAATTTTCCCGCATGGATACAGGCAATGGATTGGCAATTGTCTCTCAAGATACAACGATCACTTCTTGCAATGGCACTTTGGATAACAAGAAACAAACGAACTGAATGAAGTTTTGTCCTATTTTTTGTATAAAAAAAATAAACAAACTTTGATGCAAAGTTTTTGCAAGAAATTGATATTTAATGTATGCTATGATTACATGTAATTGGATCGAATGAAATCAACATAAAGGGGTCCAGTTTATAGAGGTTGAATGCTTGTATCTAGAAAGACACCCAAAAATCAACCCGTTCACGAAAAGTTGCACCAGTTCATTGAACATTGGATGTGCCAGCCTGACCGTTTTAGTGATTTTTTCCAGTGGCTTAGGGGTTCGCTTGAGTGGTCAATAATTTTTTTTGTTTTTCCATTTAGTTAATTGAAAAATCATTATTTATCAACCTTAATTTATTGACTAATTCCTCATTCATTCAAAAGTAATTTTTGACATCCAAAAATACCAACCTCATCTACTCAAGGAGTAGAACGTGTTTGATCCATTTTCACCAAATTTGTGTAGCGGCATCCATACAAATATTCAATCAAACATTGATAAAAATCAACTTTTATTAACTATTTTTGAATAATCTCCTACATGAATGGAAATTACCAATATGCATATGAAAGGCAGTATCTAAAAAAGAGTACAAACAATAAGCTTTAGCATAAGTAGAGGTGGTTTTGGACTTTGAACCTTCCTTAGTGGAATATAATCGAATTTATTGGGCTAATCAGTGTATATGATATTTTGAACTGGTCAACCGTTGGTGTAAATCAAGACAATTGTACCAATATCATGACATTCCTTACAAATTCAATTGTCATGGCTTTGTTCATTTTGGCCCTCAACAACTTTTGGTTTCATAAGTGATTTTAAAGAATTTAAGCCTCAAAATTCTCATAAAAAGCATCAACTTTTCGCACTTACATAGGTGATCTCTTATAGTATTCTACCATACTTCTCTTGGTTTTTGCAAGGTATATGAATCATTAAAAGCATAACTTGATAACTTTTCGATGTAGCACATTTATTTGCTAAGGAATAGGTATAAGTGCTCATTTGAATCATTCATAACTTAATTGTCCCATTGAACTAAGATATTGAGATCTTCAGTTAATGAGATTGATTACCACTATGGTGATTCTAGTTAATAGGCTTTACGTCCATTTCCAACGAAAGATGGTACACTTGAGCTCTCGATAAATCTTTCATCAAATGATTCACTGCGTTATCCTTTGATTTAACATAGTTAATAGAGAGTATACCATTTGAAATCAGTTGTTCAATGGTATTGTGTCTATGATGAATATGTTGAAATTTACCATTATGCATACTATTTTGTGTCATTTTGATAGTCGACTATATGCAAATAGCAAGTAACGACTTATCCTAGCAAGGAATGTCCTCTCGAAAGTTACAAAGCTATTCTACTTGTTCTCCAACTTTATCTAAAGCAATAAACCCAAATTTCATCATAGATCGAGCTATACAAGTTTATTTGAGGATTTTCAAGACATGGCTCCTTCTCCAATGGTAAAAACATAATCACTTGTAGTCTTTGATTATCTTATATTAAATATCAAATTTGCATCGATATATCCTTCTAACATCGTAGGATATTTAGAATAGTGTAATTCACACTTAATCGTGTATCTTAATATTTAAGAACCCTCATAAATGCCTTCCAATTATCATTTCCTAGATTAATTATAAATCTGCTTAATTTGCTAACTACATATGCTATATCTGGATGCGTGCAATTTGAAATATACATTAAGCTGCCTATAACAGAATAATATTCCAATTGTGATACGAGTTTACCAGTATTTTTGGTTTGGTGTAGACTTAAATTTTTAGGTGTTTTGACTAGATTATCATCTTATGCCTTAAATTTCTTAATCATAGTCTAAACATAATGAGATTGAAACAATGACAATCCCTCAAGTGTCTTAGAGATCTTAATCCCTAATATGATATCAGAAGCACCCATATCTATCATATCAAAATGTTTTGTTAACGTTTTCTTGTATTGATAACTTTCGAGTTATTACCCATAATTCAACATTCAATCACATATTAATTTGATGTGTTTTTCAAAAAGACATATTTGTCACATTCATTAGTTTTGAAGCCATTTACAATATAGTTTTGTCAAATTTCTCATGTCATTGCCTAGGTGTTTGTTTTAATCTATACAATGATTTAACAAACTTGCACACCTTTTTCTCCTATCCATGAGCCACAGACCCTTCAGGGTGTACTATCTATATTTCTTCCTTCCAATTTACCATTTAGAAAGGTAATCTTTATATCCATGGATATATTTCACGATTATGTAATGTTGTAATCACAATCAACACTAGAATAGATGTGATTTTTGTAACCGGTGAATATCTATTGAAGAAGTTAAGACTTTCCCTTTTTCTATACCCTTTGGCTACTAACCTAGCTTTGTACTCATTAATTGATCCATGGGATTTTAAATTTTTTTGAAGATCCATTTGTAGCCTAAAAATTTATTTTCTGGTGCCATATCAATCAACTCCCAAGTATGGTTTTGCATTATAGACTCAATTTCATTGTTGACAGCATTTTCCAAAAAGGAACTTCCGAAATGGACATTGCCTCGATAAATGTCCTCGGATCATTTTCTAACTAATAGTTAGAAAATCTTGTCTAAATGTATTAGATGTTTTTGCCCTTTTACTGTGTCTTGGTTCTTCATCTTCTTGATGGTTTCCATTTGAGTATTATAATTTTCTTTTGTGAACTTACTTCTTTTTCTTTATAAAGAAAGATGTTTATAAAGAATGTGCATTCCTTGATTTAGTTATAGTACCTTCATTTACATCAAATATTTCTGATTTATGAACCAAAAATTGATATGTACTATCGTTATTTGTATATCTAATAAAAGATCTAATCAATTATTCTAGGTCCAATCCTAACCAATTTAGGCTTAGGCATTTGTACCTTGGCTAAGCATCTCCATACTTTTAAGTATTCGTTCAAAATGTTTTAGCCTTTTCATAACTCATAAAGTGTTTCAACCTTACTTTTGTGTGGTATTTTATTGAAAATATGATTTGATGAAAGGATTGCTTCTCCCCCACGAGTTTTGGGATAAGCCTAAACTTCAACATTGCATTCATCATTTCCTTAAGAGTTTAGTTTTTGTATTCAGTAACATCATTTGATTGAGGTAAATAAGGTGCTATTGTTTAATGAATAATATCATATTTTGAATGAAACTCTTCAAATGGTGCAACATAATCTCTACCTCGACCACTACAAATAATCTTTATTCATTTTCCAAGTTGATTTTTCAACTTCATTCTTACAGCATTTATACACTTTCAAAGCTTTATCTTTACTTTTCAAGAAGGATATGCAACAGTATCTTGTACAATCATCAATCAAAGTGATCAAATGCTTATTATCACCTTTAGCTTGCACAAATTTAAAGTCACATATATTGCAGTGAATTCATTTTGAGGATGTCGTGTTTCTTTCAATAGAATGAAACGATTTTTTGGCTAACTTAACTTCTACACATATCTCGCGTTTACCATTTTTATTAAAATGCATAGTTGGTAAAAAACTTAAATTCATTAACTTGTGGAATTAAATTTTGGATGTCCTAATCTATGATGCCATAAATTAGATGAATCAATAATACAAGTAGATGATGACATTTTATTCTTTAAAATATTCGGTACGATAGTGAGGACATTCATCTCAAATACTCCATAGCCTTTGCCTACATACATGTTAGTCTTGATAGGTACAAACTTATCAAATGCAAAGACTAGTTTGAAGTAATATTATTAAAATCAAACCGGATTGACCGATTTAATCGAGAAAGCAGGGAACTGGTCCAAAATTCGATTAAATCTTCAATTCGATTTAAGCTTAAAATCCACTTAATTTAAAACCGACAAAAGATCGGTCAATTGGCCAATTTATCCACTAACCGAAGGACTCGAAACCGATATCTCCGGTTGGTCGGATGTTTAAAATAAATGAATTCACTAACTTTTAGCCCATTTAGTCTAAAGGTCTGAATAGGATATTTACCCAACTATTAACCCACCATTTATTGACTGAATTTCCAATTGTTTTCTTGTGAGAAATATATATGGGATAAGAAACAATGAAAAAGCAACGCCTGTTCTTTAATTACAACACTCTCCTTCATCCTCCATCCACTTATAAACTATATTTGCAGTGCCCTTCTTGAGAGAAATCGATGTGGGATAAGAAACATTGAAAAAACAACCCATTTGTTATTTAATTATAACTCTCTTACTCATCCACTGATTTTTATTATTTATTTTATTGAGTTAATTAATTATATTTATATTTTAATTAATAAAAAATTAGAAACTCTTCGAATATTTCGATCAACAATATGACACTAATATCAAGTATGTTTATTGTTTGAAAATATATTTATTTATCTTTTTTTAAAATATTCGGTTCGATCCTAGGTCGATCCTTTACCCTAGACCCTTTTGCTTTATTGGGTCAATGTCCAATCCGGGTTTTATAACATTGGTTTGAAGCCATTCTTGCTAAGTAAAGAACTAGAAACTAAGTTCTTGCGAATGTCTGACACATGAAGCACATGTTTAAGGTTGAGCTCTTTACTTGATGTTATCTTAAGTAGGGGTGTAAGCTGTCCGATTTGACCGATTTTTAACAAATTTTCAAATCAAATCGTTTAAACCAGTTTGAGAAAAACCCAAACCTAAACCAAACCATTTTGAACGGTTTGAAAAAAAACTCAAACCTAAACCTAACGTTTGGTCCGGTTTTAAACCGTAGATTTCACTGTATATTTTTTTGTCTGTCTACTTTTATGACATTAATTAATTGAATTCAATATATATTTATATCTTACTAGCTATAAATTTAAAACAATTTAAGCCCTTGTTTGAACCAAATTTTTGGGACAAAAAAAATGAACATTTAGACCATTATCCCACAAGTCTAACTGCATTTGTTGATCTGTTATTTCATGCATGGGACCCAACCTCCTCTCCAACGATCAATTTTCTCATTATGATAATATGAAAAATATGGCTCGAACAGGGGCTAAATATATCTACTATAAATTTAAATATCTACTAAATCAAAGTGAAATCACAATAAACTAAAACATAATTTTTTTTTTCATTTTTATTCACCTTTTTTATGCTAATTACTTTATGATAATGTTACAATTCAAGTCTACTTAATGAGATATAAGGTCCAAAAAATATAGTGATATCCAACAAGATCTCGTGATCATCATATCTGAAAAAATGTTACTGATTAAACAAAGAATAACCAACCACAATAATAAAGCAGTTACTTATAATATCTAAACATAACAATTACACAAGCTTACGTTTGTATGTTACGAAACGCGTTTAGTTTTAGATTCTTATCTCGATTTGCTCAAAAAAATTATTGATTTGAAACTTTATTTGTAGTAAATATTATCACCAAAGGCCTAGGATCTCTTTGTCTCCGATTTGATGTAATAAACTATAATTTAACTTTGAAGAGGCGTAAAAAATCTGAAGAAAAAGTTTGTGTGGTGTCGGTGGCTGAAAACTGTGTCGGGTGTCGGCTGTAGTTTATCTGAATTCTGAAGAGGAAAATAGCTTTTGATAGATTATCTTAATTTTGAGATTATTAAATATAAATTAGGATTATTAGATAATAATAATATATATGTATTCGAAAATTAGAAATTGACAAAAATACCCACAAATGACAAAACCATTGAATTTTACATATTTGGATGAATTTTCAAAAAAAATCATTTTTTATTTTTTTATTTTTATATATGTTTTGCGGGTCCGGTTTGGTTTTAAACCGCAATTAAAATTCTCAAACCTAAACCAAACCATTTTGATCAGTTTGGTTTGGTTCAAAACTATTTCGTTGACTGGGTTCACGTGGTACCAAACCGATGGTTTCTAAAATGCGGCTTCAATTCGGTTCGGTTTTCCGATTTTACAATTTTTGCTTACAGCCCTAATCTTCGATACCACTTTGCCTTGTCCTTCAACTTTCAAACTTGAAGAGATTCTCATGAACAATTTGTCACCATTTATTGGAGTATAAGATAAGAACATTGTCTTATAAGCACAAATGTGACGAATAACACTCATTGTCTTATTTGATAGTAATTCCAATTTTGTTGCATTCTGAAGCAACAACCGACAAGTTGATATTTGATGTTCCATCAGATAATGCATCCGATTTGGTGACATTTGTTTGGGCTTGCTTTCTTGGTTTATGACATTCATTTGAGCAATGTCCAATTTTTACAAAATGTAAAATTGCCTTTGAACTTTTTTGCATTCTTATTGTTTCCTTACTTTCCCGAAATACTTCCTCTTTTTGTTTTTTGTATGGGTTTCTACCACATTTGTCTTTGCTTGTGGTATTTGCTTCCAATCTGTTTGTCTGGCTTTCTGTTGTCTTCTTCAGTTCTCAACCTTTTTGACTATGGATTCTTCAATGTTCATCTCCTTGCACTTGTGCTTGAGATAATTTTTAAGTCCTACATCCGTGAAAGTTTCTCGATAATTCCAGCTACTTAAAAGGTTTCACTTAGAGACATGTTTTCAGCGTGAATGTCATGAAGAGAACCTATAATTCTTGTATTTGACTAATTATTGTTTCGGAATTTATCATCTTGTTGTCTAAGAATCTTTTTACAATGAACTTCTTTATTCCAGCATCTTTAGTCTTCTGTTTTTTCTCCTTGAATTCCCATAATTCCATAGTGGACTTCATGGCACTATAACATTGTACAGTGAGTGGTCCAAACCATTCAGTATGTAATTCTTATATAATACGTCTGAATGTTTCCATGCATCCAATGTGATCAACGATGTCCTATTGTTTTCCTCTTCTTGTACGGTAAGAATATTCTCATTTGGAAACTTTGTCAAGTTAAAGGATTGTTCTTTTGAAATCAATCCTACTAAACTGTTTTGGTTTCTCTCTATGTGGAACGGAGGTTAGATGGACTGTAGTAGGGACAACCGTAACCTGAGGAGCAACAACCAAAGTAACATCAGTAGCATCATTAAAGGTAGTCATTTCTGCTACAAAAACATAAGATAAATCAATCCAAGTTTTCAACAAGATAAAGAAGAGTCGAAAAAGTTAAACCAATAAAGAAAGAAGAAAATCCATAGAAATCATATTTCTAAATCGCCCTTAAGACCCTTCTACGGATTTCAATTTAACCGAGTAAAACAAAAAATTAAATAAAGAATCACTAAAAAATCGTCTTAAGATTGTTACCAAAATATTGATGAATTGATTTCTTTGTTGCAGAAAATAAATGATAAGCAAACTTACCCAAAAATTGGATACAAACTTAAACAAACATAAAAAACAGAAAATAAAATGCAAGAAGATCGAGGAAAGAGTTGAACTTTTTGTCCTTAAAACGAATTTATCCCGTACATGTGCCGATGATGGATAGGCAATCGTTTCCTAAAATACTACGATCACTACTTGTGATAACGGCACTTCAAATCACAAGAAACAACGAATCGAATGAAGTTTTGTACTCCTTTTGTATACAAAAATAAACAAACTTTGATGCAGAATTTTTGCAAGAATATGATATTTAATGTATGCTATAATTGAAGTGAATGAAATCAACATAGGGGGTCAATTTAAAGAAGTTGAATTGTTTTCACCCGAAAGACACAATCCAAAAATCAACTTATTCAAAAAAGTTGCACCAATTCATTGATCTAGAGCAGTTTTTTCAGTGGCTTGACCACCTGCTGCGCCCGAGACGTCCACTCGTGAGGTCAATAGGATTTTTTATTTTTCCATTTAATTAATTCAAAATCTTTGTTTTATCAACCCTACTTCATTCACTGATTTCTCATTCATCCAGAAATAGTTTTTGACTTCCAATATACCAAACTCATCTACCGGAGGAGTAGAATGTGTTCGACGTATTTTTTGCTAAATTCAAGTAGCGAGATTCATCCAAATATTTGGTCAAAGATTGGTAAAAATAATCTTATTATTTATTATTTTCCAACAATATTTTTTATTATTTATGCACAAGTTGAATTGAATTCACAGATAAAAAAAAAAATAATATTCATAAATTTGGTCTACTTTCGGAAGGTAGGAAGTTATAGCTCCGTCAAATCCTAACTTTCATTTGCACAAGTTTAGATTAAATTTCGATTTTTTAATTGTTACCAAAATTGAAATAATTGACTAATCAATGTCATTGAGAAATTTGTAAAAGCAGATAGGTTTCATACTGATTTGGACTTGCTGTCTCGTTTCAATTTAATATTTGATATTTATACGCATTATCTCTTAGCAAATTAAAAGAAGTCAAGTTATAATGTGTCGAAATGTCAAAAAATATCTTGATATATTCTCATTTGTTAAGAAAAGAGAATGTATCAATGTGTCACAGATGTGTCGAGAACAATAAATTTGGGGGCCAAGATTATAGAATACAATACAAGGGAGTTAAATTTTGTAAGAGATATACTACAAGTAAATCTTAAATGGGCGAAGCGGTAACACGATAAATTATTAAATTAAAGAATTTAATTGCTAAAAAAGGAAAGATAAATATATTTCACGTTCAACCACCACTCTTAAATATGCTTAAATTTGAGAATTAAGACATTTCATTATTCAATCAATACATACTGCTGCATTATTTGTTTTTCATCAAGAAATAACAAAATTTGCCGTGGAGATTTATTTTTTTCTTGATGTGAGACAATTATTGATTACACAAGGAAAATTAATGAAATGCCCTGAAGAAAATAAGGTTGTTCACGGCGAACCATTCCGAGACTGAGTGACAATTGGAGAGGCACAGCAACGACAGCAGGAGCCTGGCGGTGGAGGTTCGCAGCATACACAAGCCGGGCATATGGGCCGGGTTGCAAGAACTTCTGCTCCACAAACATGAAATCAATGTCAATTATCATGATGTATATACCCGCAGGTAGAACGTTTTATCATAATACAAGGTGTAAAGCGAGTTGACACATCTCATGTTTTGCTGGCCTATGCATAGCCTGGAAAATTTTACATCAAATGCGTTGCAAAGAGGTGTAAAAGTGTTTTCGAGTAGTGATCTCAGGTGGTCTCTGAATTTTTATGAGTTGGGTTAAAATACAAAGTCAGGTTGTGATCGGTCATTTACACCCTAATTATAATTCTGATTTATATATGCAGGGGAGATTACGAGATATACTACATAAATAGAATGAGACAAATGCAACACATAGATGTCAAAACTTATTTAGCACAAAATAACTAAAATCGACGTACAAAAATTACCTTGAAAAGTGGTATATCGAGCAGCATCACTTGTTGGAAACATTGGAGTTAAGACCACCAAGGTGAAGAGAAATATTGTAAGGATGTTGAAGATGGGACTTGAAGTGTTAATTGCCATGGCTCTAGAGAAAACCGAGTGAATTTTCAAGGCATTAGGTGTTTGGGTATTTATATATGTGTGGTGTGGAAGTGATTTTGTGTGAACAGCCAGAATTCATTCACAATAATGGCAGGGCTACCAAGTAGATGTTTTTCATTGAATGTTGAAGTTTGAACCTAAAGGGTTGACTTTCCATGTTCACAATAATGGCAGGGCTACCAAGTAGATGTTTTTCATTGAATGTTGAAGTTTGAACCTAAAGGGTTGACTTTCCATGCTTAATTAATTAATGGCAATTTGTTTGCTTTTGATATTCCTATAGTTTTTCTTGACTTGACTTATCTTTAGAATAATACTATATAGCTCTATTGGGGTTAAAACACCAGTTTATATGACGTTAGATGATAGGATGAATAAAATGCAAAATTAAATGATTTATTTAATTTTACCAATCATTTAATGCCATGTTAACGTTATCTAGACTGGGGATGTAATTTCAGTGGGACTGAATATCATTACTTTTATCTTTAAGGATTAACAATTACATTAACAATAACTAATTACACTTTATTAGTAATAAATGCAGGTGCGACTACATAATTGTTTACCATCCCTTCTTGTTAAGGGAAAAAAAAAATCAACAGTAGTATTGTGACATTAATTAACCTTTTTTAATCTTTAATTCTAATAATTAGAACACTCTAATGTATTCTATGAATTGCAATTTAGGTGAAATTTAAATAGAAAAATTTAGACTACGATTGGTTTGTTATTTTGAGGTCATTTTCAATTTTCAGTTTTCTAAATCATTCAAAACATGTTTGACATGCTATTTTCAAAATATATTTTTAAAAACAAGGAAAATCTCACAAATTAAAACATTCAAAGTGACTTTTTGACGTTTTGAGTGTTTTCCTTGGAAAAAACGCCAAAAAAACTCAAAAAGGAAAATGAATTTAAAATTTTCCAAATTAAAATAAATTTTTAAAATCACACAAAATTTACCCAAATACACATATCCCTCTCTCTCTCTCTCTCTCTTCCCCCACTCTTTCTCTTCCCATGCTCCTCCAAAATGTCATAAAATTATTTCTAAAATTTTTAAACTAAATGCGTTTCCTAGTTTTTTGTTTTGAGAAATAGTTTTTCAGAATAACGAATCAAACACTTTTTTTGCAACCTTACATTAATTCCTCAAAATAAAAAAAATGAATTCAAAACTGAAAATAGAAAACAGAAACGCAAACCAATCGCAATCTTAAGTTCTATGTTACAACTTACAATTTTGTCTATGAATAGATGGTCTAGTTCAAATTTTATATCCAATGAATTTAGTCTATCATTCAAGTTTCATCCCTAATGTATATATAATAGGAGAAACAAACATAATTAATTGAAAAGATAAAAAATAAGAAAAAAAGAGAAAAGCGTTAAAATTCAAAGCTCAAATAAGGGCTTTTCTTGTAAACACCACGTTAAGGAATTGTTATAAACAAAATATTAAACATAATGCAGCCAATGGAAAGTTGGAGAAAGGAAAATTGCGCTTGTATTACATTAGTTTAGCAAAGAAAGATGGCGATACACAACAGTGTAGAAAGAGAAAATTAAAGGTAATAGATTATGTTCAGTGTTTTAGCTTCGAATAGAACGAAGTTGAGACGATGACTGAAGTCTAATAATAGATGTTTTGATTGGTTAATCGATTCTCCTTCTATTCTTGTCTGTGATTTGTTGAACCATGTTAAATTTGTATCTGCTGTATATCTATGTAACACTTATTTTTTATTTTCATTTTTCATTATGTTTTTGTTGCACGTTTGAGTGATTTCTTATAATGCTATTCATTATCCCTCCTTACTCATAAGTAGTGATGTGACATTTAAATGACTTTAATAGATTTGTTCTCTTAAGAACATTTTCAATTCTAATTTGGATTGCGCTAAAAATTTGGCTCATAAGCTAAAAGAACAAACCTGCAAATTTTATTTTCATTTTTCATTATGTTTTTGTTGCACGTTTGAGTGATTTCTTATAATGCTATTCATTATCCCTCCTTACTCATAAGTAGTGATGTGACATTTAAATGACTTTAATAGATTTGTTCTCTTAAGAACATTTTCAATTCTAATTTGGATTGCGCTAAAAATTTGGCTCATAAGCTAAAAGAACAAGCCTGCAAAAGTTTACGTTCAATGCAATATGTCTAGTACCATGTACAGTTAACATGGTAAGTAAAAGTGGACATTGTCAAAGAAGATCGTCTAGACATAGGGACTCTATCAGACGAATTGAGTCATTATAATACTCCTCCATCCCATAGAGATAGGTTTGCTTTTATTTTTTATTTGTCCAGAATTATATGCCACTTGTTGAAATTATAGATGATTTTTTAGTTTC
The DNA here is from genome assembly GCF_002742605.1 of Olea europaea var. sylvestris. Taxonomy (NCBI): domain Eukaryota; kingdom Viridiplantae; phylum Streptophyta; class Magnoliopsida; order Lamiales; family Oleaceae; genus Olea; species Olea europaea. The sequence goes on from NC_036246.1 coordinate 22,911,380, forward strand.
TAATATATTTCGATTTATTGTGTCGTGTTATCAACAAATATGAACTATTCTATTTAGATTATTATCTAATGTAAGGGAATATTAGAAAAATTTATATTTCTAGCTATATTAAATACATTAAAATAAAAATATATACGGAATTTGATGGAGATAGAATCTAAACTAGACCATATATTCATTAGACATAATGTCACGTAGATATTAAGTCTTTCTATTTAGATTCTACCTAAATTGTAATTCATTAAATGCATTGGAGATACTCTAATTATTGGGGTTTATAATGAAAAATCAATTAATATCACATTACTATTGATTGTAAGAACATCTTTAAAATACTATCTATTTTTAAAGAACAAATTATATCATTAGAAGAGCATCTATAAATTTAGAAAGTTAAAATTTTGAAGTACTCCAACAAACTCTTTATATTTAAAACTGAATTTTATTACTTTCAAAAAATATTTATTATTTTCTCTATCTTATACTTTAACTAGCTTTTCTCTATATTGTTTTATTAATTTTTTACGTTAAAAATTGAAACACTTTGAATGCATCTTTTAAATTAAAATGTTAATTTAAAGAGCCTATTGTAGCATGATTTTAAAGATTGATTCTTTAAGATAGAGAGCAACTCATGTTTAAAGAATATCTTGAACATGCTCTAAGCACCACTTGTGAAGAGCAATGCTCCTTTTAACAAGGGTAAGTAAACAATAATTTAGCCAGCCTTGCATTTACTAAAAATAAAGTGTAATTAGTTAGGGTTGACATAATCACTTCCCCCAAGTAGTGGCAGCCCTAATTATAGGCGAGGTAGGCGATCCCCTAAGACCCTGCTTTGGTGAGGGCTCCAATTTATGTAAAGTTAATTTATTAGTTGAAGAAAAATGAAAAGTATATTTATAAAATAGAATTATCATATACAAACACAAAAAACTAATAAAAAATGAAAATAGAAAAATATTTAAAAAATATATAAATGGCAAAAAAACTTATCACTTATATTTATTTATCACATAAATATATCACAAACATACTTCTCTCTCTATAACTAATTTGATCATTTATCTTCCAAATATTCCCATTCTTTTCTTAGCTAAACGAAACGTTTCTTTGTTTCTTCAAATTCCATGTCCTACAATAACCCACCATTATTTTTTCTACATGTCCTACAGTCACCCACCATTATTTTTTCTACCCAATAAGAAATAAGTTATCTCCCTTTGAATTAAATTTTTGAAGATTCAATTCAGTAGATTGTTTTTATCTCACTGTCATTCTTTCTTTCTGTGTTATCATATTGTTTTATTTTAATCTTTTGATAATAGTCTTTTTAAATGTTTGCTGAAGATACTTTGAATTTAATAATTCTTTGTTGTGTTCATACAAATACTTCTTATTTGTAAATTAATTTCTTATGAATTAATATAAAATTAGAAGCTCATTTTTTATTTGATTGTTTTTTTTATTATTTTACTACACTATCTCTTCCAGTCACCATTCTCTAATTTTGTACATAAATCCATCAAATGTATATCAATTTTGTTTGAAATAGTTGCACTGAGAAAATGATCATGGAAATGAAGAAACCCATATGTCATTGTATTATAATTATGTTTTTCAAACTTCACTTATAATTTGTATTACATGTTGAAATTTGACAATTTGTTATTTTTCTTTTCAAATTTTAGGATTTAGTTGCCTATATTGATTTTTTATAATTATATCAGAACTCTAAAAAAAAGGTTCAAAATGTAGGAGCTCCTTATTTTAAATTGGCATAAAGCTCCCAAAATATCAAGGACGGCCTGACCCAAAGGTAAGTCAAGTCAAGATAATCGAGTTATCAAATAAAAACGAGAGAAATATCAAAAGCAAACAACTTGACATTACATAATTAATAAAAGCATGAAAATTCAACCCATAAAGTTCAAATTTCAACATTCAAACAAAAACAACTAGGTTGCACGGCAATGCATGTGAATGAATTATGGATGTTGATACAAAATATCCGACCTCGAATTTTGGAGACTTTAGCCAACTTAAAAAATGGGATCCCTATAAATATTTTTAAAATCTACAATAATAATAAAAATTATTAACTAAAAATATTCAAAGTTCAAAAAAATAATAAATTCAATCTCTTAAATAATGTTATATCATGAGTCTACATCTCTTAATCTATTTGTTTTTCTTTATCTAGCCAATTAGCCTTGCATATTTATAGTTAATTAGCTGCATCAAAGAAGATAAAACGTTGAGTTATCATCCAATAATAATAATAATCAAATAAAGAAAATATGAAGAAATATTTGCGAACAATGTACTAGTCTGGAAAATAGAGAGAGAAGTCAAAGCATCATTATAAAAGAAAAAAATGAGACAGAGTTGTAACAATGGAAAAATCTGACCAATTTTATTATATATATATATATATATATAAGATACGATGATTAAGAGATCATTTATATATATATATAAAAAAAAATGAGACAGAGATGTAACAATGGGAAAATCTGACCAATATTACTGTCAAAGACGGTAAATGGAAGCTAGAGAATTATAGATGGTTGAATAAGTAATTAAGGAGAGCAGTGCTGGGCGTACAACCCAGCACATTACAGAACTCTTACAGAGTTGTCACAAACGGGTGAGATCGAGATTTTTTTCTTCATTTTTTATTACATCGGGACCCATGTGGGACCGACCCCATGTGAGGGGTCAGTAAGCCCTCTATAAGCAAAGCTCTATGAGAGCTTTGCTGAATTAAGGATGACCAAACAAGCACAGAACAGAATTGAAATGAAGACTAAAATATTAGCACTTAACAGATTTATGTCTAATCCAAGACCTAACTGTTGGGAAGTCTTGAAGTAGTTGTTTAGATATTTGAAAGGGTCAAGTGATATAAGATAGTGTTTAGGTCTATTACTGAATGTGGGGGATTGAAATGGTTCGTAGATATGAACTATATCGGGATAGAGATAATAAAAAGTCTACTTTATCCGATGTGTTAATTTGTGTAAGTTGAAAATAGCAACCTCAACATAGTTACATTGTCTACTACTGAGTTCTGAGTACATTGTTACCACTGAAGTAATTAAAGAATCTTTATGGCTTTAATATTTGCTTCCAGAATTGAGTATTTAAATGATGAGGTGATCATGTATTCAAATAATTAATCCATACTACGCTCATCCAAGAATGCGGTGTTTCACCAGCGTACTAAACACAGACACCCAATTTCGCGATAGATATTATGCACAAAGTATAGTTAAACTTGAGAAAGTTCTTTCACAAAATAATCCGCCGGACGTGGGCACCAAGGTATTTCCCATAGTAGAGTTCAAAGATTTCTAGTTCTTTTGACCATTGGTATACTTTGATAAGTTCCAACTTTGTTGACTTTTTTATTTGTTAGATGTTGAGATTTTTGCTCGTAGGTGAAAATACAAGCGAAAGAACAGGGACAAGCGAAAGAACAGGGACAAGCGTAATCTTCATGTAAATAAGATTTTTGACATCAAGATAGCGATCTGTTGGGCACATGTTGCCAAACAACTTTAGGTCGATGATTAATTAAATAATCATCATTATCTAAAATAACCAATGACCCAGCTCGGGAAATGGAATTGTCTCGAGGGTTTAATACTTTTATGAAGTGTTGCTATGAGAAATGGAATAAATTTGTGCTGACTTAAATTAATGAATCTATTCAAATTTCAAAAAATAAAAAACAAATGTACACATCGATATTTATCTGTGCGACGTTCCACCAAGTATTAAAATTGACCCAATATTTTGTTGAGCATTTAAGTTTGAATCAGACATGATTAAAGACACATTATTTATTTCAATTATTTTATATCTAACAGACATACAAGCATAATCTATAAAACAAGGGAAGGGACATTATTCGATTCACTAGTGAACATATGCTACAAGGCTATTTTCATATAGCTAAGAAACTTCATCTCAAGACTCCCTCGGGCTCTCGAGCTCTTCACAAAAACTCGTTAAAAAAACGCAACAATAAACTGCTCACCATCTTAGCTTCGAAGGGAAATACTGCAAAAATAAACATATAATCAAAGATCAAATACAAACACAATCAATCCACTCGTCGGACATGAAATCGGACTTTATTGACATTCAACGTGCGACGAGTAAATTTAATAATTTAACCCTTACCTTTTCAATGAGAGAGAGATAATATGGCTTGACCTTTTCAACATCAATTCTAACCTTGCTCTTGCTGTATAAATCATACTTGCTGCACGAAATGATTAAGAGGGGAAAAAAAAAATGAGGCCCTTGAATATTTATTGTATCCACTAAAGATTTTCGGGTTTTTGAATGCTAAATAATGGCTCTCTATTGACAAGAATGATCTTACTTGAAAATCTGTACCCACTTCAGATTCTCCTCGTCTTCCTCGTTCATTAAGTGTTTGTAAGCTCCCGACCGATGCAAAGCTGCGAAAATTTAGTAATTCCATCAACACAAACTTGTCGTCTGATTGTGCTAAATCACGGGATTTGAATTTGACATGCATTATATCGTGCCTTGTATTGTACTTACCATAAAATGAATGGTATCTGATTATAAAAAGACCGGCAGAAGGTAAGGTTGATTTATTTTCCTTGGCCACCTGGAAAACAGTGATGATATTATAAAGAAACTCAATTTCGATTTTCTTACTCTGATTTTATTAGCAAGATTCATGAAAGTCATTTGTTGTGAATAATTCACTTTAAGGATTTGAAAAAGTACCAAATACATATAGTCATCGTGACCCCAAGACATCATCACATTGTCGAGTCCACAACGTTCCCTATAAACTCCATATTTAGTATTGTAAGCAGGATTCTGGTAATCGGGATTTTCCTTGAAGTACTGCAGTAATAATCCGAAAGTAAATTTCAGAATTCTGAACAAGTACGATAAAAATTTTAGGGGTACATAGTAGTGTGACATAATTCAAGAATTATTATAATTTCGTAAAATTTTAAGGAGAAAGACCTCGTGGTGAACGATTGATTCGTCAAAAGCACATCCGAGAGGGTAAGTGTCACCTGCAACACAAAATCACATTAATCTTCAGCAGCTAAAGTTACAAGGAAAAATGTGTTAGGTACTAGTTGCATTCAATTGCTTAGCCAAGGCAACCCCCTTAAATTTTCTTCAAATATGTGTAGAAAGTTTGAAATTTTTTTCGATATATACAAATTACATTAACGTTTTTGACCCTTCAACATTTATTCTGCTTCCCATCTGAAAATTTTGGCTCCGCCACATGCATTTGATTATTGCAATTGTAGTGCTTACCAACAACAGCCCACTGAGGGAGCTCACCAAAGATGGGAAGAAGAAGAACCTTTCCGAGATCTAGAACAACACAAGCCGACATAAAATTAGCATTTATTCTACCAAATATCGTGAAATTCGACAATGTTTTCATCGAAAAGGGCGAAGGATACCATGGACGAGGGCAGTCAAGTGCAGCCAATCTTCATTAGGAAAGTCCTTCCTAATGGCTTCGGCAGCCTGTAACAAGTGCTCAATTTGAGGCTCGTCCAAATCGGGATCACTCTCATCAACAACGTCGTTCAGAAGTTCACAACATTCCCATATGCTCATTTCAACCCGGTCCATTTTTCTATACTCCTCTCTCATCTTCTTCACCTGCAACAACGATATCAACCTGAATTTTCAAGATCAACCATATGAATCTTTCGGCAACAATATTCAGTTCATCGCTAACTAAATTCTTAACAACTATTATTATGTTGTAGCCACAACAAAGCCAAAAAAGAGAGAAAAATAAAAATAATGGCTTCTTAAAACTTAAAGTTACTTACAAAATCATATGTCTGGTTGATGTGATTTATCTTGTAGAAATTTTCCACACCACCTTGCCTTTCACTTTCGGCTTCATAATCTCTGTTTTACACAAAATTACCATTTTGGTTAAAAAAATAATAATAAATAAATAATATATAATAATCATCAATTAATTGGTGAATCATTAAATTCATGAAATCTATCATTAACTTATTCATCAATGATGTGTCATATCACCGTGCTTGATATAAACTAAACACCGGTGTTTAGAAAATTATTTCTCTATATATATAAACCTAAGTAATGTCTCTGATCTGTCTACAACCTCAAGTAAAAATAATTGAATCATTATGCAAAAACAAACATAATTAAAAAAATATTTAGAGTGTGTTTGATTGACATAGAAAATTTCACCTAGAAAAGAAAATATTTTTCATCTTTTGTGGAAAATAAAAATCACCGCTACCCAAGGAAAAGTCACAGTAAAATTATTAACTTGTCGCCAGGTTCTTAATTATTACCAATCTGGTGTCCAAATTTCAATTCACAAGATATTGGTCAACAACCTGATTATGTCATAAATTAATTAATCAATATTTATTAACAACACGCTGTAGTTAAATGGAAAAATAATATTAACTATAAAATTCACTGTAAATGATGATTGAAAACAGAAGAATGACCTAAAATTCTGGCCAAATGTATTGGCAGTGGGCATTATAAATCCTCCATCAAACTCCGACTCCTCCTCATTATTAAGAACCCTTTTTTCTTCCACTTCAATTCCTGTTTTTCCCAAAATCACAACAAATTATATTATTACAAAAATTTGGTTATTATAAACAAATAACTGCTGTAATAATTTAACAAAATCACCGAAATTAAATAAAATAGCAGTAAAATTATAGTAAATAGTAAATAATAAAAACATTCAAGATCTGAATTGAATTAAAAAAAAATAAAAAAAAATAGGAAAGTATTAATAAATCCAGTAATCTATAGATTTTATTTCAAAAACGTTGAAAAAATATACAGATCTGAAGTGATTAGAGAATAATATCTATAAACTTTGTTTCAAAAGCGTTCGAGAAAATATAAATCGAAAAATATAATAATTCAAAAAAAATATTGATAAAACTAAAAAATACTCAAAAAAATCGAGAAATAATTTACCAAATTGAAGCTGATCGATGACGAGAGTCATCGTTAATCTCTTTAATATAACGAAATAGCGAAAATTTAAATTTTGGAGAGCGAAAAATATAAATTGGTGGTGACATATTGGGTTTAGAAAAAGGGCAAAATTTATAACTGCCGGCGAGTCCTTCCCTGAGAATTCGGAGAGAAGAAGTCCTTCCCTGAAATTCTAAACTCTTTTTGGATTCTAATATATTTTATTGATTTAGAGAGAGAAGAAATTGAATAGCTGTAAACACGAGAATGATTTTGTTGAGTTACTGATTTGCTGTCTATTTCCGATGCGATATTCCCCTCTGGTGGGACCCATTCTGACTCAGTTTTGCGTTGGATTTTATTTTCCTTTTCAGTTACGGGCTTTTAAATGGGTCCCACTTACACTCAATGTTAAGCAATTAGCTGACTTTTTTCCTTTTTCTTTTTAATTTGTTTCGGTTAGAAATTTCGTGGCCGCGGGATTCTTGAAACTCACTCGTAAGCATCCGTTTGGCACGAAATTTACAAGTGTAATATAGCCTATGTTTGATCATCATTCAAATAATTTTTTTTTTTTTCAAACACATTTTGAATCAAACATTTTTATAATTAAGGGGGTGTCTAGGAGCGCTTTCAATCACTTTTTTTTATGGAATTTGATCATTACTCAAGGTTAATGAGCCCTACATTTGCAAGAATTTTGGCAAAAAAAGGGGAACAAAAGCTATTGCCGTCATTCACCTCCTCTTTGAAATGTCAAAATTATTCTTGTGATGGTTGTATGGAATTTAAAAAGTAGAGGGATAACATGGTCTTTTCAATATAATTTATAATTGATCGGTTGGTGCAATCAGCAATTGCTGCAACCATGTGGGCCTCCTTTCCTGTAGATAACGGATGAAATTCTGATTATAATTTGGAAATAAGCGCTCCCAGACACCCCTATATATTTTATACGTAAATTCAAGTTTTTTTCCTACTTTTCAATTACACATTCTTAAAAAAATTCTAAAACTCATTTTTGCTAGCCGGGACTAAGTAAATTATACTAGGGATCATTCCTATTAATGCAAATAATCATAACTATTAATTTAAACTAATTTAACTGTCTATTAAGTGAATGGAAACGGGCTTGATTGTTTATTGATTAAGCAATGAAAACAATACAAGTTAAATTATAGAAACATCTCCTAAGGTTCCCGACAATTTCAGAGATACCCCGACTCTCTTCAAAAGACATAAACTTCTCTCATTTCAAATTTTTAATACTGCACATTTCATTTGATTACATTTCTTTCACATTTTAGTATAAGAATATTCGTAACATTTATAATACCCTTTATAAAATAGGAACAGATAACAGGATGGTTCAAACGATCATTACCATCACCACCTTGTCAAGCATTTTCGGGGATGAGAACGGAAAAAAAAATTAAAAAATCATCATTTATTGCACCATCACTTTTCTGCAAGTTATATATTCACTTATGCAACTTTCTTGATTGTCTCTACATCAAGCAAATTTGACTAAGTTTTTAATCTACTGTATTCGAAATAATCTCATTTCTATTGCTTTTTATTTATTTAAATTCTATAACTATAAAATATAAAGCTTCAAGGCTTCCCCCAATACAATGCAATGCAGGATTGTAACGAGCAATATTTCATCAATTTATAAACTTTATTCCATGTTTTATCTCTTTTAATAATGCTAGTTTTATGCCCGTGTGCAATGCACGAGTTGTCATTTTCTGAAAGTAATGTTAGTACGTTAAGTATTATGGATTTACGAAAGAAATGTGTGTTAAATGAGTTTCTGAAAACCAAAGATAGTATTTAATTGATATACAAGATAGTCGGACAAAATACAATCAAGAAACAAGAGCTAAGTGTATGAAGAAACATTACAAAATATGTTAGCATTTTCAGGGGTCTAGTTGTACCCAAATATGGTGGAGGAAACAATGACTTCATGGAATTGTTCCAATTCCTTCAGATCGGCCTCATGACTATCAAACTCGGTACCATCATCTCGATTGCTTCCCTTAGCAAATGTGAAAAGGAAAATGACTAAAACGTAAAGGAATATAAATTAGATAAAATATACAAATTCATAAATTTACAAGAGTAACATCAAATATTGGAATTAGCTTAAAATAAGCAGCTAAAACAACAAGAAAAATGGGAAAATGCAAACATGACAAGCATGAAAGAATTTCAAGAACAAAAAAACATTTTTATTCACTAGCTTTCTTTTTCCCATTCAAGTATACAGCCAATAAAAGTGAGAAAATAAGAGTATAATAAGCAGCTAAGAAGGTTAACCAAATGAAGTGAATTACTATGTTTCTAACCATCTGGTCTATAAATCTCCATACAATATGGTTCAACAGCTTCACAATCCTCCAGTTTTCTGAGATAAAAGTAAATGCCCAATATTGCTTTACGTCCTGTTAAATAATCATTTCTCATACATTCTAACTGAGTAATTATAACCCTCTACTCTTCTATAATTAAGGAGTACAATATAGTTAAAAATACCAACTTATTGCCATCATCATTTATCTTTAAGGAGATAGAAGCATCATTTATTTCACAGGATATGGTCTACCGACATAAACATAGTGCATTATAGAAATGGCAATATGTTACTATTTAACTATTTAGAAATCAAAAGTACAGAAATCGAAGCATGAGCAAGTGATAGAACAAACAATATTGGAATCATTTGTTTGCAATTTCAGGGACAAAGAATGTAGAAAGAATAAATACGATCACTTTGACAACTAATTGTAAACTTACAAGGCCAAAATCTGAAGCACTAATGTTTCGTGATCAAGCTTCTGTAAAGAATAGTCTGTCAAAATTTTATGTCGATCAAAAAAATATGAGAATTTAAATCATCGTTAGTCGCTTGATTGTAAAATATTTGAAAGGAAATCATTTTCAATTGCTCAAGTGCCTCAAGGGAGCTGAATGCACAGTAACAAGCAAAACCTAAGATAACTTAAAAAATCATAGATAACATTTTCCAGCTATAATACAAATTCTTCAATCAAATCAAGGACATCGTCTACATCATACAAGTCTAATGACTCTAAACAATCAAGAGGGGTCAAATAGTAATATTGAAGTACTCATCGAAAAATTGGTAGTCGTAGTATAGCCCCAGTATTTCAATGTTGCTAAATCATAAGCTAAGCATCCTTTTCTTCCTTGTCATATCTTCCTACATGATTTTACTCAAGATAATTGAAAGTTACTTCGAATTTAATAAAAGAATAGTACTATTATCATTTTCAATGGAAAAATATACAAATAATGGAAATAGTAAGGAAATAAAAAGGATTACATTATCAAATGTACTCGTCGTTTTACAGATGAATATAGTACCATCGAGGTCATTCTTGCCTTTCGATTTATAGAATGTAAGCATTTTTACCCATTTAGAAGGAGAAACAAATAACATAGGATTGAAGACACATAAAATTAATAAGATTTACACATTATTAATCCCAATACGAACATTGTGAAGGGCAAGAAATACTCAAAAAGAGATCCAACAGCAAAGAATGTGTCAACCTGACATTGAGCACCGTCTAAAGCAAATGAGCATCGATTCTTGCATAAAATGCAAGGGAAATGAAAGGATTGTAGAAAGTACAAACTATATATTTAGCCTTTGCTTGGTTCTCATTATTTTCAAAATTAAATTTTCTCTATCTTATTTTTAGCTACACATTTTTAATAAAATAATATTACATGAAAATTCAAAAAAAAAAATTTGGTACTATTAGAGATAGGATTAATAGGTCCACATATATCTGAATGAACTAGTTGAAGGATATATGAGGACTTCCAAGCGCTGTTTTAAAGAAATGTATCACAGTGTTGCTTTCCAATCACACATTCTTCCCATATTTTTGAGAGAGCTTGCATCCTTGGTAATCCAATAATCATTTGCTGCTATTGTAAAGTTTTCAAATCATTGAAACTTAAATTTCCACACCTATAATGCTATATCCAGCTTGCATCCTCCAGAGGGGTAGATTATTTCTAATGGAAACATGCTATTTGGAGCCATCTCAACTTGTATCATTAAACCATTCTCATGATGATGAATTTGATGCACATGTCTCTGAATAAGAATAGCAAATCTCTTTTCTTGTAATTGATCGAGTCTGATAAGATTGCTCTTCAATTCAAGTACATAGAAAACTCCAAAACTGTAGTGCTACACTCTATTTACTTCAATGTTGATGTCTCATTTCCTCTTGATACATAGGCTATAGTTGTTTTCCAGTCTCACATCATCTCTGAAGTTTCATCAAGTTGTACACAAAAGCTTCTTGTCTCCTCTTGTGTTGTTACTGCATCCAGAATTAAGATATCACAAGTAATATTTCTTCATTTTGAGGGCACTCATATTGAAAATGCCCCTAATTCATGGCAACTGTAACATTCAACAATAAACTTATCAAATGATCCATGCTTCTCTATTTATCTTCCTCTTCCCCGACTTCTATAGCTTCCATAACATTTTTCTCTCCTAGGTAAGTTACTTTCTTGAACAATTACCATGCTAGATCCATGTGAATCACTAAAGTATAAAACATTGAGTTTTGGCTACTGAATTTTGAAAAATGTTATACGTTACTCACTATCATAACTTTCGTCTCAAACCTCTAACGAAATTGGTAACATGGCTGATGGAATGCACATGTGGTGTCTGTCACACTGTTAAACTTTGAGATGGTCAAAGTTTAGTAAGCAATAAAAAATATTTTTCAAAATTTAATGAACAAAATTCGATCATTTCAAAGTTTAGGCGCCACGTATACATTTGGTCGGTCACTTCACTAATTCCATTAGAGGATTGAGACAAAAGTTATGCTGATAAGTAACATACAACATTTTTCAAAGTTTAGTGGTCAAAACTCGATATTTTAAACTTTAGTGAGCAATCGAAGACATAAACCTAAATTCAATTATCAAAACTCAACATTTTAAACTTTAATGAGCAATTGAAGACGTGGACATAAGTTTAGTGACTATTTGAACAATTAACTCCTTAAAAAACAATCCAAGTTTAGAACTATTTTGGCAGCTTTACTTATGAAGGGAGACAAGTTGATCTTACTTGATAGATATGTAAAGAGAGATGAGCGGTAGCCCTCTCACAATCAAGATTTTTTTTTATCAATTTCGCATATTGACAAACTGTCAATGTTAAACTATCTCACATCGATCGACACCTGTTTCTCTTTCAAATAATGTATTTTTTGTTGAATATTTCGTCCATAAGCGTCCAATTTTATTTTTATTTTATTTTTATTTTTTCCTAATTGTCTTGAAAATGTAGTTGGTGGAGTTAGGTCATAGTTAATTTGTAATGATAAGTTATGCTATATTTTTGCTTGAACCAAGCATACTTCTCTCAAATCTAAACATAAGAAAAGAATTATAGTCGAACGAATCCAATCTAAACTCTTAAAATTGGAGTGAGGCTTGATTTAGCCCTTTTTTGAGCCACATTATTTTTCTTAGAATGTATTTTTGAATAGTATATTGATAGAAAATGTGTGGTTAAAAAATAAAGAAAAGTTTTGGATTTGCGAGTATATTATTTTATTAAAAAATGTGTGGTTGAAATGATGTTAAATCACTGTTTAAAAATGTATTTTTTTTTTTTTTTTAAATGTGGCTCAACATTGGCCTTAATATAATCTTACTCTTTAAGAGAATCAACTTTTGTTGTGCTCAAGAAAGAGTTGGCTATGAGAAGATTAAGTTAAGCGTTCGGTAACTCTTTATTTTAGAATTGCAATATGTTTCAATATCGGCATTTTAGTGTTTGTTAAACAAAATTGATTATTGTTGTACATAAGAGTGGAGCTGGGGGGGGGGGGGGAAAAAAAAAATTTTAACAGAACTTGTTATTGTCACTGGGAGCATTGGAAATTACTTTTTAGTTTTATAGCAATATGTAATATTATCAAGTATTTTTAGAAGACAATATATTTATTATAATTATTTTAAAATGAAAATGATTAATTCTATTAAATCTCTAAATTAAAAAAAAATACAAAATAAAAGCGTAGTCCATATAATAGAAAAGTATTAAAAATAAAACATAGATGATTAAATGATGCGTTATTTTTGAAATATCAATAAATCCTGGACAAAAAATGAAATTATTTAACTAATTAATGCTAAAATTTATATTTCAATTGCTACCTGAAAAGTTAAAAGTATTTTTATGAGATGAATAGATAATTTGTTTTATAAACCAGCCACCTTAATTACACCTACTGATCGAACTTAAAAGAAAAAGAATTAATAACAAGTATTAGTGTGTTCATATTGAATATAAAATAATGAATTGTAAATTTTACGTAAATCAAGTTTTTAATTGATCTTTTTCTATACACGTCATTTTTAAAAACATTTAAATTAGAATACAAGTCTATAAATAAATAAAAAGGGTTATGCTACATGTATATTATGGTGTCCATAAGAGTGTCCATAATGTACAAGTGACATAATATCATTGAAGAATTGAAAAACAACGTTTTCAACTCTCTAATCGTGAAATTTCACATGTACATTATGGACACCCTTATGGAATTAGTACATGTAGAATTATCCAAATAAAAAAGTCACGCAATGTCTTAAGTTTGTCATGCTTACTACTAAAAATCAAGAATATTAGATAAAACCAAATTAAAGAATATAAATACGTAAACAAAATGTGTAACTTTGGGTCAAACACTCCAATCTCTGTTTGGTCTACTCCAAGCTTAGCACAATCGACCCTCGCAAATTAATTTTTGATTTTCTTGTAAACAATTTTTACAGGAAAATTATATGAATTTGTTGACACACTAAAAGTGCAGTCCAAATCGAATAGCCCGGGGAATGAAGCCTAATTGAGGAATCCCCAAATCAAATAACCTAAATAATGAAGCCCAACTGGACAATTCCAGAGAAAGGCCCAAATAAGGTTATTAATGAATGTAGTGGAAGCCCACGAACACAATAACATCATCGCCCAAACTTGCAAGACGCTCAAGATCTGAGCGAATGAAGTGCCTTACAGTCGCCCAAAGCTATGACCCTGTTTTCGCCCAAACCTTCGAATCGCCCACGATCTTAGCAAACATAAGATGTTATGGTTATCCAAAAAGTGCAGTTATTGACGCAGTTATCGAGTAACTTTATTACGTTCCACGATTCAAGGAGTTTAGTTGAAGACGATTGAGCGACAAATAGTAGTGGCAACAGTTAGAGACAGCTGTTCCACGACAAGTTAGCCACCATAAAGGAAGTGGGTAGTTATAAAACAATCAAGCAGTTTTTAAGCGGTTGATCACGAAGAAATCATCAAAGGAATATAAAAGGAAGAGAAGACATAGAGCAAAAAAAATCCGAATCAAACACTCTCAAATAGAGAATATGTAATTTCAATTTCTTAGTTTAGACTTAAACATTTCTTTTCAGTACTCGTGGACTTGCTCCCCTTGGAGGCATTCTGTTTAGTTTCAATTGTAAAGTCGTTGCCAATAAAACACCCCTTTTTGAGACTTTGTCTCAAGAGATTTGTTCCTTACACAATCGTCTGATCCTTTTTTAATTGTTAGCGACTACCCGCGCGAAACAGAATTATATGGATTTTTGAATTATATGAATTTTTTAAGAATATTATAAAAACCACACAAATTAATTTTCTTGTAAAAAATGGCATAAATCTTTTTTTTTTTTTTTGGGAGAAGGTTAAATGGTACGCTAAGTTAATGTTGGTTTCATGCCGCAATGCACGAACAAGAGTAAGATATTACATGTTCTAACCAACGATTTCGAAAGCACCACGTCTTTGTTTGGATAATGTACTTTGGTTTACGTAAAACAAAGTTGAAACATTATGCTTAAAAATGTGCTTAAAAGCTTAACATCAATTTGAATCTTAGAGCTTGTTTAGAAAATAGATTTTACAATAGTTATTTTTTTAAAATAAATAAATATGTGATTAAAAAATTGTTGTGCAGAAGATTATGACCATCGAGACTTGAGACGGGCTTAATTTCTCCCCCAATCAACTCTTCAGACAAAATCAACCCAGAACTCTCAAACTATCTTCACTTCCGTTAGCTCCTCTTCACCTACTTGGGATGCAGAAGGAGGAGGTATGGTCACGATATAAGAATGACCACAAAGGCATTGAAGGATGACAGTGGACAAAGAGCACAAGGGGCAACATCAAGTTCACATAAAAGAGGTAGAGACTGTATGAAAATGAAAAGAGGAGCCAAAAAATAAATAAGTGAGGTTAGAGCAGAGTAATGGGTCAAGCCCAATAAAGAGCTTAAGTGGGGACGGATAAGTAGGTTTCATCTCTAAGCCATCCAAATAAGTGGATACGGATCATGAGCAACACTAATTAAAATTAGGCTACTTCAAATGGTCCAAACAAATTTGGGGTCGGCTCATTTCCATTTTGGTGTCGATTTATCGTTCAATCATTAGGTCGATATCGAGTGAGAAAATTGCTGAGTTACATTAGAGCTTGAAGAGTTCGTTTGACAACTATTTACCTAACAAACATCCACCGTAGTGTCAAAGAACCTGCAAAGAAAACATTATCACCTGTTAGTAATACTTCCAATATAGGAAATCGATAAAATTGAAAATTAATTACCTCCACCAATGTTTAGAAGATCCATGCAACTTCTAAACTTCACCTATAGCAGCACCTTAGTGCACATGTCCGAAGGGTTATAATATGTTTTATCTTTGCAAGATTTGCCACTTCTTATGATACAATATCTCTAATAAAATGTAGTCTAATGTCAATGTGTTTGGTGTGTTTGTGAAAGACGTGATTTTTACATGATGTATAGAAGATTGACTATTTGAACAAACTACCACGTAGTCATTCAAAAGACAAAGTTCATGAAGCAAATATCTAAGCCACAAAATTTCTTTGATTGCTTCGATGGTGATAATGTATTTAGATTTAGTAGCGGATAGTGCAACTATATGTTGTAATTGTGACTTCCAACTAACATAAGAGTTAGATAGAGTAAACACATAGAACGAAGTGAATTTTCTATTATCTCCGTCCCCTGCATAATCTGTATCTACAAAACCTTTCAATTTCACACCTTCTTTATTAGTATCAAACCTTAGACCTATATTACTAGTTCCCTTTAAATACTTTAACATCCATTTTAAGGCTTCCCAATGCTAACGACCCGAATTAAACATGTAACTACTAAAAGTACTAACAGCGATGGCTAAATCCAATTTGGTGCAAACCATTAAGTACATAATAGAACAAATCACATTTAAGTATGGTATTCTACTCATGTATGCTATTTCATTTTCATTACAAGGAACCTGATCTTTAGATAATACAAAATGATTATTAACGAAAATGTAATGTGTACAAAAGAGTCAAATCTTTTCTACCACTATCTAGGTGATTGTTTTAAGCCATATAAATATCTTTTCAAGAAACACATATGATCAAGTTCTAGTTTATCTTTAAAACTTTTTGGTTGATCCATAAAGATTTGCTCATCAAGTTCATTATATAAAAAAATAGTTTTTACTTAAAGTTGTTCAGGTTCACAGTCAATATGTACAACTAATGCAAGCATGACCCTAGTAGTAGTATACTTAACAGCTGGTGAAAAGATCTTATGTATAATCAATGCTCTCCTTTTGTTGTATCTCCTAATCACTAATCTAGCTTTAAATCTTAAGGGTTTAGATTTACTAGCACGCTCCTTAACCTTAAAAACTTACTTACAATCAACTGTTGATTTATCCTTAGGTCTAGGTACTAGATCCCATGTTTGATTCTTTTCTAAAGAACCAATCTCTTCTTTCATTGTCTGAATCCACTTTCTGATTGTTCACTTCTCATTGCCTCCTCCAATGTTTTTGCCTCTCTATCAACTAGCATGAGCAAAAGCTAATTCAAATTTCTATTCGAATTTCTTAGGCTCTCTCATTTGCCTCCTCTCTCGATCCTTAGCTAAGTTACAATTTGCTAAGGGACTTTCTACCTCATGATGTTCTTCTATCACTTCTTCCTCTCTATTCTCCACTTCATGTTGTTGAACCTAAGTCCCCACCTCATTAGGGATGGCAGGTACAGATGTGCTATGTTTTTCTAACTCCACCTTCAACCAATCTCTCTCCTCACATTTTTCTTCTTCACTCACAAATTCAAATTAAGTTTTAAGACAAGGCATTTCAGCTTCAATAAATGTGTCAACTCTATTCACAATGATCTTAACCCCCTTTTGTAACACCACCTGGTTAATCTAGAAAAACACATTTCTTAGTTCTAGGTTCAAGTTTTCCTTCACTTTAATGAAAGAAGGCAGCACAGCCAAAAGTTCTAAAAACAGAATAATCACCTAATTTACCTGATCATTTTTCATGTGTTACCATTCAATACAGCAGATGGAGTCAAATTAATCAAATAATAGGTAGTCGTAACAGTTTCACCCCAAAATGAAGTTCTATTCATCCTTTCGCTACCCGATTTGTTGGGAAGTGTAAGGAACATACTAATATCTTGTTATTCCATTTTCTTTGCACATGTTGTCAAATTCAGCGTTGCAAAACTCTAGAGTACTATTAGTTCTAAAAAATCTGTTTTTTTCCCAATTTGGTTTTCTACTTATCTTTTCCAATTATTAAAACTATGGAAAGTGTCGAACTTATCTTTTGAAAGATAATTCCACACATTTCTTGTAAAATCATCTATAATAGATAAGAAATATCTATTTCCACTAGAGATGAGATTATTAATAGGACCCCACAGATCTGAATGCACATATTCAAGCATGTCTTTAATTTTATGAATATTCAGGGAGAATGATGATTTATGGTATTTACCAAGCACACAGTGACCACAAAAGGACAAGTTAGTTCTCAAAAACTCTAAAGCTCTAGATCACTATTAGTTCTCAAAAATCCGATCATTTTGCCAGTTTGATTTTCTACTTGTCTTTTCCAATTATTAAAACTATGGAAAGTGTTGAACTTATCTTTTAAAAGATAATTCCACACATTTCTCGTGAAATCATCTATGATAGACAAAAAATACCTATTTCCACTAGAGATGAGATTATTAATAGGACCTCACATATCTAAATGCACATATTCAAGTATATCTTTAGTTTTATGAACATTCATATAGAAGGATGATTTATGGTGTTTACTAAGCACACAGTGACCACAAAAGAACAAGTCAGACTCATGATCATTTCCAAAAACACCATTTTCATTAATGAGTCTAAAATCCTTAATACCTACGTGTACAAGTCTATTGTGCTATTTATGTGTGTAATATGCCTTGGCAGAGGAGATAATATAATATAGATATCTTATTACTAGTGATATAAATATCATTTCTCCTAGTTCCCTTAATGAAAACCAAAGAACTCTTTATCAATTTTAAAGTTCCATTTTCAATTTTACCAATGAAGTCAGCATTTTCAAATATCCCTATTGAGATTAAGTTCCTAGATAATTCAGAGATGTACTCATCATCTAAAAGTATAAACAAAAACAGCGTCAAACTTTAAAGTAATATCACCAATCCCAGCAACAGTATAAGCAAAATTGTCATATGGCACAGCACAACCATCATTTGATTCGTGCAAAGTTTCAAAACAATCTGTTTGTGATGTTACATAAAAAGATGTACCAGAATCAAATATTCACTAATGCAAATGAGAACTAATAGTCAGATTCAATTCAGCAGGATAAGCAATAGGATTTGTAATCATCTACACTTCACTATCCTCAACGTTGAAAACAGAAGACAACACATTTACTTCATCTCTCTCTCTCTCTTACCCTTCTCTTTATAGCAGTCTTTTTATAAAGTGTCCCGTGTTTCCACAACTATAATATTTTCTAACTTTGATCCTAGATTTTGATATAAACCTACCCTTGCCCTTCTTTTTACTTCCATTACTATTGGACTCGCTACTACTACTCATTATGTGGATCTCACCGCCTTTCTTATCATGTTTTTCAACTTTAATCTCAATCTCTTTACTTTTGAGAGAGTCATTCAGGTATCAAAATATCTATATCATACTTGATTGCATTTTTAACTTCCTTGTAGGTGTTAGGTATAGATTTAAGCAAGACTATAGCTTTATAGGTTTCTGACATTGTCTCTTCACTGTTAACTATATTTTGGACAAGTTTGTTAAAAATGTCTAAATTGTCATCAAGATCCTTTGAAGGATCTATTTTAAAACTGAAAAGACACTCAAATAAATAAAGCTTGTTTGGAGTATATTTGAGAAAATACAAGTCTTTCAATTTTGTTCAAAGTTCTTTTGTGATTTTCAGTTTCTCCACTTTTCTTAAAATAGTATCAAAAAAGTGTAAAATGATTAAAGTATCGGCAATCTCATCAGCTTCCTCCTTTTGTTCTTTTGAAAAATCCACAAGAAATTGTCTTCAATGACTTTTGAAACCTTTTGTTAGACCAAAATATCCTTCATTTTTAGTTGCCATATAGAAAAATCACCATTTTCGTTAAAATTTTCCAAATTAAAATTTTAAGTTGTCATTTTTACATATCAATCCCAAAAATGTACAAAATCATAATCAAACCACACAAAGAAGCCCTAGGATCACAAACAATATACATCATTCTAGATTCTAAGTATTTCGTGAGATTTTCGACTGGGATAAAGGGAATATTTGAACGGGCAAGGTATAGGTATTCTAACTAAATCAACTAGGCAACAACGAAGTATTTTAATCAACAAGACAGTTCAACAGAATCAATTCTAAAACAGAATATACCACAAAGATAGTCAATGAATTTTATCAAAGAAGAAAATACTACAATCTCATAAGAACAGATATTTCCTAATTTCTAGCACAAGCAATTATTATCTCACATGGTAACTCCAAATCCTATTGTGATCCCACACGATGATGCACTAGTGCAGAAATTTAATCAGGATAAGCCAATTTACCAGAGCGAACACATCTGAAGTTTGTAAAATCGAAATATGCGAATCTGCTGCTTTAGGGCCAACACTTTTTGCCCTAAAGATTCAACAAATATACCAATGCGATTGACCAACAATCGCAAATCAAGCGTTCAAAGGCGAAATTATCAGAAATTTCCTATGTAACTTGAAACACGAAACTAATAATATCAGTGCGTTTAGAAAATCAAAATAGGCACACTGCTTGAAGAGAGCTTATCCAAATCAATTGCCACGTGCTATCGTCGAAGAAGCCACGCGCTATGCAGGAAAGAGTGCCTTTACCTACAGAGTCTGGGTATGGCCTTGGTTTTCCCGATCGTTCACTGTTTTGGCCGGAATTGAAGTTTTTCAAATTCGGCCCCTTCGAAAAAACTGCCATCTCAACCTCCTTTCGTAGATTTCTGGTTGGAGAAACACCGCAATGCATTGATACTTGATGTTGTGGAAAATGATGACCACCAAGGCTTGAACCAGGCTCAGTTTCTCCTCACATCAATACCTCAAACAAAATCAACCCAGAACTCTCAAACTGCCTCCACTTATGGTTGCTCATTTTTACCCACTTACGATGCACAAGACGGAGGTACAATCACAATATAAGAACGATAAAGTAGTGAAGGATAACAATACATAGAGAGCACTAAGGAAAACACCAGGTTCACACACAGAAGAAGCAGAGAGACAAAGAATGTATGAAAACCAAAATGAGTGCCCAAAAAAATAAAAAGTAAATAAGTGAGGTTAGAGCACAGTAATTGGTCAAGCCCAATAAAGGGCTTGTGTGGGCAACTAAGTAGGTTTCATTTGTGAGCCATCCAAATAAGTGGAGACGGGCCATGACCCAACACTAATTAAAATTAGATTGCTTCAAATAGTCTAAATTTGGGGTCAGTCAATTTTAAGATTTATCGTTCAGTCATTAAATTGATGCCGACTGAAAAAATTACCAAGTTACATCACAGTCTCGGAATGTCGTTTGACAACAATTTATGTAAAAAAAAAAAATTGGATACACGTGTAAAATTATATTATTGGTAGAATGTGTAACTGAAAATGAACTTTAAAAAATAATTTTTTGAAAAACAAGGACAAAATAGGGGCTTAATTATGTCCCTTTTAACTTTTTAATTAAACTCGTCACTTTCTTGAGAAGATGATTATTACAATTTTCCTTATTGCGCGTTCCGTTATGCCAAGGTTAAAGAATACCATACATTCACGGGACTACAAAAGAGCCAATAGGGGTCACCACTCCCTGTCTCGATTTCCTTTGCGCCCAATGTCAGCATTGGGAAATAGAGACTCGTTGTTTCACCCTAGGTCTCATTAGCGCCCTCACGAATCTACAACTGTATTTAGACAACCATTGCCACCTCGTCCTCTAAACATAGTAACATCGGAGTTGATCGAGAGATATTCGATTAAGCTTTCGGTACGAACATTCCATCAATTCAGCTTCTGACGAATGTTGCTAGAGGGCTCAATGGTCACTGTCCGGAATACCCTTTTCAGTGAAGAAGTGAACCACACATTATTACTGGGGGTATATCTAACAGCAGTGCTACCCTTATAGAACCAGCAGCCAACACACATACGTGGGGCTCGCATTATTTTTTTTTTTAAATACAGGTGGGGCCCCTGCACAGTGAGGGGCCTTATAAGTGATATGTAAGAAAAGTCTTGTACATTGGCCATTTCCCTATATCTAACTACCATTAATCTAATTATATAAGTTGTTTTATGAACCCTCAACCACTATTTCTCTATTTCTATTGGGTTTTTTCTAGTCCCATCCTCTAAAAGACATCCAACCAATAGGGGACACCATATGCACCCTTGTTCATGCAGGACCCATGTGGCCCTAGATGACTAGCAAAATTCATTTCTAATATTATTGAGTAATATTTATTTGGTCCCCACATTTTTAGTTCTTGTAGAAATTATGTAGCCATGTCATTCTTAAAACTTACTTGTAAGCAAAATATAAGAGATTTTTTATTTATAAGTGATTAGGAAAGAGAATTACTGTTCATTTAAAATTACCGATTTTGGGGATAAATTTCAAATTCAATCGTTTTGTTTTTGTTCTTTCATTTAACCTATAGAGTGACCAATCATGAGTGGTAGTAGACGCGACTGGGGCCTCTGTTCTTCTCTAACACTAAATAATAGGTGGAGTGAAATGCATGCTGTAGATATTATGGGACTAAGGCTCTCGATATTTCATCTATATAGTCCCATTTTCACAAAATCAAGCTCAAAATGAATTTCTCTAGAATTATTTCATTGTTGATCATTTATCCCTTAATAGACTTAAATTTTTTTGCTCATATCTCCATATCCCAAAACTCTCCTCAAGATTTTCTTGATGCCCACAACAAAGCTCGTGCAAAAGTTGGGGTGCAGCCCCTCGTATGGAATCAAACAGTTGCAGCCTATGCCCTAAACTATGCACACAAAAGATATGGAGATTGCAATTTGGAGCATTCACAAGGTCCATATGGTGAAAACTTGGCCGAGGGGTACGGGAGGTTCTCGTCGGTGGATGCCGTGAATATGTGGGTTGGGGAGAAATCTTGCTATGATTATGGGTCGAATTCTTGCGTCGGGGGAGAGTGCTTGCATTATACTCAGGTAGTTTGGCGTAACTCGGCTCATCTTGGTTGTGCTAGAGTTCAGTGTCACAATGGTTGGTTATTTGTCATATGTAGCTATGATCCTCCGGGAAATTACATTGGCCAACGTCCTTATTAATAGGATAATATTTAATGGATGTTGTAAATCATGTGTGGTATCGTGATGTATCACCATGATATAAAATAATACTCATGTTAGATTATGAAATATATATTTATATATATTATAATGAAAGTAAAAAAAAGGAAAAAAATATTTCATCTATAAAATGTACAAGAAATCAACATGTTTACGATCAATTAAATTCCATATAATAAGGAATTATATATTAATGGATATTGCCATGAATTAATTGATATTTTTTTTTCCCAATTGACTATAGGATGGATAAAAGAACTGGAATCGATCAAACTAAACTAGAACTAACTTTTTCGATTCAGGTTGATTCTAATTAAATTTTAAATGGTACGATTTCCTATAATTAAGAATCGATTAATTTTTAGTTTGGTTTGGTTCGATTCTGGTACTAGCTCCATGCCTAAAACCAAAAATTGAGAACCGTTTCTAACCCAATTATTTTTTATTTTATTATGTTAATTTTTTTTTTTAATTTGGTATACAATTTTAATTAGACAATATTCGTATGACAATGGAACTTTTCATCATTTACATTGACGAGGCTTGTTGTTTTGATTTTGGATGTCAGTATTAATTTATTGTAATTTTTATTAGTAATTTAATTGTGGAATCCAACCAAATTAAACGGAAACCATTTGCTTCGATTCTGATTCGGCTCCATAGTTACATGCCAACGATTCCATTATAAATTTTATTATCATTTTTTATATCGTTTATTTTAAATATTTCTTTGTTTGTATAAAGATATAAAATATATATTTTTAATTTATCACCAATTCACGCTATCATTATAGATTGACATCTAATAATGTGTTAGGACAATACATGTGATATGAAATCTCATGTGGTATGACAAAACTAAACTTGTTCATTTACAGTGAAATAGTAATTCTTTTGTTAATGTGATCCGAATCAATTACTAGTTTTGGATATACGTCAATCTCAATTATTAATAATATCTTTTATCTCATTATTAAGTCAATGTAAGTCGAAAACTCAATACACATTGATCAAAGATTTTGTTATCGACTTAATTAAATGAAATATAGATCATAATCTCTTAGTATCTAAGAGGCAACAATTCTTACGAGCTTGATATTTATATTTATGGACTCGAAATCTACTAAAATACATTAAAAAAAATCCAATTAATGACATCTTATTTGAGACTGCTAGAATATAATGGAGTCTATTCAAGATCCTGTCCTCCTCTAAAATTTTAATGAATTTTAGAAGGTTATAATATCTAATTAGTTCCATGAATTTAAATAGATTTATGTAGATGCATAAGAATTTCATTAAAATTTTAAAAATTCAAGAGAGTATTATATGTATTTTTAAATTTGAAATCCATCCAAATCCATTAAAACTCATTTATTCATGAAATCCTTATAAGTTCACCAGCTATTGAGGATTCCAGAATTTTAATGGACTTCATTTCAGTTGAGAACACCTAGATTTTAATTGATTTTATAAAAATCTCGATTAGGAATACCTAAATTTTGAAAGACTTTTAAAATTAATTAAAATTTCAGTTGAAGACACTTATTATGAAACTCAAATTGAGAAACCTAAATTTTAATGAAACATATTAATTTATGAGAAAATGGTATAGATTTTCTATAGATTTTTAAAATTGTTTAAACCGTTGTAAATAAATTTTGTTATTTATTCTTTTGAAATTTCGTAAAAGCATATTCAATGATGATATAAAATTGAATGTAAATTAGTATCTTTCAATTTACTTTTATATCTTCATTTACATCCCTATGAATATAAATTCAAATTCTGTTCCAAAGGAAAGATCCAAACCACTTTTTGCTTCTTGTAGATGTAAGATAAGATATAAAATTTTAACTTGTTTTACATTTTCTACCAAAATCTGCAATTTTCATCTCCTTCGCATCTCTTCGTTGAAGAGGTTTTCAATCACTTTTGAGATCTAAAACTTTATTTTACACCACCATGGAGATGTTCTAACTTTAGAAATGGATACTGGTTGGTTCATCTAGTTTCTAGGACAATTAGTCGCTCTTGGATATTATACTGGTTGTTAAGTTTTCAAATTTCGCCATGTAATCAAATTGGTTCTCACTTTCCATGTTATCAAGTCAATTATTTCAGATGTAGTCTACCAGTTTGTCTAGCGTGTAGTTTTAGGATTTTAACTTAGTATTATACAATTAACATATGCTTATATTTAATTCAAATTGATTTTAATCCAAACCCAAAAAGGGGCTGAATAGAAATTAAAATCATATCTTTTTGTATCCTTATAAATACAGCTCGATTCACACTTACTATTTTATTAGTCTCAAGTTTAAGATAGTCATGGATTGTTTTGGGATTGAAGTTTGAGGATCTCTTGCAGTCTAACTGTTGGAAAAAATTCCAACTTGGGGATCACACATGTACATTTATTAGAATGTGTGGTGCTATTTTAAAGTAAATTTAGTCGATAAAGTGATCCATTGGATTTAATTTTGGACTAATAGGTATTAAATTTTATGTGATTAAAGTGTAGAGACCAAAAGGTGTTATTTTGAATTGATGAGGGGCCGATTTGAAATAACTTAAAGTTAATAACTGCCAATTGCAGTTATTTTAATAAATGGTTATGGTCCCCAATTTGAACGTGATTTTTTTGATATCTCTGCATCCCCATCAACAGAGACTTTTCAAAAAAACAAAGGAAGGAAAATCACGTATCAATTGGAAGATCAAAACTCAATTAAAGCAATCAGATTCATGAATCAAGGTATGTTTTCGCACTTTTCATTGTCTCTTTGATTTCAACATGGAATTTATGATTTTATGAAAGGATTTTATGAGTATGGTTCCTTTCAATTTGTGCAACAAGTGATATCAGAGTCATCCATTGTTGAATTTTTTGAGAAATTGCAATAATTTGGTATTTTTTGAGTTATTGTTATGGATTTCCATGATATTTATGTGAAATTTATATTACTGCAATTTTTTTTTCTTTTTGAGATTTTCAAATTTAACTATTTGAATTAATTATTGTTGAATTTGAGAATTGTTTAGCATATTATTTATGGTTATAGATCTAGATCCAGTAAAAGGGTTTTGGAATCTAAAATTTTGAAATTTTATTTTTCGATTTTGGTTTAAAAAAAAAAAAAAAAATTTGCAACTAGCTCACACCGCCGCTGCTGCGCTAGGCGCTGCTCCCAACGGCGCCGACTACCGACACCGTGAATGGAGAGAGAGAGAGAGATGCCTACAGCCAGGTGGATTTTTTGGGGCAGGGGCCTGAGGTGCAATTTTTGTAATCTCAGGTCCTTGCTTGCAATTTTTAATTAGGGTTTTAAAATTAAAAATTTAAATTTCAGTCCCTAAACTTTGTTATCCATCCAAGTTGGACCTTAAGGTTATGAGTTTAATAATTCAGCCCCTGAATTTTGGAAAATTATTTAATTTGGGCCATTAAACTTTTGAATTTTGCAATTAAAGCCCCCAAAGTTCATAATTAATTAAAATTGGCCCTTAAAGTTTTAAAAATTTTCAAATTTTGATCCCTAAAATTTTGAATTATTAACCCTTAGGTCCCTAAACTTTCTAAAGGCATCTAATAATGCAAAATTAGTGATTCTCTCTCTCAAATTTTGGTACTAAAGACTCCCTTAAGAGGAATAATTAAGATTTAATTATGTGGAACAATAAAATTCAAATATTTTGGTAATTTATTCATAATAAATTAAGGTTATCTAGCATTTTGAATAAACTAATTGAAACAATATGTCGCCAAAGTGACCTCTTTTGTGTAGACTGGTTTATTTGAATGTTTAGATGTTGTGTGTGTGTTTCTTCATGCGGGTATTAGCCGGCCTAAAGGAAGGTTAATACTTGACCGAATTACATACATACTTGTGGTGGTAATATATGTGACAATTATAAGATTTCCATGTAAATAATAAATCAATCCAAAGATAGGTTTATTATTTGACAGGAGTTATTGTCAATGTTCGATCACTACACCAAGAGTATCACTTGCAATTAGTATTACTGTCCAAAGACTTGATATTAATGTTGCACTAGGTATCTTGAGATGGGGCTTACCATTATTTGAATTTATTGTTCATTAAATATGGATATGAGCATAATTAATTGTTTCTTTTTGTTCTCTCTACAGCTAGTTCATCTGCTACTACAATATCTGTTAATGTCAATTCAATTCCCATACTTAATGGAACAAACTTCAAGGATTGGAAAGAGAACATATTGATTGTTCTTGGCTTCATGGATCTTGACCTTGCACTTCGGGTTGAGGAACCCACTCCTCTTACGGAAGAAAGTTCTCCTGATGAAAGGAGGAACTTTGAGAGATGGGATCGCTCAAATCGCATGAGTCTAATGATCATTAAGTGTGGCATTCCGGAAGCCTTTAGAGGTGCAGTATCTGAAGGGATAACTAATGCCGAGGAGTTCCTTGCCGAAATTGAGAAGCGTTTTGTGAAAAATGATAAGGCTGAAACAAGCACGCTTTTGCAAAGCTTGATTTCAATGAAGTACAAGGTCAAGGGAAGCATAAGGAAGTACATCATGGAGATGTCTCATATTGCTTCAAAACTTTAAGTTCTAAAGCTCGAGTTATCTGATGACTTGCTCGTTCATTTGGTATTGATCTCGCTTCCTGCACAGTTCAGTTAATTTAAGGTTAGTTATAACTGTCAGAAGGAGAAATGGTCTCTAAATGAGCTCATTTCATATTGTGTGCAAGAGGAAGAAAGGTTGAAGCAAGAAAGAACTGAAAGTGCTCACTTGGCGAGCACTTCTAAGGATAAGGGCAAGAAAAAAAAGGAATATGAAGCTGTTCTTAAGGGTCCAGCACAAAAGAAACGAAAGGAAGACAAAGATACTTGTTTCTTTTGCAATCAGTCTGGATATATGAAGAAGGACTGTGCCAAATATCACGCATGGCGTGCAAAAAAATGTACAATTCTGACTTTGGTCTGTTCTGAGAATAATTTAGCTTCAGTACCTAGAAACACTTGGTGGATAGATTCTGGTACTACTACTCACATTAGTGTTTCTATGCAGGGCTGCCTGAGCTACCGAAAGCCAAGTGATGATGAAAGATACATCTATGTTGGTGATGGTAAATCGGTGGAAGTTGATGTAATAGACACTTTTAGGTTATTATTAGGAACTGGTAATTATTTGGATTTGGAAGACACTTTCGTTGGACCGTCTTTTAGACGGAATTTAATTTCTGTTTTTTCTTTGGACAAATCTGGATATTGTTGTTCATTTGAAAACAATCAGTTTAGTTTTTCTTTAAATTCCAATATTATTGGTATTGGTTCATTATCTGCATATGATAATCTGTATTTGCTTGATATTATTACATCATATAATGAGACCTTGCATGTGGATTCACGTGGTACTAAACGCAAATTAAATAAAGGAAATTCTACAACATTATGGCACAAGCGCTTAGGTCACATCTCAAAAGTTAGAGTTGAACGACTTGTGTCAGATGGTATTTTGGATTACCTTGACTTCACGGATTTTGATGTCTGTATCGAGTGTATCAAGGGAAAATAGACCAAAACAAGGAGATTAGATGCTAAAAGAACTTCAGACGTCTTAGAATTGATACACACAGATATTTGTGGACCATTCCCTACAGCTTCTTGGAATGGCTAACAATATTTTATATCATTCATAAACAATTACTCACATTATGGGTGCCAATATCTCATACATGAAAAGTCTAAGTCACTGGACGTGTTCAAGGCTTTTAAAGCTGAGGTTGAGAATCAACTCAACAAAAGGATAAAAAGCGTTAGGTCTGATCGTGGTGGTGAGTACTACGGCAGATATGACGGTTCAAGTAAACAATGTCCAGAACCATTTGCTCAATACCTAGAGGAATGTGGAATCGTCCCACAATACACCATGCCAGGATCGCCTAGCATGAATGGTGTAGCTGAAAGACGAAACAGAACTCTTAAGGACATGGTAAGGAGTATGATTAGTCATTCCACCTTACCAAAATCACTCTGGGGAGAAGCATTAAAGACTGCAACTTATATTTTGAACAGAGTACCAATTAAGGCTGCTGCTAAAACACCTTATGAACTTTGGACAAGCAGAAAGCCTAGTCTAAAACATTTTCACATTTGGGGATGTCCAGCTGAGGCTAGGCCTTATAGGCCACATGAAAAGAAATTGGACTCCAAAACAGTTAGCAGCTATTTTATTGGTTATTCTGAGCGATCCAGGGGTTATAAATTTTATGATCCCACACTTAAGTCAATTTTTGAAACGGGAACCGCAACATTTTTTTGAGGATGTTGAGTTTGGGGGGAGAAATAAGGTTAGAGACATTGTCTTTGAGGAAGAAGTTGAGGAATGATCGGTTTCGATTCCTACTATTGCTTTTGACAATGTACAGGTTTCTATACATGTTGTTGATCAAGAAGCATATCTAGAACCTCAACAAGACGATGTTAAAGTAACTCCCATCCAAAATGAGGTAATTATTCCAGAAAAACAAACTCAACAACCTTAAGGGCCAATACCATTAAGGAGATCCACGAGAGAGAGGAAAAGTACTATTTCGGATGATTTCATAGTATTTCTCCAAGAACATAAGAAAAATAATGGAATGGTGGGAGATGATCCAATCAATTTCCATCAGGGCATGCAGGGTTCTAACTCTCAAAAGTGAATTGATGCCATAAATGAGGAGTATAAGTATATGCAAGACAATAAAGTTTGAGATCTTGTCCCGTTACCTGAAGGTGTAAAGCCCATTGGTTGTAAATGGATTTTTAAAACCAAGAGGGATTCAAATGGTAATGTGGAAAGATATAAGGCTCGTCTTGTGGCTAAAGGCTTTACCCAAAAGGAAGGTATTGACTTCAAAGAGACTTTCCCTCTAGTTTCAACGAAAGACTCTTTCAGGACAATTATGGCACTTGTTGCGCACTTTGAACTTGAGTTACATCAGATGGATGTCAAGACGGCGTTTTTCAATGGCGACATTGATGAGACAATCTATATGGTGCAACTAGAAATTTTTGTGTCAGGAGACTCGAAAAACATGGTTTGCAAATTAAAGAAATCAATCTATAGGCTCAAGCAAGCTTCCCGTCAATGGTATCACAAATTTCATCAGGTCATTATCTCATTTGGTTTTGAGGTAAATGTTGTTAATGATTGTGTGTATCACAAGTTTAGTGGGAGTAAGCATATTTTCCTGATTTTGTATGTTGATGACATACTGTTTGCTACTAACGATATAGGCATGTTGCATGAACCCAAGAGATTTTTATTAAAGAATTTTGAGATGAAAGATCTTGGTGACGCCTCTTTTGTATTAGGGATTCAGATACATCGGGATCGTTCTCGAGGTATTCTTGGATTGTCACAAAAAGAGCTATATCGATAAAGTACTTAAGAGGTTTGGCATGCAAGACCGTAAACCAGGTGACACCCCTGTCGCTAAGGGAGACAAATTTAGTCTCAAACAGTGCCCGCAAAATGACCTTGAAGCTAAGGAAATGCAGAAGATTCCCTATGCATCAGCTATTGGGAGTCTAATGTATGCTCAAGTATGTACACGCCCAGACATAACATTCATTGTTGGAATGTTAGGCAGATATTTAAACAACCCTGGGATGGATCATTGGAAGGCAGCCAAAAGGTTTATGAGGTATCTAAAGAGAACAAAGGATTATATGCTCACATATAGCATATCGGATCAGTTAAAGATAATAGGGTGCTCCGATTCTGATTTTGCTGGATGCCAAGATAGTAGAAGATCCACATCAGGTTATATTTATCTGCTAGCTGGAGGAGCTATTTCCTAAAAGAGTGTCAAGTAGACACTCATAGCTTCTTCTACCATGGCAGCAGAGTTTGTAGTATGCTATGAGGCATCTAATCATGGAATATGGCTGCAAAATTTTGTCACTGGGCTGCGCATTCTGAATGGCGTAGAAAGACCACTAAAGTTGTATTGTGGCAACAACTCAGCAGTTCTATATTCTAACAACAACAGGAGCTCATCTAAGTCAAAACATATTGACATTAAATTCCTGGTTGTGAAGGAAAGAGTACAGAGTGGATAGATTTCTATAGAGCACATTGGAACAAACTCCATGATTGCGGATCCGCTTACTAAGGGATTACCACCCAAGGTCTTTTATGAGCACACCGCTCATATGGGTGTTGTACTCCTTGAGGATATCATGTTTTAGTGGGAGTTTGTATTCTTATTGCTTTATATATGTTTAGTTCTTTGGACACATTTGTGTATTTGGATATTTTCTGTACAGAAATAAAGTATTTAGTTCATTTCACTTTATTATTATGTTCAGTATTGATCTCACTTAAAAAATAAGGTTGGACCAGTTGGAAATAGACATGTTTGGATCACATAACATGTAATTTCCATACTACACTCCCATAATTGATCTATGTCATTTGGTTGTATGGGTGTACGTGACCATTGATGGATTTAGTCACGCTAAATGTGACGAAAATCGCTTTGAACCTACATCGATGTAACTAATGGACGAGATTGTTTGGAAATACCCTTAATAACGATAGCACAATTTTGAACTCATAAGTCTGTGCACATTTATGATGTAACATGTTTGGCCCAGTGGAAGATTGTTGGAAAAAATTCCAACTTGGGGAGGCCACACATGTACATTTATTAGAATGTGTGGTGCTATTTTAAAGTAAATTTAGTTGATAAAGTGATCCATTGGATTTAATTTTGGACTAATGGGTATGAAATTTTATGGGATTAAAGTGTAGAGACCAGAAGGTGTTATTTTGAATTGATGAGGGGCCTATTTGAAATAACTTAAAATTAATAACTGCCAATTGCAGTTATTTTAATAAATGTTATGGTCCCCAATTTGAACATGATTTTTTTGTTATCTCTGCATTCTCATCAACAGAAACTTTTCAAGAAAATAAAAGAAGGAAAATCACGTATCAATTGAAAGATCAAAACCCAATTAAAGCAGTCAGATTCATGGATCAAGGTATGTTTTCGCACTTTTCATTGTCTCTTTGATTTCAACATAGAATTTATGATTTTATGAAAGGATTTTATGAATATGGTTCCTTTCAATTTGTGTAACAAGTGTGGCCCCCAAGTTGGAATTTTTTCCAACACTAACCTAATATTATATTTTGCGGTGTGTTTGAGGATTTGCATGCGTGAGATTCCATATGATGATAACAAATTTTTATGTAGTGAAATCTATTTTTGACAAAGGTTCATGGCTTTATTTTATTTTTCAATTTTTGAGTTTTCCACATAAATATTTGTGTTTTTTTTTACCATATATTTTATACTTTTGTCTAATTATATATTTGCTCGTGGACTTATTCTCAAATTTCGAATATGTAGTCCAAGCCTTTTTTTTAAAAATTTGCAGTTGAAAAAGAAGGAAATTTTTTTGATTTACATGTAATATTATTTTATAAAAGATTGTGTGGTTGAAAAAATATGAGAGAGACAAAAGAAATAAATTTAATGGGGGCCAAAACGGGGGGCTTAATTTAGTGTAGATTTCACGAGAATTTAACAAATATTAATTCATGTTTTTGGCCGATTTGGACAATCTGAACACCTAGAGTATTATTATTATTATTATTATTATTATTATTATTATTATTATTATTATTATTATTATTATTATTATTATAATAATAATAAAGGTAGAACATGTTTGGTGTCGATGCAAATGTATGGTGAAATTTATATAGATAGTCGAAGAATTAGCGAGAAAGCCAAACATGGGGTTGCATGATAATTTCGACAAGTTCATTTGACATGAGCCGATTAAAATTTTGTATAATATGTCAAATTTATACTCACAATGGTGGAGAAAGAAATTTGTCTTAACAATTATGGTTGTTAACACAAAAAAAAAAAGCCTTTTTTCGACTTTTTTTCAAGTGGCATGATCAAGAGGGTTGAAGAGATTGGACCGGTTGGGTAATAAAACGAATCAAAATAATATATATGATATGATATGAAGTATATGATGGCAAACAAACAAGATAAATGCAAAGAATTAATTGATAGATGAACGAAGTATTTAATTCAATTAAGTAATATAAAGAAAACAAATACAATAAGCCTATACAGTTATTTTATTCTCAGTAATGCAAAATTTGTTAAGAAGGTTTAATATTTAACCCTTGTTTGAGCCACATTTTGGGGGGGAAAGAATGCAGTTTGAATAGTAAATTAATAGAGAATGCGTGGTTAAAAGTTAAGAAAATTAAGAATGCGTGTAATATGATTTTATTGAAAAATGTATAGTTGAAAATAAGTTCTAAAAAAAATATTTTTTTTTAGAAGAATGACCCTCAAACAAGGGCTTATAGGATGCATGCCAAATCCAAAAAATACCACAAAGATGGGAAAAAAAAATTCACGTGGAATAAAGGAAAAAATATTTTTTTTTTCAAAAATCCAATCTACTTCAGATAATATATAAAAAAAAAAAAAAAAACAACCAAATATCTTCATCTTGACGAAAATTTCGATACAAAAAACAAAACTCCATAATTTCTCCACTTGGAAAAACAAATCCGATTGCAATCAAAAATTTGAACTCTTCAACAAGAATCTAACTTTCTCCAACAAAAAAGTACTCATTCTCTTCCATGGTATCCAACATGGATATATGAACCAAAACATCGGATTTTTCAAAATTCACAAAGAATTATAAATTATCAAATAGTGTCGAAACACACCATGTAGTAGAATCAACTTTCAATGCTTTTGTAAAAGGCCCATGCTAGTCTCAATACCTTCAAAAATGCTAAAGGCATGTGTAACCAAATCAGCATCCACATACATATTCCCAATCAGACTATCTCTAGCAGTTGAACAGGATGAAACGCTAGTAATGGTGGCAAAGTGGAATTACCCATATCCTCCAAACTCGATTGAACAGTATTCTTCAATATGAATCTCAAACCAAATCCCAAAAGTATAGTACCAAATAGAATCTCTACCACGGTACTAAATCTATACTGACTTTTCTTCACATATTCTACCCAATCTTGTAAGATGTATAACTAAGACCTCTTCCACCCCTCTAATACAACATGAACATCCTTTTGAACCCTCAAAACTCCACATCCTTTAGAGAACGTACACCCTTTCGAATCAAGAGTACTCGATGAAATGAGATTCTTTTCCAAGTCTAGAATATATCGAATGTGATCAAGTGTTTTATATGTTCTATCCACTAGCTTCAATTCGACTCTACCAATACTAGCTAACCGAAAATTTTCGTTGTTACCTATGGCAATGACACATTCTGTCAACACTTCATATGTTTCAAACAATCCCGATTGGTACACATATTGAACGTACAAGCTGTAACTAAAATCTACTCCCCATCAGGTTTGGATTCCATGTCAGAAATCATCAAAGCTTTTTCATCACTTGAAATTTTCTCGATCGTGTTATTCTTGTCTGATGTATTTGATTGCTTTCCATGATTTGTAGTCAAATTACATTTATTCTACAATTTATTCCAATCCATTCTAATATGTCATTTCTTCTTATAATAATAAGGAACTTGATTACTGAAATTTGACATCGACTTATTTCTTCTTCAATCACCATGAACAACAAGACCTTTTCCATCTCTAGCCTCAAATCCAATCAGGTGTTTCATCTTTTCTTTTGAAAACAAGGCATCATGCATATCTTCAATGGTGAAAATATCACGACTATACAAGATTGTGTCTCTAAATGAAGTAAACAAAGTTGATAACGAACACAAAAGAATTAAGGCCAAATCTTTTTCAATATATTACTTCTAAAGTCTCCAAATCAGCGATCATCTCCTTGAACACAACTAAATAATCTTTGAAAGATCTATCTACTACCATACGATGAGAATACAATATCTGCTTAGATACAATCTGCTTATCTGACTTTTAGTTATGCACAATTGCTCCAACTTCAACAACAACATAGCTATCGTTTTCTCCTTCAAAACATCCTAAAAAAATATTGTTAGAGATATGAAGGTGGATTTGTCAATGTGCTTTCTCATCCTTCCATTGTTTTTTCTCCGTCGTTAGAGTGGTGGGTATTTTGTCAAATCTCAACAACACATCATCCTAATCAATTTGTGCAAGTAAACTTACATCTTCACTTATCACAATGAGAATCTTGTATTACGATTAAAGAACAGAATTTCATACTTCATGGTTGTTATCAATAACAAATATCTCAAACAAATCACAATCAATAACTCTGATATCACTTGTTGGGAAATAAAATAGATCGAGGTAATATATATAACATGATATGAAGTTTGTGATCACAAAAGCAGCAAGATACTAAAGGATGAAAAGCAACGAGCAGCAGAGTAGTTTACACCTT
This sequence comes from Olea europaea var. sylvestris, assembly GCF_002742605.1. Classification (NCBI taxonomy): domain Eukaryota; kingdom Viridiplantae; phylum Streptophyta; class Magnoliopsida; order Lamiales; family Oleaceae; genus Olea; species Olea europaea. The sequence continues at coordinate 22,946,621 of NC_036246.1, forward strand.
GCTAATGACATAAGTCAAGACACCAGCTTCAAACTTCAAAGCCCCATTCAAGTAATATTTCCAAAGGGGTTGCAAATGGATCTGTCGGTTACCAATCATTGATGGTTCTAGAACCGCTAAGCCTACATTACATGCAATCATTTCTTTGGACAGAAGAAGACTATGTAAACACTTACTCGAAATCTCACTTATCAGATTCCATAGATTAAAGGCTAAGAATTAATTGGCAGAGGCAAATTATTTTATTCCATTGACTAATATAGAGAAAACAAATACAATAATTGTGATAATATAATTATTTTATATTTAGTAATACAAAAATTGTAAAAATAGTATAGTATTTAAAGGGGTGGTTGCTAAATCCTAAACATATCATAAACATGGAAACAAGATTAAAAAAATCAAATGAAATAAAGGAAAAACATTTTCTCAAAAAATTCAACCTAATTTGGGTCAAAAACCCGACATGACCATGGTGGAGAAATAGAAAAAAAAATTCTTATATGAAGTTTTTGTACAATTCTAAATCAGGATGGGAATTTTTAGGATTTTGACTTGGTATTATTCAATCGGTTCGTGCTACTTGGCCAGGTAAAGATTTCTAGCCAATAGGAAAGGTCACATGACCTCCTTGGAAAACCAAGGCCACGAGAAGGACAATACCATTCAATCAATATAGATTTTATTTGTCTATTTGCAATAAAATATAATTTTTAATGTTTTACTTATAATGGGATCGTTTAAAGTCTAACATTGATAGAATCTAAAATCCTTTTGTGTCCCTATAAATTAAGCCTACTTATTTTATATAGATACACGAAAATAATATTCTAAGCATCGATGTTATCTTATTTTAAGTATTGTGACATGTCACATCATTTAATTGATAAATAAATTACTGGTGGATCCCATAAATTTAATTATTCACCAATTAAATGGTGTGTCATGTTATCGGTGCTTAACATAAGTTAAGCACTAGTGTTTAGGAGATAATTACTATATATATAATGGAATATCTATGTCTTTGATATTTCGTAATTTCCCCCCAAATTTATAATTTTTCACATAAAATTTTTGTGTTCTTTTTCAACTTCGTTTAATCAATTTTTTATTTTTTTTTTTATTTTTAGCTCTTTATACTTTGTGAGCGTGGATCTTAGGGGAATCAAGATATTAATCTCAAATCCCAATAACTAGTGTACAACAATGGTAATGAGATGCATGGAATATAATTTATACTAGTCATGATTTTTTTAACTTTAAAATTAATAGACCCAAAATCAATTTAGTTAGAATGTGAATTACATTTATAGTTATGCTAAGTTTTCCTCTAATAAACCTTTCTTGAAATGATGACAAAGTCTCTTTC
>NC_036246.1:22948061-23035805 GCF_002742605.1 Olea europaea var. sylvestris
TTGTTTACATTTAAAAAATGAAACATTCAATTTGTAAGGTATCTAAGGGTTCATTTTCAGTTGGATATCCCAAGATGAGATGCAACTTATAAATCAATTGGTGGTTTTAGAAGTATTTTGGCAGCTAAAGTTAACAAGGGAGTCTGGATGATGTTATGTAACTAGATACATAATGAGCAGAGCCGGTCCTATGTTTGATAGGTCTTGAGGCGAACGATAAAAATTAGGTTCCCCAGTAACAAAATTCAAAGGTGTATTAAATATATTGTTTTGTTGTGGGATTTAAGAATGTTGTTTTGTTGTTGGATAATTAGTTTTGGGCCGACTCACCTTATTTTAGGCCTGCTCACCTTGTTATTTAAAAAAAAAAAAAGGCCAAAATTAGGCCCCTAATGGTCTTGGGCCTGAGGCTGCCTCTGCCTCAGGACCGGGCCTGATAATGAGTAGCGTATTGTTGATAATCGGGTGGTAGCCTTATCATCGTACATGTTCAAAAATTGTCAATTTCAAATTAGTTAACAAGGAACTACAATTTTTTAAAATTATTTTATTGAATATTCCGTCCATGATATCGACAGGCTCATGTTTTTTGGGTGCCTCTGAATATAGTTGTTGGGGATGGTTCGTGTCTAGCTATATCATAGTTAATCTTGTTGGAGAAATTACACTGATATTATGCATATTATATTCACAAAAATCATGTCATTTATTTGCGTGAAATCGAAACGTAATTTCGACTTTTGTGAATGGATTTGAGAAGACAATTCAATAATTTACCGAGTCTAAACGTATGAATATGGATTCATCCATTTTCTACTTTTAAATGAAAGTAAATCGAAAGCAAAATAAATATGTAAACAAGGTTAATGAATTTCTGAAATCAAAGTGTAATAAAAGGAATCAAAAAATGAAGTGAGGAAATGCAAATGATGGATTTTTGGTTGAGACAAGTGTTGGACAATTTGTCCTTAAGATGAATTTTCGCCGCATCGATGCTAATGATTCTCCGGCAATCATCTCCCAATATACAACGATCACGTCAAGTCATAGGAGCACTCCAAATGACTTTGACCAACGAATTCGAACGGAGTTCCCTCTCTACCATGACCATGATTTCGATGCAAAGTGGAATCACTTCTATAAAGTGTTTCATGCAATATGACATGAAAGAATAATTTTTGTGCAATGAAAATAAAAGTCCAAATGATCTTATATATAGAAGTTGAAGGGTGGTAGGTAAAGGCACACAACCCAAATTTTAATTTCCTTCAAATAGGACCGAATTTCTCATTCATGTACAAATTAGTCCTCAATCAATTTCCAACAATCCCCCACATGAATGGAAATCCCACATGTGCAAATGATAATGCATGCACTAGTAGAGAGCGAAAAACACTGCATCAGGTAAGGTAGCTTCTGGCTTTGAACCTTCCTTAGTGATATACTATCGAATTTATTAGCTAATTGGTGAACGCGATGTTCTTGAACCATCAGCCATTGTTGTAAACCAAGACAATGGTACTCACACAATATCTCTCATAAACCTTTCATGGTTCTCATGAATTGGTTCATTTTGGCCCTGAACCCATCTTATTTCTTTAATTGTTTAGAGAATTCAAGTCTTGAATAATTCTCATTGAAACAGCCCTACTTCACACTTACATAGGTGATCTCCTATTAAGAGTATTTAGCCCTACTCCACTTGACTTAATAAAGATATAGGAATCTTAACCTCCAACCACTCTGTAGAAAGCATTTTACTATAATAGGAATGAATTAGGAAATTAGTTTCCTAAGTGTTTCATGAAATCGCCATAACTTAGTTGTCTCTTTGAACCAAGATCTTGAGATATCCAATCTACATGGTAGGGTTACCATCATAAGGACTCTTACTCTGTAGGCTTAATCTCGTTCCCTTCGATATGTAGTATATTTGATCTCTTGGTAAACATATATAAATGGATCCACAAGTTTACACCAATGAGATTACTGCTTATGATATTATGTCTACGACGTACATGTCTAGACTTACCATTACCTGTGACTTAGTATCTTTTAAAATTTAGCTTGCCAATGATCAATTTATTTGATAGATACACATTGTCACGAACTAAGAAATCCTCTCATGAAGTTACATGCCTCTTATTAGCTTTATCTATAGCTTTATCAATTCTAAATAATGTTGGAGGACTTCTATCAAATTGTTACACTAGTCTATCATATTTACTAGTGGATTTCATACATGAGTATTCAATATTATTATTAAAGCATTGCAATGCATTTGAACTTTACAAATATTCTCTAATATTCAAATTGTTCTTCTATATCCAAATAACCCTCATGATCGGTTTTCATCCCAATTCATCTACTTTAGGCTTTCATCCATAGACTTAGTGTATGCCATCGCATCACAATATCCTTTCAATACCATATGATATCTTGTGAAATGTAATCAATAGGTCATGGTATGTTTCAAATACCTAAGGACCTCTGTCAATGCCATCCAATAATCATGACCTAGATTACTCGTCAATCTACTAAGTTCATTCACAGCAAAAGTATTATCCGATCGACTACAGTTCTCAATATACATTATAATGCCAACTACTTGTGAATATCTCAGTTGTAACACACTTTCACCCTTATTTTGACGAAGTGTGAACTTATGTCAATAGAGTTTTTGTCGAACTTTCCTCTAATACTTCAAACTTTTTAAATATTTTCTCGAAATAATGAGATTGGGAAAGTACATTTCTTCCGATGTTCTAGAGATTTTTATCTCTAGTATTACATCTGTCACACCCATGATTTTCATGTTTTAACGCTTTGTAAGCATTTTCTTAGCATTTGACACCACTTCGTGACTATTTCCCATCATCAACATATCTTCTATATATAGACACACAATCACATAGGTATCTGGTGTATTTTCCACGTATACACACTTGTCACATTCATTTATTTTGAACTCATTTGACAATATCGTTCGATCAAACTTTTGGTGTCATTGATTAGGATATTGTTTCAATCCATATAAGGACTCAACAAGTTTGCAAACTTTGTGACTTTCACTTGGAGACACCTTCAGGTTGCTCTAGGTATATCTCTTATTCTAACTCACCGTTTATGAATCCCGTATTAATATCCATTTGATGAATCTCAAGGTTATGTATTGCCGCAGTTGCAATTAGTAACCTTATCGAAGTGATTCTAGTCACGGGTGAGTAGGTAAAGAAGTCAAATCCTTCTTCTTGTCCATGAATCAATCTAGCCTTATATTTGTCAATGGATCCATCCGATTTTAATTCATTTACATCCTAAAGGCTTATTTTCGGGAGATATATCTATAGATTTTCATGTATAAATTTGCATTGTGGAATCTATCTCACTATTGATAGTTTCTTTCCAATGCGGTGCTTTCGGAATAGACATTGCTTCTTTAGAAGATTTTGGGTCATTTTCTACTATATATGTTAGAAAATCTGAAATAACAAAGTGAACATTCTAGCTCTCTTACTACGCATTGGTTCTTCCTCATTTGAAGACCCATTTGTAGTTTCATATGTTCTTTTATTCAAACTCACATTTTCTTTGTCTTTGCAAGGAAATATATTCTCAAAGAATATCGCATTCTTTAACTCAATTATGGTATCCTCGTATACATCCGACTTGTGTATAAGGAAACGATATGCACTACTATTATTGGCGTATCCAACAAATATGCAATCAATCATTTTTGGACCAATCTTTATTTGTTTAGGCTTAGGAACTTCAACGTAGGAACTTCAACGTTTGTTAAACACCCCCACACTTTTAAGTGTTGGTAGGAAGGTGGATGACACTTCTTAACTTATATGGTGTCTCTTCCATTTTTTGAAAGGTACACGAAAGTGTAACTTTAAAATAAGTTACCCCCATAATCCCTAAATTGGGGTTATATGTTCATGTAGTAACGTTGTACCCACACGACTTGAACTTTTCACATAAGTTCTCAAGCATTTATGATAACCCCCACATTTTTGGATTATTCTTGAACATAGAGTTTATCAACTCTTTCATAGTTCAATCCATTTATCACTTAGATAATATTTATATCGGATGCTTAGTGAAACTCTAAGTACTTTCAAAATAGTGGTCGTTGCTTCACATGAATGAAAAATTATTTTTTATTCGAAATTGTACTTCAATCAACCATATTAATTTGATCATCCAAATTAAGTCAAGGTCATCTTTAAGGTCGTCACTAGACCAACAACGCTTTTTCAAGTATAAACCAACTTAATTGATTTCACGATTGAAGTCAAATTCAACAATCAAGAAGACTAAACATCTTCAATCATGTACAACTTTCACATTTGTGACATTTCAAAAATAATATTATTCACATCAAATAATAAGGTACATTTCACCTTATTCACATTTGAATGAATTAATTAACCATCAATTTAAAAGTTGTATTTGCAAACAACACAACTTTACAAGAGGACACACCTCTTAAAATTATTCCTAGAATATTTCATAATATTCTTTACATTTTTTGCATAACATAGTTTTTATCCTTTACAAATGAATGTCATTTTACAATCATTATTTTTAAGAATTTTTAGCACCACCACCAACTATAGAGACCATTTGTGCTCTATAAATATTTTCATATTTCAATAATTGGGCAAACAGTTTCCACTTTAAAATGATTAGAACAAAACCACATTTTGTCACTCTTATGTAACTATAATTTTGCGCAAGTCATCTCATTTAATTTCATAAAATTAATTGAGGCTATCATCATTAATCAAGGTTTGTATAATTTTTAAACCAAAATCCCTCAACATATATCGGATTTACAACTTCATACTGTATAAGTCACTTACCGGATTGACACGTATCATGTATGTGGCTTACCATATATGCGACTTACCGTATATGCCACTTACCATATTTGTAACCTACCGTATTTGCTGCTTATCGTATTTGCAACCTACCGTATTTGTTGCTTACCGTATTTGCAGCTTACTGTATATTGTTGCTTACCGTATATGTAACTTACTGTGTATGCATATACTGGATTTACACATACTGATGTGATCCAATAGTCAAGTTCGAAGAAGACAAGTGTAGAGTGAGACCTGTTGATAATCGAAGGTGGGTTGATGACGCAATCGAAGTCAAAACGAGTAAAACAAGTGATGGGATTGTTCTTCCAAGAAACAATTGACAAAACATTGTTTGGGACGCAAAACAAGGCAACTTTCATGTTGGGGTCGAGAGTCGAAGTGAATTGGATCAACATGATACAAGCAACAAAAGTTGAAGACCAAAATAACAACTATGCGGTCGCATAGTTGGCGAGAAATTTCCTTTTTTGGCGCGAACTTTCCTTATTTCATTAGAATTCTATTATAGACAATATTCTTGTAATTTTTAATTCCGTTTTAAACTAGGATTAGAGTTTCATTCATATTAAAATTAGTTTCTGAATTTCTACATATAAATAGATTTATTTTCATTGTAAAACATTACACAACATTATTTTGAGAGAATTCAATAAAGAGAGACAATTTGCCTTTTTTACATCGTTCTTCAATGAAAAATTGAAACTTATCAAGAGTTATAATTTTGTGGCGTTCTACAATTCGGATGTGGGTCTTAATCGTGTAATCAAGGGGTTTTTCAAACTTTGATCTTGTAGGATTTTTTTGGTTCATTGATTCGGGTTCAAACTCTCAAACCTTTTAATTGGCTTTTTTGGAGTTCTAACAATCTAGTTGTGGGTTTCATAGTCAATGTTGCTACAGGGTTCGCATCACATACTGACTAAAAAGGTCTATCCGAAATCCAAACACTTGTATGGATTCACAAAATGATTCACTATGACATTATAATGCCACATTCAGATTCTAGGCTTATTCAAAAACCCATGTTAATTGCCCTTGTGGATCCACTTCACATGATTATCATATAGGCACCCAACAAAGTTGTCTATCCAAACGAAAGAACATAGATTTCCTTCATGCATATTTGTACAATCATTCCAAACGGGGCACAGGTCATTGTATTGACAAATAAATTCTATACGTCAAAATCATGAAAGCACATGCCCGTTCATACTTTTTAACTTCGAATTTTCAACTTGCAAAATATGAAATGGTCCCACAATGTCCATTTATAAATAATCAATTCATAATTTGAAATTATTAATATCAAACATGTAATGGATACAAAGACCAAACGGGCACATGCATAAATCTACCATTTTCATTTTCCTTTGCATTTAAAATTGAAGAGTCACATTATTCCAAACATTTCCTCCAATGGCAGTTACAAAATATACAATGGAACATCAAAATGTATTCCATAATTTCAATACTAATGGTCAGAATTTAATCTCTAACATGAATTGCATTAAACATATATTTGATGAATCCTTATTCTATGCAATAATTTGGAGTCCCTACCACTTCCAAATTAATTCATAATCATTCGTAAAGACAATATGGAAATTCCATGTCAGTCCCCAATTTTCACACTACGATTTTTCTCATATCCATGCCAATGCAAAAATTTTGGAAATGATACATTACATGAATCAAGCAGTCGCCACACCGAGTAGATCCCGTTTTCCACCAAAATTGCATAAAAAAGTCACCATTTAATATATGCACTTGTTCGGCTGTTCATGTTTGTAACGTCCAAACTCAAACTGATTTAAGGATTAATGAAAGGAAATATTCCAATAAAATCATGTAGCATATAACTGTCATTAATCTTTTAATATGGACAAACCCTTTGGATTTAAAGGTACCAACATTTTTGGCAAATAAAATCGGCATATGAACTACTAACGTTTACATTTTTGACAAATTAAATTATTTGGAATAAACATTATAATTTGTTATATATACCATCAACATCAACATGAGTGCACAAAACTCAATTGTAATTCATGCAGAGACTTTATAAACATTGTAATATATTATATATAATTCATGCAAAGTCTTTAATATGGCAAATGGACTGCAAAATAATCAGTTTTGGACATAACCCAATTTAAACATATAAAATAAACACGTTCCCTCAATTGAACAATACGTTTGGTAGATTCTAAATGGAATATAAAATGGCAGTATGCTCGACAAATTCTAATAGAACATAAAATGGACAAGAAGCACCAAAATTCATCTTAAGATTATTAGAGAAATTACACCGATATTGTACATATTATATTCACAAAAATCATGTCATCTATTTGTGTGAAATTGAAACGTAATTTCGACTTACCGGAATGGATTTGAGAAGACAAATGAATAATTTACCGAGTCTGAACGTATGAATATGGATTCATCCATTTTCTACTTTTAAATGAAAGTAGATCAAACTTTGCAAAATAAACATGTAAATAAGGTTAATGAATTTTTGAAATCAAAGTGTAATCAAAGGAATCAGAAAATGAAGTGAGAAAATGCAAATGATGAATTTTTTGTCGAGACAAATGTTGGACACTTTGTCCTTAAGATGAATTTGCCTCGCATCAGTGCTAACGGTTTTTCGGCAATCATCTCTTAAGATACAACGACCACGTCAAGTCATAAAAGCACTCTAAATGGCTTCGACTAACAAATTTCCTCTCTATCATGACCATGATTTTGATGCAAAGTGGAATCACTTTTATAAAGTGTTTTATGCAACATGACATGAAAAAATAAATTTTGTGTAATGAAAATAAAAGTCCAAATGATATTATATATAGAAGTTGAAGGGTGGTAGGTGAAGAGACACACCCTAAATTTTAATTTCCTTCAAATATGATCGAATTTCTCATTCATATATAAATTGATCAAATCTATTATGAAGTTTTGCTATATTTTTTTGTTCTAATACGAAGTAACTGTAGAATTTTCTCGAATCAAAGGTAAGAGAAAAGTTCTAGTTGATCCAACCTAAACTCTTAAAATTTGAATAAATCTAGTTATTCATCAAAAATCTTGGTCATTTGTTTTATAAGATGAATGGATAGTTTGCTTTATGACAGTCCACCTTAATTACATCTACTAATCGAACTTGAAATGAAAAAAAATAAAAAATAATAATAATAACTAATCACAATGTTAGTTTGTTGATATTGAATAATAAAATAGTGATTGTTAATTTGACGTAAAATCAAGCTTTTTAATTAGTCTGTTTTCTAGATATATTTTCATTTTAAAAAAAATTAAATAGTTGTGCAAGAATTAATTAAAAAAAATGACATTGGATCGTAACATTTGCCATGCTTTTTACTAAAAGTCAATGTGTTGAAAATCAACTCGATCTTTGACTCAAACAAATTAAAGGTCAAAGGTTAAAACGATTAAATCGAGGCTGAATTTGACCCTTAAATGAAAATAACTAAATAAAATAATTAATATATAAATTTACGTCTACCAATCGAACTTAAAATGAAAATAATAATAATAATAATAATCACAATGTTAGTTTGTTGATATTGAATAATAAAATAATGATTGTTAATTCGATGTAAATCAAGTTTTTTAATTAGTCCGTTTTCTAGAGATATATTCATTTTAAAAAAATTAAATAGAGTTCAAGAGTTTATAAAAAATAAAATAAAATAAAATCACGTTGGTTCGTAACATTTGCCATGCTTGTTACAAAAAATCAATGTGCTGAAATTTGACTCGATCAGTGACTCAAAAAAGTTAAAGGTCAAAAATTGAGCGATTATATCATGGTTGAATTTGATGAAAATAACTAAATAAATTGATTAATATATAAATTTATTTGTATCATTTATAACTATTAATTAAAATAGTATTTTAAGATCCATTCTTTAAAATTTGTTAATTATTGCGATTTAACTTTCAGAATATTTACAAGTTCCAGCCAGGATGATTGATTAGGACAAAATTCTCAAGTTTCCATAAACTGTCACGCTTTCATGGTAGTAGAGGAGGAGATGCGTCGGGTCCAAGGGGCCCCCCATGTGGCGACATGGGGGCGAAAAAAGGAAAGGGAGACCAATCAAGCTTGACACCTCCCCCATGAAATAATCACAGATGTGTCAAAAGCGAGAGAAATCCCATCCCTCTCTTTCCTTTTTTTGCCCCCATGTCATCACACGAGAGCAAGAAAAATGGAATTTGATTCCTTCTTTTTCTTTGAACCCACCCATTCAAAAATCCTCCAATTCTCAAAGGACAATAGAAGAAATCATACTTTATATGATAGGTCAAAAGAAAATACTACAAATTCATTGGTTTCGTGATCTTATATATTTCAAAAGTGCAATCTTCTACCTTTAGTTAAAAAAAGAAAAAAAGCAAAGACTAATAATTAGATTGAGTTATTTGGTTCAATTAGACGGAATCTAAATATTGGAGATTGGATAATATATATCCAATCAGGATCCCTGTGGTAGCTCTAACAAGCATTGGAATTTAGCCCCTACTTGTCATTCTTTATTTTATATTCTTTTTCATTATTTTTTCTACAGTACTACTTTTTAATAACACATATTTCATTAAAATAATATTGCGTGCAAATAAAAAACTTTTCCTTCTTTTTAACCATACATTCTCCATCAATCACTATTTCATAATACATTTTTTCAAATTAATGGACCTCAAATAGGGCCTTAATTGCAAGTATTATATAATACTTGAGTTTAATTGTAATTATAATAATGTTTTGAACTTAACCGTAATTACTTTGAAAGTTGAAAACTTAATTGTAATTGTAGTTGAAGTTCTAGAACTACACATATAAATAAATGTAAATTAATTGGATTTGAATTTGAATTCAAACTTCTATTTAGATTTTAATTTGAGACTCCTACTTGGATGTGAAATTCTTTATTTTATATAGATTGTAATTGTTTTATCTTTATAAATAGAAACTAGATGGAACTTATATATCCTATTGAATACAACAAAACATAAAACAATAATTTCATAGCATTCAAATTTAAAAAGTGAAAAAATATTTTCCTTACTTTATTCAATTTCCGATAAAGAATCCACCCACTAGTGTATTATTGACTTTAGAGAATACATAGACAACTTGGAAGTTTGAAGTATCAAGTTTTTGAAATTAAAAAGCTAAAAGCTTGTAATTCAAAGAGTTGAAAATTCGTGATTCAGAATTAATAATCAAATTTAGGTAAAAATTCAAATCACTTATTCTTAATATAACATACAGATGAATATCTAGAAGATTTTGTTTATTATTATTATTTATTTTTTTGAAAAAAGCTTCTGAGTTAGTTTACTTCCACATTCCGAGGACTTCAACTTAAATTAACATTTGAGTCAGATATTCAGCCTGGAACATAGCACCAATCTATTTGACATCATTATCATATTGTTCATTAAAATTATTCGTATTATACCTTGTCGTATTTATATTGAAGCCTTTCGTGTTCGACTATTTTAGGTTGTCTCATTTTATTATTAATGAAAAAAATATATTATGATGTATAGATAAAAATTGTAAAATGTCATTTTTTAACATTACATTGTGATGAATGTACTCACCAATAACTTCAATAAATGTACAAAACCAAGCTCAATTTTTGTAACCCCTTTCAACGCCACCAAGTTCCTCCAAAACCAAAGCTCAACCCCTAAACTTCACTAGGGTTGCCCGACAAATATGAATAGCCCATAAAAAGCCAGGAATCCTATAGAGAGAAACGAAGGTGGGCTGCTCACAAGGAGATGGAGAAGAAAACACACGGCTGATGCTCACAAACAGAGGAAACGGTGGCCTCTTGGTTTGTCTTGCCACACTTAACACAGACGCATAAAGGGGAGGCAAAGCAAAATATTCAAATGTGCCAAAAGAGGGAAAATGGGTTAAAGCCTTTAATGGGCCATCACTTAGTGAATGGGCCTTGATCAACCATTACTTAATTAAAATGTTACTTTGCCCCTATTTGTTTTTCATTATTTGGCCACTAAAATGAAAAATATGATCATTGTTCATCACATCAAATCATTATATTTGAATTTCTATCTCTTGCGGGGAAGACCCGTAACGACTATATTTTTCATTCTCATTCTTATATTAATGGGGAACAAACGGGCCCGTCTTGTCATGTGGTATTGATTGCCTATTTCATTCATTGGCTGAAGCCTATTATATTAACCTATAAACATGATCGCCCGTTTGAGATTGTTTGACAACATCGTGTCTTATTTGATGGTAAAATGTCACCTTTAATGCAACTTATAGAACATGATATATTTGATTCTTCGAACACTTGTGCCACAACACTTGCAATTGTTTCTCAATCTTCAACCAAACACGTGGTGAGATAAATATGTTGAAATTTTTTTTATGTTATGTTAGTATTGATTGGGATTTTCTTTTATTACAAAGATGAGTTAGATTTTAGCTTAACCATGCTTGAATGTCTAATTTGTTATTGTGATCATAACTAAATATTAGACTTCGTGGCTGGTGCACCTTGTGCTTTTGGGCCCATGTTCTTAATGTAATGAATATGTATATTTCTGTTAGGTTTCCCGTAATGGAATCTGTTGCGTGTTGTCACACCTGGCCAACTTACCTGGGACAATGGCCCACTCATGGCGATCCACGCGGCATTCCTGCCGAGGTGGCACACAATGCCGAGGTGGGCTACATCCGAACTGCTTCGAGCCGAAGTCCATATGCCGAGGCTCCTTTTTGTCCGAGGCCTACTAATCGAAGCCAGGGTGCTGGAACCAGTTGAGAGCAGCTGAGGCCCTCAAGTAGAAATATCATGACAAATGGCCGAAACCCCGAACCTAATGCGCGAGCCTCTAAACCACAAAGAAACATCCTCCATCCTCACTTCTCCCAAGAGATCGCCTGCACAGATCTTATTCGAATAATTGATGGAACGTTTGTCATAAGCATAGAGGTTAAGTCTTGTCACTAGCATGGAGGCCTTGCATAAGCAATAAATGCGCCGTAAGCTAGCAAGTCAAGCCCCATACCTAGGAAAAGATGCTTGAACTAAAGAGATGAGGCCACGTGTCACTTCATCCAAGGGCTCCCATTTCATATGTACTACTATAAATACTTCCTTGTGTAATATCAAAAGACTAATGCAAGGATCAATACAAAGAACTACATTTACCCAACTCTCTCTCAGTTTACTTTCAATACATAAATCGAGTTTATACACATTTACATATACATTTATGAACACCGATTGGTAATTATTGTACAGTCGGATTACGAATAACCCGTCGGATTCCGAATGTCACCGTCCCGCGTCGTTGGGCTACTCCCACGCCCTTTGAACTGCTCGTTTTAGACCGTCCACGTGTCTTAGCGTGTTGGACATTCGCCCACGCAAGCGCGGGTGGGACTGACATCTGTTGGCACACTTTTTGGGGTCAACAGAATCTGTATGTTGTCGGTGATTGATCCACCAAAGCTTTTGGAATTCATAAAGAAAGTGAAATTTCTTATTATGGTTTCAAGATGTAATCATTGAATTGCATTCTTAATCTCTATGATTTTTGTGTTATACTTTTATATGTAATCTAGAAAAAATTTAACCAGTTGGCATAAGAGCCAACACATTATATTATAGAGTCAAAACCATAGAATTAGTTAGGTCCGATATATTACTAGCTATATAATTTTAAATGATGTATAACACATTGTGTTAGATCTGATTTTTTTTATGGCACACACTATACTTGTTTTAGATGTGTAAAATTAAAGAAATTTATTATATGAAATGTTCAAGGTTATCTTACAATGTTAGCCTGTTAGTTGTCTCGAAGTTCATATATTAAACTGTGTTTTGGGATTTTCATTGTGCATGACATGTTGTAGTCTATCCTTTGCCTTTTTCTTTCGTTGTATGATAACATTACATGATTTTTGTTTTACAAAATGGATAATGTTTAACCCAATGTCACAATGATCTCATAAGTAACATTACACGGTTGTATTAGATCTGACCCCTTTTTTTTTTTTTTTTTGTAAAATGTAGTGTTTGATCTGGTTTAGTTCATGGGATGTAATGTACTTGCCTTTGCATTTTTTTCACATCCAATAACGGCTTAGTACTGCTTTTTTACTTATTACGGTAATGAAACTAAACTCTGATTGTTTTAAAGATCCATTTTATAGGTCGAGGCTTAAAAATATTCTCTATAGGGTACCCTATATGTTCTCTTCTTATGTACAATCATGATTGTAGGGTGTACATGACAAAGTTTGCAAAGTACCTCATTCATCCGCAAAAGTGTCAAGAAATGCCAGAAAGAATCGATGCACTTGTAATTAGGATTCATTTGGCTTCCCAGTTCTATGAGAATAGCAATGCAAAGCACAATGAGGACTATGACACAAACTCTTATCTCATTCCAAAGAGTGTTAGGAAGGCAAGGAATGATGCATGTGTTTGATTTTGGATCTTGAAATGCGTATTCTTGCTTACAGCTTCCTGATCTTAATTGCTTGTTCTTGATTCTTGTTTGATTGTACAAAGAATGAGAATTCACATATGAGTTGGGGATCATGACTCTATATATATTTTTGCATATGTATTTTGGCATATTATGAAAAACAACCCAAAGGAACATGGTCTCTACACATATTTAGGCTCGTATCATATTAGATGCTCAAAGTCCAATAACTTTAATTCTTTATTAGATCACTTTAAATGGACTTAACCTTGAGATATCATTTAATACACAATTAATTACATATGTAGGTTCATATGACAAATTAAAACCCAACAATCTCCTACTTGGGTCACATATGTTACCTTATAAATTTAAATAACCTTATGACGTCTAAATTTTGCTATCATAACCAAAAACATCTTTTAAATAATCTCTTCCATTAATTATGTCAATATAGAATCAAAGTGATCTTTGTTACAAGTATCATATTAACCCATCAATAATCACGTATATCAACACAATTAAATGACATAGATCAAAGCGATCTTTGTTACAAGTATCATACTAAACCCATCAATAATCCCATATATCAACACAATCAAATGACAAAGATCAACTATGGATGTGTAGTATAAAAAATACATGAATGTGATTCAAACATATCTATTTTCAACTGGCCCTACTTTATTCTTTAATGAGATCAAACCAAAATACTTTAATCATAGTGAAAATAACTGAATATTTATTTCTACAAATTAACTGAATATCGATATATAAAATTATGTGTCTAAAGCAGACAACATTCAAATACAAACTCCCACTAAACCAACATATCATTTAAATGTCCAATACCCATGTAAATGATGTACTCATGAAAAACTTTAGGTGGTAATCCTTTAATAAATGAATCGGCTATTATAGAGTTTATTCCAATATGTTATATAGTAACAACTAAGACTCTCTCATTAGCAACTAGGAACTTGATGTCTATAAACTTCAACTTTGTTGAACTCTTATTGTTGTTTGAATATAAGATAATTGACTCCATGTCACAAAATAACTTAAGTGATTTTTCAATCTCATCCAAAATTTATAGTCCAATAACAAAGTTTCGTAGATATATTCTTGGATTGGATGCCTCATATCATTCTATAAACTCTGCCGCCATGGTTGAGGAAGTTACAAGTGTCAACACTTTACAGGATATAGCTCCTTTAGCCAGCAAATAGACATAGCCAGATGTATATCTTTGACTGTCTTAACATCCAACAAAATCGGAATCAAAATATCTAATAATCTCTAATTAGTCTGGTTTTTTATATATGATCATGTAGTCTTTTGTTTTCTATAGATATCAGATAACCCGCTTTGCCGTCTTCAAATGATTCATCCCAGGGTTACTCTCATATATTTGCTTAACATTCCAATAATGAATGTTATATCTGAATGTGCACAAACCTAAGCATATATTAAACTCCCAACTACTAAAGTATATGAAATTTTCTATATTTTTTTCTCTCGAAGCTCATTCTTAAGATATTGATTGAGATTGAACTTGTCTCCCCTAATAACAAGGGTATCATCTGGTTTACAATCCTACATCTCAAATCTTTTGAGTACCGTTTAGATATAACTCTTTTTTGATAATAAAAGAATATCCCGAGAATGATTTTGATTTATCTGTATCTCTAATACAAAAGAGGCATCACCAAAATGTTTCATCTCAAAATTTTTTAACACAGTTCTTTTGGTTTTGTGTTATAAGCATCTATTATTGCAGGCAAGTAGTATGTCACCAACATATAATACTAGAGAAATATACTTACTCTCACTAAACTTTTGATATAAACAATGACCAACTACGTTCATCTCAAAATCAAATGAGACAATTATTTGATGAAATTTGTGATCCATTGGCAGGAAGTCTGCTTAAGCTCATATATGGATTTATTTAATTTGCAAACCATTTTCACAGGGTCTTTAGATACAAAGTTTTTTAACTATACCATATAAATCGTTTTATCAATGTAACCATTGAGAAATGACGTCTTATACCAATCTGATGTAGCTCAAGATAAAAATGTGTCATAGGTGTCATAATAGTCATGAAAGAGTGTTTCATTGAAATCGGAGAAAAAGCCTTTTTAAATTATATGCCTATCTTTTGACTAAAGCATTATGCAATAAGATGAGCTTTATATCTGCACCCATCACCTTTCAAATCCCTCAAATCCCCCTTGATTTTGAATATCCATTTATAACCAATGGGTTTCGCATTGGAAGCTAATGTGATGAGTTCCCAAAAGTTATTGTTTCATGTACTTTAACTCTTCATTCATGGTATCAATTCACTTTTGAGAGTTATCCATTTGCATTGCTTGATTAAAGTTACATTTTCCCGAAGAAAGATTATAAAGTCATCTAGAATTGCGTTGAGGTTGTTGAGTTTGTTCTTCTATAACAAATTCTTAATTGTGTGTAATGGGTTCTGGAATATTATCTAAATTTGAAATTGCATCTTGAACAAGATCTGAAACAGGAATTTGTCCTTGATCTTGATCTTTGTCAATTACAATAGAAAGAATAATAACATATTCCTCCCTCAAAGTTAAAATCCTTAACCACATCTTTCCCTGCAAACTCTACATCTTCAAAGAACCGAGTATTTCTCGTTCCAAAAATTGATCTGTTAGTGAGATCATAGAATTTGTAACCCGTTGACTTTTCATAATATTCAATAAAATAGCAAGCGACAGTTTTAGAGTTCATTTTATTTTTAGATGGCCTATGAGGCCTTGACTTAGTAGGACAACTCCAAATGTACAAGTGCTTCATACTAGGCTTCTTGCCTGTCCAAAGCTTATAAGGGGGTTTGACAGTTGCTTTATTACTTGTGCATTTGAGTCTATTCAATTGTGCCTATCCTCAAGAATAACTCCTTCACTCACTTTATTTTTTATTTGCATGATTATGTGACATGTCTATCTTCGAAACTCTATTGAGAATATAAGCTGCATCCTTTAGTACTTCTCCATAGAGAGATTCTGATAAGTTGGAATAACTAATCATACTTACTACCATGTCCTTAAGTATTTTTTTGTCTTTCAGCAACACCATTTATACTAGGTGATCCTAGCACGGTATACAGTGGGACGATTCAATATTCCTCTAGCAATCCAGCAAAAAGGCACTAGAAGTTGTTCTCCTAATCTGTCATAGTATCCTCCATTATGGTTAGACCTGAAGTGTTTTATTATTTTGCCGAGTTAATTTTTAATCTCAGTCTTGTAAGACTAGAACATGTTCAATTATTAGGATTTCTCATGAATGAAATACAAGTACCATAGTAAGAAAAAACGTTCATGATCATAATAAATGAGTGTTGATCATTTCAAGAAGTTGGAGGGAGTGATCCACATATGTCAGTATGAATTAGTTTTAAGACGTGCGAAGTCCTAATGACACATAATCTCCTTATATTTGTTTGTTTTCCTTTAATGTAATTACCACAATCACATTAGTCTGAAAAATCAAGGGACCAAGAATTCCTTCTAACACAAACATTTTGATTCTCTTTTGAGAGATACGACCTAAAGGCTTGTACTATAATGAAGCAAAATTCTCATTGACTAATTCACGTTTAATACCTCATGAATTCACATGTAATATTTTATAATAATTGCTAATCACATTGAGCAACTATAGATTATCATACGTGGATAAAGAACTGATATCTACAACATTTGAATTAAGAGAAATAGTTAATTTATTATTTCTAAGTGAACAAGAACAACCAAATTTGTCCAATATAGAAATAGGAACTAAATTTTATCTAAAAGATGGTACCACAAAAGTCTCTCTCAAATTCAAATAAATATCAGCCTATAATAATAATAATAATCTAAAAATTCTAATAGCCTCAACTTCAATTGATTTGTCGTCACTCACATAGATGAATCTTTCAGCATCATCTGACTTTCGGCTTTTTAGGCAATCCTGTATAGACATACTTATATGAATAGTGACATCGGAATCAATCCACCAATTATGTCTAGATATTGAAACTAAATTAACCTCGAAACAAATTAAAATAAGAAGTGTACCCTTTTTTACACTTTATTTTTGTTGGTATTACTCTAGAGTATTTGGTATAATAGAAATAGGGCTAGGTTTGGGAAACTTTTATACATTCACATTGAAGTAGTGAATTTTTGTTAGGAAGTTCGAGCTAACTAATGATAAGGATCAAAAATAGCGAATTGTGAAAGTATGTCGCCCATTATTATAGAGTTGAGTACTTTTTTTTTGGTACCATCATGGATCAAAATTTAACCGATACCTAACTTAAAATCGAATTAAAATCTTAACTCTATTTAAAAGAGATCCAGTCCTTTGATAGTGGTCTTTCGAATTTAATTATGTTCAATTTTGAGTAGTAATAAACACAAGTCATTTTTATTGGAAAATGTAGAATCACTTCTTAAATTTAAAAGAACAATTTTGACATAACATTTAGCTTCATAAAATTAGATATACATAAGAGGATTATATGAAAATTTAATACTGATTTGGACAATATCCATCATGATGGACTTATTATGCTAAAATATTAAAAAGATTAACTTGATGTAATTCAAAGATTTGAGATCCTTTTGATTGTAGAGCAATAAGTTAGAGGACCAATGTTGCAATTTTCCCTTTAATATCATTTCATTTCTTCCTCAGGACTTTAAAACGCCAAATATTTTATTTTGTAAACGAAAATTCGTAAAGAAAATAAAAAAACCGAAGAGAAAATGGCGAGCGGTGGCGCCGGCGGCGGAAAGGTCTCTTTCAAGGTCACTCTCACTTCCGATCCCAAACTTCCGTTTAAAGTGTTAGTTTCTCCTAAATTACCCCTTTTATCACTTTTTCTTTTATGTCAAATTAATTTCCGTTTCTTAAAGAAAAATGTTTAAATTTTTTTTGGAATTGAATTCATAAACAGGTTTAGCGTTCCGGAGGCAGCACCATTTACTGCAGTTCTGAAATTTGCCGCCGAGGAATTCAAAGTTCCTCCTCAAACTAGTGCTATCATCACAAACGGTATTTTTTCCTCGTGTCATTTTTTTTTTTTAAATTGATTGAGCTTCTGGAACTGAATTTTTTCCTGGAATTTTCTATTTGGACTCTTATTATTATTATATTTTTAAATTGATTGAGCTTCTGGAACTGAATTTTTTCCTGGAATTTTCTATTTGGACTCTTATTATTATTATATTTTTAAATTGATTGAGCTTCTGGAACTGAATTTTTTCCTGGAATTTTCTATTTGGAATCTTAAACTGAATTTCTTTTGTTTATTTTTTTTTTTTTTTTTTTTTTTTTGGTGCAGATGGTGTGGGGATTAACCCTCAACAAAGTGCAGGTGCCTCTGAAATTACATTTATTTAATAGTTATTTTTAGCTCATTATTAGATATTCCGGTTGGCATTAATTTGTTTGTTTACACTATAGGCTTTTATAGATATTATTCTTATGCATGTTTGGTAAGCAATATTGAATGAAATTGGACAGTATAATAAAAAAGAGTTTAACGTGTCTTACTCTCCATTGTTATTAATCCATCCAACCAAAATGCCATATATTTTGTTTTTGACTTAGGTGTGGCCAATTTGCTTGTACAGAGTGTGGTGATGCTTAACTTTGTTGCTTTGGAATTTAATTGTAGTTTCTTATAAACTTTACTACTTTTTTCATGAAAGGTCAAAATGCAATATGTTTTGTTTTTAAGGAGTAATGGGAGTTAGAAATAGGGATGGGATAACAAATAATTTTTGGAAGGTTTCTGACATGTTTAGCATGGATCAAATTTTGCTCCATATTCTCCGGCACAATTGGATTTTCTTTCCCCTCTTATATCCCCTTTCTCCCTGATGGAAAGTTGGCTCCTTTTTTCTTCTATATGTTTTTTTTTAGTTAATAGGGAACCCCCTCACCCCCCACCCCACCCCTCCCCCACCTCCAAAAAAAAAGAAAAATGAAAAAATGAATGAAAGAAAGAAAGAATAATTAACAATTATTCCTTTGTCACGTGATTCGAGCTTTTGAAAAATCCACATTTAATTTATGGTGTTAGGAAACTACATTTGTAATGTATGTTTTCCATTTAAAATAAAATTTCAAACTTACTATATTAATCATCTCACTTATGATAAAGGTGGCACCCCCAAATCTAAATTTTAGGCCTCAAGGCTGAGCTTTCTTTTCTTATTGTATTTCCCCCTACAATTCTATCAAGTACTTTGCCGCTTAACACTACAATGGGGCATCTCTCCACAGTGGTCATATTCTCCCTTATCCGCTCTTTCACTATCTATTCATGGGAACCATATGAAGGGGCCAAATGGGATCTTGCATTTTGTAAAAGAGCTTCAGGGTAAAGTTACATTGACAAGCTTCCACTAAAAGTTTTTCTATTCAGTAAAAGCACTTCCTAAAAATATCCAAATAGGTCTAAAATCTGCTTCTTAGTCTTATAAGTAACTTTTAAATTTTCAAAACCCTACTAAACGGGCAGTAGCAGCATATAGACTCTGGCTGTTATTTGTTTTCACAACCATTGATTCTGGTGCCATCGGCCACTAGCAGTAACCCTTCAATCCTTGTCGATATTATTATTTTGAATTATGAAAAAGCAAGTTTTTTTTTTTTTTTTTTTAGTGCACAATCTTACCTCATTACATCTTCTGATTTGGCAGGGTAGTGATTTAAGACTCATGATTATAAGAGCAGGATCAGAACTATAACTATGTTTTAGGGTGGCTAACATTTAAAGTTGGGATGGACACGAGCTTTTGGAGTGGGCTAAAACTTTTTTATGATCAATCTTTATGAAGTAAATGAGCGAACATATTTTTGGGCCAAACTTTGGGATGGGCTATAAAAGTGATGTGATCTAAGTAGATTAGGTTAGAAGAGGGATAAATAGACCAATATTAACATAGAGTGCTGCGTTTCCCGAATAATATGATTCTATTTGATTTTCTAATAGATGTGAGGATGGACCGATTAAAAGGGGCAAAGGAAAATGATTTACGTAGCTGATGCCAAATTTATTGTGAATAAGGTTTAGTTAGTGGTGGTCTTGGTTATTATTATTCGTATTTAATTTGTTAGAGATAAGTACTATTACATAATAACATTGTGAATTCACATTTAAGTATTACACTATGCATTAACATGATTCTGTTATCATTATTCTCAAGTCAATAAACCAGTTCAAAGTTACAAGAAAGTGCATTGATATGTTCTATAATTTGGATTCGAGTAAGTGATTACAACTTTTGTTCCAAGGAAATTGGGTACAGGTCCTCCATGATGTGTTAGGATTTGGGGGACTATTATTGTGATTCTGGCTTGTTCCAGCACTATAAATATGCATCATGCTATAGAGCATTCTTCTTATTCATTAGATGTTCAGTGGAGGAGTTCTCTGTCCTCTAATTAAGCCCCTGTTTGATTCCCATTTTTGGGATAAAATGAATTATGGAATAGTAATTTTCTGGAGAATGTGTGGTTAAAAAGTAAGAAAAAGTTTTTGAAATTCGTGTATAATTATTTTATAGAAGAATGTGTGGTTGAAAATGTGATTTAAAAAAATGCATTCTTGGAAAAATGGGGATCAAACAAGGGCTAAATCACGATAGTGGCATTATGTTTGATTTTAACAGTGTCACACATCTCCTTCCTTTCAAAAGCACTTTCGAGAAGAATGAAAGAAGATGGAGTAATTCTGTGGTTTTTTTTAATTAAGTAGTGAAGTAAATCTATAAGTGTCTTCTCAAAAATCATGCACAAAACATAGTTGATAAATGTGATTACCGTGGTTCATCCTTGTACATATATCAGCTTTGGATGTTAAACTCTATTTTTGTTAGTTCTACCGTGAAGAAATTTTGATTTACTTTTTGTGCTATAAATTAATATTTAATAAATGTCTAAGGGTGATATTGAAGTGAATATAATTGCATTTGTCCTGAGATGGTGAAGTGCCATAACATTATAAATTCGTCCACATGCATGAACACTATTTCAGTTATTTTGTTCTTACCATTTCTTTCAACTTCTATACTAGATCATCTCTGATTGTTTTCTGTTTTCTTCATGTTATAAACATAATTCTGCTATTTCTTGACATGGTTCTCTGAATTTTAATTTTTACGGAGTTCTAATGCTAGACCGATATCTATACATAATTCAAAATTCTATATTGTTGTTGGAACTTCATTTGGCAATTTGATTGTAAAATTTTTAACTCCTTAACCAATATAAACGAATGGATCTTTCAGGTAATGTATTTCTCAAACATGGCTCAGAATTGCGCTTGATTCCTCGCGATAGGGTTGGTGCTTATTGGATGACATCTTAGGCTCAAAGAGCAGATGGTTTACCTTTTCTCAAGGTCAAATTTACATCTATCTAGATCATTATCCATATTCCATTTTTACATAACTTTTGAATGATACTTTCTCAACTAGTTCTAGGGTGGTGGATATCCAGATTGTTGTACTCCTAGACTGAAATGAATGATGGAAAGCTCTACTTCATCGTCATGGGTTGTGGTTTAGATGGTGTTCTGAATTATATATATTCCACGAAACTCTAGAATTAGTTGCTAGTTAAGACTTGGAAAACTAACGGGGTTTTTGGATTCCTTAGTTGGGTACTTGGGTTTTCCAGCACCGACAACCTTTATTTTCAAGCTCTTTTTTTCTACATTCATTTTCAACTGCACATTCACGTAATAAAATATTATACACGTAAATCCAAAAAAAAATTTCCTACTTTTAACCACAAATTCTTCAAAAAATTACTATTCAAAACATAGTTTATTCCATTTAATGGTTGTCAAACTGATGCTAAATGCGTTTAGTTGTGCTTAAAATGTTTATGTCTAGCTATATATTGACAGTGAGGTAGAAATTTCTTTCAAAATGAGTGACAAGTACAAACTAAGAAAACAATTAATCACATACTTGTTTATGTGAACTGCAATACCAGGCAGCTACTTTTCTGCTGAAGAGTAAGCTTGTTCACCATGGCAAGAACATTACTACTTGGTACTATATATATAGAGTAGTCTCTAACACAACTTATCGTGGCGTGTTGAGCAGGAGCTAGATATTATAATTAACATCTGTTGCACGACTTTAATATTTTCAATTTTGTTTTGGGTATATATATAGCTAGTGGTCCGCAATTACACTTAACCTTCCCATCGTTGCTGCCATCATTGTCACTTGTAACATAGCTTGTCGTGCAACCATCGTGCTATGACCACTTGTAACTTATCTTGTTACATTGCCACCATATCGTCACCGTCGTTGTCACAAACACTTGTAATGTACCATCTTCATTACCACTGCTATCACAACTAATGATCACCTTCCCAAATTGAAGAACCACAACTAGTCAAACTTGAAGCGAACACAACTACCACCTCCTCAAATCAATCAAAGATTGCCATCTCCATAACAATCACCCAACTCTAGTTTGACTTTAGCGCTCAATTTGAGACTTCATAGTTTACTTTGCCACTAAAAATCCAAAGTTGCCACCACTACCATAACTACGAATACCCATGCATGCACACATATCTGAATAGTGGAGGAAGAATGAACCGAAAACACCGATGGATAAAATTAACCAAAAACAATTGGCAGTTTGGTGGCGATCAGTTTGAATGTGTGTGCCTGTCTATGGGTACAATCAAAAGCAGTGTTTAGACGATAAAATAGTATAATAGTTAAGTTTGGAACTTTTGAAAGAAAGAAAAATTGTGGGGTGTAATTTTCAGATTAAAAAATTGCAAATATTCTATTATATTTGCTTGATTATTTGATTGGCGTGCATGTTCAGAGAAAAGCCCATTATTCCACAATAGATTAGGAATGGGTGAACCCATCTTCTCGAATAAAACACTAGCCCTTCGTTCTTTTAGCAAAAATTACCAATTGACATCAATAGTTTCTAAAACCATTTGTTTACTAATGTAGTGTTTATTTAATAAAATTTTATTACTTTCTGATTGATCGTGCTTTAATTTTAGTCACATATTTAATGCGATTTTATCAACTTTTAAACCATACATTTTATTAAAACATAACACATCATATGTAATTCGATGATGTGTTCCACGAGGATGAAATGGAGAAAATATTGGATTAGTCCATTGATCACCATATGAGGGTCATTTATGTGCCATAAAATGTTCTTCAATCGGAATATTGTTGACCGACTTTATTCAAGGATGGTCATGCATTTATATCCAAATGTGATCGTTGTCAAATGAGTGATATATCTTGAAAGGATGATAATATATCGGGTTGTATTTCCTAGTCATTTTCACTTAGTAGTTTAGCTTGGTTTTTGCTTGAGGGCTAACTGTGTTTGGTGGTGTTGATAATTGTAATTCTTACACTTATTTGTAGTCATTTACTTGTACAAATGTTAGTTTATTACTCATTTTTATATTGAATTTTCGTCATTTTTAGGAGAAAGGCGTGCGCTTTAACGGAGAATGAGGAGTTGTGGATCAAGAGATGGATAGTATGAGGTGAAAATCAAGAGTTAAAGATAAATGTGGTACGATCGAGGATTGAAACAGGATAAAAAACTAGATTTGGACCAAAATTCGTCAGAAATCTCCTTATAGCCGCTTCCAAATTTATCGTGCTCGCACTTTTTCAAACTGAGACAATTTCGGCATTTTGCTTGTTCACGAATTTTAATGATGTTTTGGACATTTACGACATATTTTTCTAAGACTACAAATTGAGAAAATAAAAGCAACTTTCTTAAGGATTCAAGAGAATTTGAAAAGAAGACATTTAATAATTTCAACTTATTCGAATGCCTACTATAGCTAACACAAATTTTATAATTTTCCACATAGAATATGCTTAAAATTAATTTTAAAAATTCAATCTGTTTTATCAGTTCAAATTTAAATTTCTTACCACAATATAATAAACAATGATTATTAAAAATTATTTAAGTTAATTATATTTTCATGTTTTCTATCTAAACATGTTCTTCACAAGTAATTTTCTTCGTAGTTAAAGATCACATTGGTGGGCAATAATCAATACTTTAAAATGTAAAAACGCAATATTAATATATTATTGTGCAATTAAAAATATAATCCCGTAGAAAAAAATAGTGCTATTTACAAATAAATTTATTAATTTGAAAATGAATTTATACTTCATTTTCATTGTCAAGTTTTAGTGTATTTTATTAATAAATTATTAAAATTGAACAAAACAGGCTAACGATTTCAAATAATAATGATACTTTTTTCCACAAATCAATATTTTTGGAGGTTGTACATCATATAATGGCATAGACACAGAATAAAGAAAATAAATTAAACTTAATCCAACAGTAAAATTTGGCAATGGGCTTTTAATTTACAATTGGCAAGTCCTAGAATCTGAACCGTTTAGTTTTTCTTAATCTAACGGTAGAGTATAAATTGATGAAAATATGACCGTTATGCAGGGCTTTATTATAACCTGTTATTCTTCAAAGAGAGGAAATGAGTGAGTATCTGGGGTTTTTCTATCAGCATTTTGAGAGATGAAGCTTAGGGGTTCTTTGTCATGAAGAACTAGAGAAGTGTTTTTGTAGATGGCTCAAGTGCTATATAAAAAAAATAGGCGAGTCACTTTTTAATGATAATTTTTATAATTTCTTTTGCTATATGATTATCATGTTTTTAATTCATGCATAGAATGAATCTTGAATGATAGTTTAAATTCAGGGATTTTGTTCTTTGGTCAAACTGATGATCAATTTGGGTTAAACACTGGGAATTTTTGAGAGTTTTCATTTTATGTATTGTTTGCAATCTGATCGTTGTCTCCTAATTTTTTCCATCAACAAGAACTACACAAGGATTTTAAAAGATGGAGTCAAGTGTTGTTCCAGATCAACCGAGAAGTAAGTTAATATTAAAATACTTAACTGAAACTCAGGTCAGTCACATTTTCACGATAATTTCTATAATTCCTTCTAGGGTTTCCATTGAATCTCTAAGTTTTGGGATTCAGCGACTATATTCTCTCTTGTTTCTATTATAATAATATTCTTTGTTTGTTCATTAGGATGAATCTTGTAAGATAGTTTTGTTGGTTAATGGATTTTATCATCACAATAGGAAATTAATTTTCTTATGAAGATTAAAACAGAAGAATAAAAGGATATTAGTAACCTTGAGATTATTGGATTATAAAAATCCTCACACATAGAAAGTGGAGATGATAACTTTTTGAATGAGCTTTTAATGGCGTAGCCAATTGCTTCCTCCCTCAGATCTTCTTCCTTGTTCTCCACTAGGTGTATTTCCTTTTCAAAAAAGTGAAAAGTGGCTAACCCTAATTCTCATTTAAAATATGTCAATAAAGTGCATATTTATAATACTCTATTAGGATTTGAAGATTGCATAAATTTCCTTTGACTTTATTATAGTAGATCAATTAAGTCACACATCTTTTATTGGAGCCAAGAGAGGGACCTAATCGGACTCACATGACCCAAACTTCAATAGATGTTTCCAATTGGGTCAACTCTTGACCAATTGAGATGCATCTATTAATCCTGAATTATTCTACCAAAAAATCGAGATTACACTCTCGAGTTGAGTGATCGTTATAGAAGCAATTATGATCGAATAACAATATCCTCTGATTATCGTTCCACAAGTCAACCCTCATTTGACCGTCAATATGTTGAAACTGGCAAAATAATCGCTTTTGCCCTTAAACATGTATTACCCTCTAAGTACCATTTTCATACAGCAAATTCGTTGTGGTCAAATCACAATGTAAAGTTCAACGATCTCATCGTCGACCTACTGAGCTCAGGTTCAATTTGCCTAGGAAAATATATTAGAGTGACGATCGTCTCATCTCAATGATTAATGGATTCCACTATTGTAAGTATATGATCTCTAATTGTTTCGGCCCGATTCCTAAATCACCGAGATCAATCTTATATGTAAGACTTCACTCATTGGTACCTCAAAGAACTTGAACTAACAATCAAAGGTACATTACTCACTCAGGATTTAGGTGATCTGTTTGATAATAAAGTAGAGTCTCATTTCGAACGATCACAAATGAGTCATCTACGCAGTCCCGTTCTATGTACATCGAAACACATTATTGTTTCTATTTCA
Source organism: Olea europaea var. sylvestris (assembly GCF_002742605.1). Lineage (NCBI taxonomy): Eukaryota > Viridiplantae > Streptophyta > Magnoliopsida > Lamiales > Oleaceae > Olea > Olea europaea. Next base: position 22,974,693 of record NC_036246.1, read on the forward strand.
AGATCTAGACAATCTTAGTAAGAACAATACAATCTTATCAACATAAAGTGTCCAACTTTATGTACCGATTGTGAACGACATAATTTTGATCACATCACGAATTGTGTCTTACTATATCCGATCTATCGAGTATACAATTTGTGACATCTTATATGATCATGGAACCTTAGATAATTACTTCAAATTGTAAAACACAAATAGACGAACGTTAATTCATAATGTGATTTTGCAGAACACTACTCGAAGAATGGGCATCAAGCTAACAATCTTTTACTTGCCCTTCTTAGAGTATGTGTGACATATCAAGAATACCCATTCCCTTAAGATGCCCATCAAAAGCCTTAGCTGGTAAGGTGAACGAATCTGCAAGATTATCTGCTGATGCAATCTTACTAACCGTCACGTCTCCTCGATGAACAATCTCTCTAACAAGGTGATATTTTCTCTCAATGTGCTTGTCACGCTAATTACTCCTGGGTTCTTTAGCATTGGAAACCGCCCCACTATTATCGCAATAAAGTGTTATGGGCCGCATTTCCAAAGGTACCACATCAAGGTCCAAAAGAAACTTCTTGAACCATACAGCTTCTTTAGTAGCTTCACAAGCCGCTACATATTCTGCCTCCATGGTGGAATCAGCAATATAAGATTGCTTGATACTCCTCCATACCACAGCTCCACTTCCCAGTGTAAATGCTGATCTCGATGTAGACTTCCTAGAGTCACGATCGGATTGAAAATTGGAATCAGTACATCCAATAGGATTTAGATTATGTCCTGAATGGACAAGCATAGAATCTCTGTTTCTTTGAAGATACTTAAGTATATGCTTCACTGCTACCCAATGTTCTGGTCCTAGATTAGACTGATAACGACTAACAATACCCACAGCATAACAAATATCCGGTCTAGTGCAAAGCATAGTATACGTGAGACTTCCCACAGTCGAAGTATAAAGAACTTTTCTCATGTAATCTATCTCCGTTGCATTCTTGGGACAATGCTCATTGGATAGATGAATTCCATGTCTAAAAGGAAGCAGTCCCTTTTTGAAATTTTGCAATGCAAATCTGGACAATATTTTGTCAATATATGAAGTTTGGGATAATACAATCCTTCTGTTTTTCCTATCTCGTAAGATACGGATTCCCAAAACATAATTAACTTCTCCCAAGTCCTTCATATCAAACTACTGTGACAACCATTTCTTTACAAATGACAATGTCCCTACATCATTTCCAATGAGTAGAATGTCATCTACATAAAGAATCAGAAAAATTACTTCCTTCCCTTGTATTCGCTTGTACACACAAGGTTCATCCTGATTTTGCTCAAAATCATAGGTCTTGATGGTTTGATCAAATCTTACATTCCAAGATCTAGACGCTCGCTTCAGTCCATAAATGGACCACTGCAATTTGCAAACTTTCCTTTCATGACCTTCTTTCACAAACATTTTAGGTTGTATCATGTAAAGAGTCTCCTCAAGACGCCCATTTAAAAATACTGTCTTGACATCCATTTGCCAAATCTCATAATCATAATGAGTGACAATGGATAAAAGGACTTAAATAGATTTAAGCATGGCAACAGGTGAGAAGGTTTCTTCATAGTTGATGCCTTCTCTTTGGGTAAAACCCTTGGTCACTAGCCTTGCTCTGAATGTTTCAACCTTTCCATCTATACCTCTTTTCCTTTTATGGACCCACTTGCACCCTATAGGCTTTAACCCCATTAGGTGCATCTAGAAGATCCCAACCCTTGTTGGAATACATAGATTCCATTTCTGAGTTCATGGCAGATTTCCATGATTCAAAGTCTACATCCTCCATTGCTTCCTTAAGCGAAGTAGGATCTTCTTCTTGCTCAGTAGAGATTTCCTGATAGGACTCTCCATAGAGCAAGTACCTAAAAGGTGGTCATGCAATCCTTCTACTACGAGTCATGGTTGAAGGTGCCTGATTGTCCAATCTGACCAAAGGTCCTTCCTCTCCTCCCACTGGTTGATCTTATCCTTGGTTAGGACCAAGATCCTCATTATCCCCATTTAAGGGGACATGTGAAGGTACGACAATGGGTGCCTCTTTCTCTACTACCTCTAGTTCTGTTTGCCTATGAAGCCCTGTGGGCATCACTTGCTCGCTTGTTTCATCAGCAACCATTGGTTCAGTAGGAGGTTCTAAGTCATCATTATTAGATTCTCTGCGGAAATCTGGAACTGATTTTTTGAACCATGTTCTAACATCTCTTCCAATAAAATCTTAGTAGTAGATTTGTGTTCTTCTATATACTTATCCTCTATGAAGGTTATATTTGTGCTAACAAATACCTTCTTATCAAGAGTATTATAGAACTAGTAACCTCTCGTTCCTTTTGGATATCCTACAAAGAAACAAACATATGATCTTGATTCTATCTTATCCGTCTTTCCCTTTAGCACATGTGCTGGACATCCCCATATCCGAATGTGGTGTAAATTGGGTTTAGCCCATTCCACAATTCAAGAGGTGTCTTGGGAACTAACTTAGATGGTACCAAATTCAAGATATAAACGGATGTTTGTAATGCATATCCCTAAAAGGATATAGGTAATGAGGAATAACTCATCATTGATCTTATCATATCTAAAAGAGTTTGACTTCTTCTTTCCGAGAAACCATTCTGTTCGGAAGTTCTTGGTGCACTCAATAGGATAACATCCCATTATCCGATAAATAGACATTAAACTCTTGGGATAGATACTCGCCACCTCGATCGGATCGAAGGGCCTTGACACTCTTACCTAATTGTTTCTCAACTTCCACTCGAAACTCCTAGAATTTCTCCAAAACTTCGGATTTGTGAGCATAAAGTATATGTATCCAAATCTAGAGTAATCATCTCTGAAGGTGATGAAGTACTCGTATCCTCCTCTAGCCCGAGTACTAATAGGTCCACAAACATCGAAATGTACTAATTCCAAAACCTCTTTAGCTCTTAGTCCTTTAGCCTTAAAAGGGTCTCTTGGTCATCTTTCCTTCTATACAAGATTCACAAGTTGGTATAGATTCCACCTCTAACTTATTTAAAGGACCATCCTTTACCAATCTTTGAATCCTATTTAGATTGATATGACCCAATCTAAGATGCCATAAAAGAGTTTCATTAGTACTAGACTACATCTTTCTTTTCTTAGCAATAGTATTATGTATAGAGCCAATCATAGGACTTAAGATATAAAGACTATTAACTATATTACCTGAACATATAATAAAATTATTCAACTTAATAACCACTGTAGAACATGTAAAAAGTACCGAATAACCAACATGATATAAAAGTGCAACGGAAACCAAGTTCCATGTAAGTTTGGGAACATAATAATAGTCATCTAATATCAAATGCCTACGATTCTCAAAACATAAAGTAAAAGTGCCAACAACTTTGGCAGATACCACTGCTCCTGTGCCAACCCTAAAAGTGTACTCCCCTTCACTGAGATGCTTGATTTCCTGGAACCCCTGCAAAGAATTGCAAACATGATTAGTGGCTCCAGAATCTATAATCTAGGTATTAGTAGAATCAACCACTAAGCATGACTCAATGAATAGGACATTATTGCCTTTACCTTGCTTCCCTAGGTAATCCGAGCAATTCCTCTTCCAATGACCTTTTTGTCCACAAATAAAACACTTTCCCTTTGGTTTCCCATCGATAGTGGTTTTTTTCCCTTTAACTTGCTATCTGGCTTTTTATTTGGCCTCTTCCTCTTCTTTCCTCATTTGCAACCAGAAAGCTTAGGATGAGAGACTCCAGCTGTAACAGTCAAAGCATTTCCACTTCTGCCTTTCAGAACAGTTTCAGCATTTTGGAGTTCTTTCATTAATTAGGAGAGACACGTCCATCTTGTGTAGATTATAATCAACTATAAATTGTGAGAACATCTCAGGAAGAGTCTCAAGGACCATGTCAATCTGCGTCTCAGAATCAATATTAGCTCTTAAAACCTCTGCAGCATTGAAGTGACCAATCATGGTTAACATATGGTTCCTTACAGATGTGCCGGGTTTTATGTACGTGTTCATAATTGCCCTAATGGAGGTTTGCCTAGCTTGTCGGCTTCGAGGTCCAAACATCTCTTAAAGACTTTCCATTTTGTCAAAAGCAGTTTCTATATTCTGATGTTTCTGTTGTAATACATTTGACATGGATGTCAAAATGAAACAACGGGTCATCTCATCAGAATGAAGCCACTTTTCATATGCAACCTTCTGAGATTCCGTGGAGTCATCTTTAGGGGTTTTGGGACAATCTTCATCCAGCACAAATTTATGTTTTTCAGCGGTAAGAATAGTATTAAGATTCCTTTTCCAGTCAACGCAGTTTTCTCCCACAAGTTTATTTTTTGGTGAAATATCACTCATAATGGATTAAGCGACATTTTTATGTAAAATTAACGATTCACATATTAATAAAATGAGCAATAATCTTTGTATAATGCATATATATGAATATGAAAATATAGATCCAAAACTATATTTGTAATAAAAAACCTTAAACCCTTACAACCTTTAACACGCCCTCTATAGGAGGTCAATGTAGTTGTTGGCAAGGTTGGAGCACTCCTATTCATTTTATTGAGTTAGGCATCTCATGCCACAAGAAAATGGGGGATTGATTATTATTTGGCCTATGAATAATTTTGTTGAAATTTTCTATAGGAAGTCCCCCAAAAATATTCATATATAAGTGTAATAACCTCCGTCAGTAATTTTAAAATATCCGAAATGTATAAGATGTCGTCTATAGGATGATCATCCTAATATTTCATTTTAAAGAAATTTTATTACTAGATCCAATTTCAATTAATCTAAAATAACGTAGTTTTCCTATAGGGAGACCGATATAATTCAATACTAAACATGCGTATTTTAATAACAAATTGGATGACGAAGGAGGCCGTAGGATTATACATGCCTATAAACCCTCTCCCACTTATTATTTTGTACCGTTGGATTTTCACTTAATTAGTTCGCCAAATATAAACAATTATAATGGCACTAATTATATAAAATATTTTTCAACCACCTCTAATTAATTTAGAGTGATAAAAAATATTTAAATGTAAATGCATATGATTTTAGTGCACCGGGTGGTGTTTCATTTAATTTACATGACATGCGATAATAATTAAACATTCATCCATTCATAAAGCGGTAAAAGCGATAATTAAATGAATAATAATAACTAATGGCCTATCCTAAGAATTTGAATTACAACATGGATAAAAAGAATTATATTGGGCCACATCCCGTCCCAATTCTTCAATCTTCTTTATAGTCCACCTCATGTAACATGAAAATAGGGTAATTTAATTTTTAGGTCCAAATCTTAAAACCAACAAGGCCATTATCCAACAACATTAGCCCAAGTATCAAAGAGAGGTCCAAAAAATCCAAATTACCATAATTTTCAAATCCTAGCAAGAAAACACACTTCTACCAAAGCAGACACTATTTCGGCGGCGGCACCTCCACCGGTAACCCCAAACGAGGTCGCCAGTGCCACGGCCAATAGGTGGCCCTCCAGCAGCCGAAGTAGTAGCCTAGTTGCTGCCTCGCAAGACAGCAGCCTGCTGCTAGTTCCAGCAGCTGTCCCGTGAGGCAGTGGCTATTCCGACCGGCTGAGGTGCTTCTTGGTTTTTCCTGCATTTTGTTGTCTCTTTTTCTCTTTACATTTCTTCAACCAAAATAGCAACAATAACATGTTTCTTCCCCAAAATACAAATGTAGAAGTGAAGATAAAAAAAAAAATACAAAAAAGCCTAGTGCCATATGGCTTACGACATTTCTAGAGAAAAACAACAACAATCAATTAATTACAATATGAAGTAAAAAAAATAATAATAAATTCTAGGGCCAAAAGTGATTAAAAATATATCAAAAATAACTTTAAACATATTCAAAGCATAAACATGTCAAAATCAAATATCCTAACATCACCCAACTAAAATGCATATTGCACTAGGATTTAAAATTTTAATCCTACTCAAGGCTTACAATAACCTTGGTTCTGATACCATTTGTTAGTTAATAGATTTAATTATCACAATTGGAAATTAATTTTCTTTTGAAGATTAAAACCATAAGAATAAAAGGATATTATTAATATTGAGATCATTGGATTATAAAAATCCTCACACATAGAAAGTGGAGATGATAACCTTCTGAAGGAGCTTTTAATGGTCTAGTCAATTGCTTCCTCCCTTAGATCTTCTCCCTTATTCTCCATTAGGTGTATTTCCTTTTCAAGAAAGTGAAAAGTGGCTAACCCTAATTCTCATTTAAAATATGCCAATAAAGTGCATATTTATAATACCCTATTAGGGTTTGAAAATTGCACAAATTTCCTTGGACTTTATTGTAATAGACCAATTAAGTCACATACCTTTTATTGGAGCCAAAAGAGGGATCTAACCGAACTCACATGACTTAAACTCCAATAAATGTTTCCAATTGGGTCAACTCTCGATCAATTGAGATACATCTATTAATCCCGATTTATTTTACCAAAAAATCGAGATTGCACTGTTGAGTCGAGTGATCGTTATAGAAGCAATTATGATCCAATAACAATATTCTCTGATTATCGTTCCACAAGTCAACCTCCATTTGACCACCAATATGTTGAAACTGGCAAAACGATCGTTTTTAGCCTTCAACATGTGTTACCCTTTAAGTACCATTTTCATACAGTAAATTCGTCGTGATCAAATCACAATGTAAAGTCCAACGATCTCATCGTCGACCTACTGAGCTCAGGTTCAATTTGCCTAGGAAAATATCTTAGAGTGACGATCGTCTCATCTCAATGATTAATGTATTCCATTATTGTAAGTATATGATCTCTACTTGTTTCGGCCTGATTCCTAAAGCACTGAGATCAATCTTTTATGTAAGACTTCACTCATTGGTACCTCAAAAAACTTGAACTAACAATCAAATGTATATTATTCACTCAGGATTTAGATTCACTCAGGATTTAGGTGACCTGTTTGATAATCAAGTAGAGTCTCGTTTTGAACGGTCACAAATGAGTCATCTACGCGGTCCCGTTCAACGTGCATCAAAACACATTATTGTTCCTATTTCAAGATTTAGACAAATCTTAATAAGAACAATACAATTTTATCAATATAAAGCGTCCAACTTTATGTACCGATTGTGAATGACATAATTTTGATCATATAACGAATTGTGTCTTACTATACCCGATCCATTGAGTATACAATTTGTGACATCCTATATCATGGAACCTTAGATAATCACTTCAAATTGTAACACACAAATGGACGAACGTTAATTCATAATGTGATTTTACAGAACACTACTCGAAGAATGGGCATTAAGCTAACAATTTTCTCGCTTCAATTGATGACCAATTTTGGGTTTCAGTACAACTATTTCTGTGAAGTCTATGTGAATTTTTGCTGGATCTTTAATGGTTGTGTTTGGTGTTCCTTTTCATCCAATGTTTGGCTATTTCAGCAATTGTGTACCTAAACTAGAGGGATAATGTTCTCTGTTGTTTGTGTAATTCCTTTTTCTTTATAATTTCTTTCGTTGTTGGTGCATTTGGATGGATCTTGAAGTATTTGTTCTTTTGGATTGATAATCAATCTTGGTTATTTCAGCAATTGTGTACCTAGAGGGAAGATGTTCTGTGTTGTTTGTGTAATTCCATTTTCTTTATAATTACTTTCTTTGTTGGTGCATTTGGATGGATCTTGAAGTATTTGTCCTTTTGGACAGATAATCAATCTTGGATTTTACTGTATTTGTATCTGTTTTGTGAATTTTACATGGGCTAATTCTTTAATGGAATTTGTGTTTGGTTTGAATATTGATAATTAGTTTTTGGTTTACTTTTCATTTTATGTGGTTACTTCTGCAATTGTGTTCTGAGTTTACCTTGTTCTCTTTGTATCTTTAATTTTTATATCTTTGGTACATTGGCTTGAATCTTTAAGGATTTTTCCTGGGTTCAATTTTCGGTTCGCTGGATTTATTTATATGGATTCTCTGGGCATTTTCCCTGTATCTTTAATAGAATTTATGCTTTTGTGTTTAAATTGAATAAGGATAACTCGTAAAGTTGTGTTTTTTCTTTTTAATTTACGCATGCTTATTTCAATAGTTTTTTTCTTATTGTGATAATAGAACTTCATTAAGTAATTCCCATATAGTTATGATTGTGTCCTTCTTGGTACATTTGGATGAATAGTGAAGGATCTTTATGGGTCTTGTTCTTTGAATGATTATCAAATTTGTGTTTCGTTGGATTTGTTTATGTGAATTCTTTGTGGATTGATTTTTTAATGTAATTTGTGCTTTTTGTGTTTGGTTTAGGTTAATTTTTCATTTTACATGTGGTTATTTACGAAATTATGTTCTTAGAGTGACAATGTTCTCTTTGTTTCTTTAATTCCATTGTATTTATGATTACATTTTTTGATGTTGCATTTGGATGAATTTTGAAGCATCTTCTCGGGGATTTTGTTCGTTTTTGGGTTCATTTTCATTTATTTATGGTTACTTCAACAATAGTTTTCTGAGTGTATCATGTTCTCTTTGTTTATTTAATTTTTTTTTTTTTATCTTTGGTGTGTTGGCTAGAATTTGGAAGGATTTTTCTTGGGTTCAATTTTTGTTTGTTAGATTTATTTATGTGAATTTCTCTATTCATTTTTGCTACATTTTTAATAGAATTTGTACTTTTTTGTGCTTGGATTGAATAGGATAACTGGTAATTTGTGGTTTTCTTTTTATTTTATGTATGCTTATTTCAATAGTTTTGTTTCTGTTAAAAATTAAGCTGCTGACTTTTTATTGTGTAAAGAGTGCTTCCAAAATTATTGAAGAAAACATGTCTTTCAATAATAACAACTCTATTAGTGAGGGCAATTAACAAGATTTTGACACTTGGCATCTTGGAGACCATTGGATCAGACACGTTCTGCTTCAGTTTTTGACAGAAAAATTCAGAAATTATTTCTTTCCTTCAGCCCGTGAACTTGCCCCTTTCTTTCTCTTCGAGAATCCCTAATTTCTTGGTGATTTAGGGTTCTTATGTTGAAGATATTATTGGAGATTACTCTTGTTTTGTGACCGGCAGTTAGAGAAGAAAATTTCAGAGACTTTATTCTTGGTTTTTGGCAAAAAGACGTGAGATATTCTCGAGGGTTCGAAGTTGCCTGTCTCTTCTTCTCTGAGTGTTAATTCTCTATTATTCTTGGGTGATTCATTTAACTGGAAGCAAGATTTGGGATATTATTCTTGGTGTTGAGACCGTATTCGGGTTCTCGTTGTTCTCTGTGTGAGAACTTCATTTTCTTCATGAAAAGGGGTTTTTCTTGAGGGTTCCAGTATAAATGTTGAGAGTTACCGTGGTTAAATGTGTGCCGAGTCTTGTATGAACCTGTGTGGTTCAAGAAAGGGCAGTTTGGAGGGCAAAATCTGTGTTGGTTGATCTTTGTGATCTCAGTTAGTTCCTGTGTGGAATAGTGGTTGCCTTGTGTAGTTCTATAAATGATAAGTTCTATATTTGGTTCTTTGTAAATTTTTGGAACACTTTTATATTTTTGTTGCCTGATTTTTGGGAATTTATAGTGCAACCGAACTTTATCCATTTTAATGGATGCTCAATAGGGGAATAGGCGTTAGAAGTGGTCGCCGAACCTCTGGGGCTTCGGCCGAAAAAATCTTGTGTTTATTTTACAATTTTCTACATTTCTTTACTGTTTGTCGTGTTTGTTTGAATCTTGATTAATTCTTGGACGCTCCTTGACTTTTCAGTTTCTTATTGTGATAATGTTCTCTTCATTAAGTAATTCAATTGTCACTGTGATTAAGTTCTTTTTGGTACATTTGTATGAATATTGATGGATCTTTGTGGGTCTTGATCTTTTGATGTTGATCAATTATTGGTTTCACTAGATTTGGTTTTGTGAATTCTTTGTGGGTTAAATTTTTAATGTAATTTGTGCCTTTTGTATTTGGTCGGTGGATCCTTTTTCATTTATTTTAGAAATTATGTTGTCAGATTGACAATGTTCTCTTCGTTTCTATAATTCCATTGTCTTTGTTATTACATTCTTTGATGTCATATTTGAATGAATTTTGAAGGATCTTTTTTGGATTTTGTTCTTTTGAGCGATGATCAATATTGGGTTTCATTGGATTTTTTTATGTGAATTTTCTGTTAGTTGAATCTTCAATGTAATATGTACTTTTTGTGTTATGATTGTGGTTCGTGTTTGACAAGAAAAAGAACTTGTTTCCACTCTCAAATGGGGAAGGAAGAACGACAGGAACAACAGGACCAACTAGATTTGAACTTTTTTGTGCTTTATGTTCATTTTAAAGTAGTAATGTGATAGCACAATTTTTATTCTATTTGTGCTTCATGGATATTGGGAAGAGGATTTGTTGCTAGGATTCTTACACAAATCTCATCTAGGTTTTGTTGAGCCCTAGAAGAAATTTATAGATTCTTTTCTTCTCCACATTTTCTAGTATCTTGAGGCATCTCCGGGAGATTCCACCTCGTTTCTCCTTGACGCAAGTCTGAATTTGTTTCTTTTGTAGCATCTCAAATTCCTTTGCAGTCTGATAGAGACGGAAATTTTCTCCAACATCATTGTTCATTTAATTGATTAGCCAGGACATCAGCGTATTATTTTCTGCAACTGTTGAACTTCCGATCAATGGTTGCTAGAGATATGGCAGTCCTGGTGACATATTCTCCTTTCCCTTTTCATAAATAAACACCATAATAGGGATTGGGACCATTGCGAACAATTTTCTCATTCAATTTGTGCCCTGTAATGGGATGATGAGAGGTGTCCATGTTTTCCATACTTGTTCGAAGCACTCTAATTTGTGTATTTTCAGACCTGTTTATTTGCAGGTTCATTGACTTCACCTCTGTTTGCTATGTGGTTTGGTAATTTTTCAAGTGGTATGGGTATTCTAAACTACCTCAATCAGGGTTTGCTCTTTGTAATTACAGGTTCATTAAGTGATACTTCACACCGTCATTACCTATGGACAAAGGGCTGATACTTCTCGGGGTAATTGTTTCTTCATTCCGAGATAAGTCGAATTCAAATTTTCCTCAGAAAATTTTCTGTTCATTTTCAATCAATATATTTGCACATTCTGCAATTTGAAGCAGCTTTCAGAATCAGCAGAAGTTTTGTCCATCGCTGATGTGGTTGAATTCATTAGTTCTATGTCAGCTAAAGAGATTGAAAACACAGTTCAAACTTCTTGCTAAAAGGTTGGGGTTTTTTACTATTACGATAATTCTTATCTCATAATTCTTTTAAGATGTTAATTTTTATATTTCTATTTCTGAAGTGACATAATATGTAAATCATGTAAATCAAGCTGTTAAAGAGGAATTAAACATTTGAATTATATTAATCTTTGAAAGGCAATATTTGTGTTGCATAATCGGCAGGCTTAGACATGTTACAGACACATTCTAGATTGAAAATGTTATGTATAAAGCTGCAAAAAGTTTTAAGTTTGCTAAGACACATTCTCGATGGAGTACCTGTCCTTATTTACCCACAATTAATATTTTTCAAGCCTTTCTGCTTTCATTGTTATTATTTTTGGTACATTTATATACTAAAAAAGACCATGTTTTTGTTTGTTAGAGCTGCAGACATTAAACATAATGTTAAAACATCGAGCGAAGAGTCTGTTTTAATATGCAGGCTAAACATAATATTATCTCATAATATGCACGCTAAATACTCTGCATTCTACTCCTTTTTTCACTTCTTCTATTCACAATGAAAACAGTCTGGTGCTCTTCGTTGTTGTTTTTGCTCATAATCATCAGCCTCTTCTCCACACCCTTTGTTTTTTCTCACATAAGACTCTTTTAATTTAACCTCCACCAAATATATGCTACAGTTCTGAGATAAAAACTTGTTCTGATACTTTCTATATGTATGAAGATTAGTAGATTACAACAAAATTAAGGAATGCATAGTTTTTATGAAAGTGGTGATTGAAGAACTTGGCATGTGGTGTTTCTATAATAACAATATATGAAACTCACAGAATATTGTTGCGAAAAGTACACTTACTTGAAGTTGTGATGCAGGATGATTAATTTAATAAAGATAACAAGAAGAGAGCGAGGGAAGGGAAGAAGAATAAGAGCAGGGACAGAGGGAAGAAGGAGGAAAACGGCTACAGCCAACTCTTTATTTAATCAAATTCATCAACTGAAAATAACAATGTAAAATAGGTTTAAATACTAGAAAATACTGCAAATCTAGGGCCAAGCCCAATACACAAGTCCATAAAATTAAAATAACCTAAATCCAACTAGAATAATTAAAACTGCTAAAATAATTAAAACTGGATGTCCTCATCAACTCTCCCGGGGTGGGAGAGAAAACTCGACCCTGTCGAGTGGCTATATCACCATAGGCATCCGTCAATCTCCCAACCATAGGTTGAGTGGTTGGGCAAGCTTCTTCCGGCATTTGTAGAAATGCGTCAGTGGCGGCCTGAACTTGGTGTCCTCACCAACTCCTCTCGGGTGGACGGGAGGCGATCTTGGTCAATGAAGATCCTGCTGACTCCGATAAAACTCTAACAAATCTGGGTTCAATTGCTGTAGTGTCTCCCTGGAGATCCATGCACAGTCACAATCTAGTCAACCAATCCAACGAACAAGGAAGCGCTGAACCTCTCCATCAGTAGTGAACACAGTTTCTTCATCTAAAATAGCATCAATTTTTTCTTTGTGTGCTGTGAGAGGTGGTAGTAGGTTAGAAGGGGTCAAAGAATCAGGGTCAAGGTCCACAATAGGAGAAGACAGAGGATCATTTGAGGGAATGAAATGGCCTTTATAAACTACAAGGTCCTCAACATTGAAAGTAGAGTGGTAACCAAGGTGTGGTGGAATGTCAACAATATATGCATTTGGACCAACCTGCTTTAAAATTTTAAAAGGACCAACGCTACGAGCTTGCAATTTAGAGGCGGGTCCATGTAGACGCCGCTCTGGCCTAATGCGAACCATAACGTAATCCCCAATGTTAAACTCAATATATCGTTTGTGTAAATCAGCTTGGAGTTTATATGTTGCATTACTAGCTTCAAGTTGTTTATTGATCTCAATATGCAAGTAACGAAGATGTTGTGTAAATGCTTCGGCTGAAACTGACACTCTAGCGTGTGGGGACATAGGGATGAGATCTAACGGTTTCCTAGGCTTGTACCCATGAACGGCTTCAAATGGACTCATACTTAGTGAACGATTTATAGAGCTATTGTACGCAATTTGAGCTACAGGAAGGATCAAATCCCAATTTTGAAGGTTTTCCCGGACCAGACAACGTAATAGGTTACCAAGGCTTCGATTAACTACTTCAGTTTGACCATCAGTTTGGGGGTGGTAGGCTGTAGAAAATTTCAATTTAGTACCCATCTTGTGCCACAAAGTCCTCCAAAAATGGCTAGTGAAACGAACGTCCCTATCAGACACGATGGTCTTGGGAAGCCCATACAATTTGACAATTTCATTAAAGAATAACAGGGCAACCTTGGACGCATTCGATGTCTTGCTACAGGGGATAAAATGAGCCATCTTTGAGAAGCGATCGACAACCACAAAAATGGAGTCATGCTTCTTTGGGGTGTGTGGAAGTCCTAACACAAAATCCATACTAATATTTTGCCAAGGACAATTAGGGACAGGGAGAGGGGTGTATAGACCTGTGTTTTGCTTCTTCTGCTTACTCAATTGACAAGTGTTACAAGTACTAACAATTTTAGCCACATCTTTCTTCAAGCTAGGCCAATAGAATTGACATTCAACTTCCTCTATGGTCTTATCACGTCCAAAATGACCGGCTAACCCTCCCGCATGAATTTCCCACACGATGAAATCTCGTACTGAAGTTCGAGGGATACACAATTTATTGGCTCTAAAGAGATAACCCTCCTCAAGTCGGAAGCCATCTGTGGCGCTTGATTGTCCTCTTTGTAAATCGAGAAAGATATCTTTAAAATCGGGACACGCCTCGTAATCCTCCTTAAGTCTTTCAAAACCGATGACCTTGACACTCATAATCGACAAAAGGGAAACACGACGACTTAACGCATCAGCTGCTTGGTTCTCTACGCCCTTCTTGTGTTTTAAAACAAATGAATAGGCCTGTAAATATTCGACCCAACGACCATGCCTAGAACTTAATCTTTTCTGGGAGTTGAGATAATGGAGGGCCTCGTGATCCAAATAAAGGACAAATTCCTGGGGTAACAAATAGTGGCGCCAATAGCGCAAAGCCTGGACCACTGCATATGGTTCCTTATCATAAGTTGAGTACCTCTATTTGGCCTCATTTAACTTCTCACTGAAATAGGCAACAGGGTGACAATCCTGACTTAAAACTCCGCCTATGCCTACCCCGGAGGCGTCACATTCAACTTCAAAGACTTTGGAAAAATCGAGAAGACGCATGACAGAGGCCTCCGTCATTTGCTTTTTGACTAACTTAAAGGCCTTAGCCGCCTCTCGTGTCCAATGAAACTCCCCTTTCTTCATGCACTCCGTAATAGGCGCCATAATAGTGCTAAACCCCTTAATAAAGCGACGGTAAAACGTAGCTAAGCCGTGAAAACTCCTGACGTCATGAATAACTTTGGGCTCAGGCCAGTCAATGATCGCCTGAACCTTAGCAGGGTCAGCGGACACCCCTATCGAAAAGACAATGAACCCCAGAAAAACGACTGTGTCGGTAAAGAAGGAGCACTTCTTGACATTCGCATATAGATTAGTTGCACGAAGGGTAGAACAAACTTGCGTGAGGTGGTCAAGGTGTTGCTTCTTAGTCTTACTATAGATGAGGATATCATCAAAGTAGACAACAAGAAACTTACCCATGAAAGGTCGGAGAGTTTGTGTCATTACTCGCATAAAGGTACTTGGCGCATTGCTCAGCCCAAAAGGCATGACCAGCCATTCATAAAGACCATCTTTCGTCTTAAACGCGGTCTTCCACTCATCACCTGGGCGAATTCGAATTTGATGGTATCCACTCTTCAGATCAATCTTCGAAAAGATTGTGGCACCAACCATCATATCTAACATATCGTCAAGTCTAGGAATTGGAAAACGATACTTCACCGTGATCCTATTGATCGCGCGACTATCCACACACATTCGCCAAGAGCCATCCTTTTTGGGCGTCAGTAAGGCGGGGACCGCACACGGGCTTAAACTCTCACGAATGAATCCCTTGTGAAGGAGATCATCCACTTACCTTTGAAGTTCAGCGTGCTCGGTAGGATTCATCCTATAATGAGGCAAATTTGGGAGGGATGCCCCCGGAACGAAGTCTATGGCATGTTGAATATCCCTTAGTGGAGGTAGATGATCAGGGAGGTCCTCTGGAAAGACGTCTCGAAACTCTTGGAGGACTGATAGGACTTCAACAGGACTCTCTATTATGGAGTGGGATGGGACCTCCATGACTACCAAAGCGAAGACAATTAAGTCACTAACAAGTATACGCTCAAACTTCGTAGGACTAATGATATGCAATCCCTTTCGTTCCACACTTTTCTTCGTTTCCAGTGGGCCAACAGGCTTCGGAGGCAGTGGGTTAAGGTGAATCTTCTTCCCATTAAACATGAAGGAGCAAGAATTGGATCGACCATAGATGGTTACATCCAGGTCAAATAACCAAGGTCGTCCCAAGATGATATGCCCGACGTCCATTGAAATGACGTCACACCATATATATTCCTTATACTCGAGAAACTGGTTAGGGACTAAACAACGCTCCTTGACAGCTATGGAGGAGGTATCAACCCAAGAGACGCTGTATGGCTGAGGGTGAGGAACAGACTTCAACCCTAGACGGGATACGGTAGCCATCGAAACTGCATTAATGCAGCTGCCACTATCCACGATGACTTTACAGCCCTTATTATTAATCTTGATGTAAGTGTGGAAGATGGCACGACGGCGCCAATCATCGGCATCCCTCGGCTGGGTAAGAGTACAACGGACGACACCGACTCTAGGTGTATGTGGGATAAGGGGACTAGCCTGGATACAACCCAAGAAGGTATCTTCATTGTCCTCCAAGTCATCAAACTCTTCTAATTTAGGCTCATACACCTGATCCTCTAGTGGCTCGTCAACTATACCTTCACGCTCTTCCAAAACTAGGGCTCGGCTAGGACACTTAGAAGCAATGTGATCAAAACCCTTACAGTTGAAGCATTGCAAACGAGAGGAAGTTCTTGAAACCTCAGAACCTCTACCTTTACTATCGGATGTAGGGGTAAGATTAGAAGGAGGAGGTCCTAGAATAGACTTAGGGGGTGGAGCGGATGCAGAAGAGGTAGCAGTGCAGGAGTCACTACGACTTCTATACGGTGTCCTAGTCACTAACTCGTAATCCCGAACGAAAGAGTAGGCGTGGTCAAGAGTGGTGACACCTCTAAGAACAAGCTCACGTCTAAGATAATCCCGTAGGCCTTGCCTAAACCTACTCAAAGTCATGACTTCGTCCTCAACGACCTGACATCTCATTCGAAACTCGTCAAACTGAGCAACATATTTGGTTACAGGTCGACTGCCCTGTGTAAGTGCGTTCCATTGATCCAGTAAGTTGCCCCTGTAAGATTGAGGTAAATATTTTTCTTCAAGGCGACGCTTCATTTCATCCCAATTCCCAACAGGGGGAGCATGATGCCTCTCTAGGAGGTCCTCAACGCTTTCCCAAAACAGTTGAGCTGTGCCAGTTAATTTCAAACTGGCAAATTGTACCCTTCGATCTTCAGGGATCCCATACCAGGCAAAAAAACGATCCATATCCCTAACCCATTGATTGAATACGCTAGGATCTAGACAACCATCAAATGTAGGGACATCTAACTTAATATTTCGAAAGAGGCGCTCCTCGTGGCGAGGGGAGACGGTGTACCATGACAGTGATATTCCCGCTCGCGTCCACGAGCTTGATTCCCTTTCCTACGATCATGTCTAGCATGGTGTCGACCACCTTGTGGACGACGATGAGGTCTATTAATGGAAGCGTCAGAATTTTCAGCCTCAGTTGAGTATTGGGTTAGGTCAAGAGTGTTTACCCTAGCGGTTAGGGCTCTATTCTCCTCACGCGTAGCGGCTAACTCAGTTTGGACAGCCGTTATTTGATTTTGTAATTGTGCCAACTGTCGGGTGATAGCTTCAATGTGGGGAGGGTCCATGGCAACGGTACTAGAGCTAGATGTAGTAACGCGACCACTACGCAATTGCATACACGGTAACACAAGCTAGGTGAAGTGTCTACTGAGATCAACAACCAACGAGTGCTAGCAGGGAAAATAGTGACTAAAATTCATTTATTGTTATTATTATTATTTTATTTTATTGTAGGGATTACATATGGCCCGATCGCAAGCTAATACTACTAATGCCAATAAAATAAAATAAAAACAAAGGTACAAATGCTAGGTCTAGTCACATGGGGTAAACGAGTGAACAATGGGGTCGGCTCGTGAATTTCAATCCAATAGATTTAAGACTAAATTATCAAAATATTAGCGACACAAAGAATTATTGATGCAATTCTAAAATACAGTAATAGTGTCACTAAAATGAATAGGATCAGAGACTCCCTGAGTTCAGTTGGCCTGAGTCGTCCTAGCGTTGAATGTCTCCACGTTCTGAACTGGTAAGCGCTGAAATGCCAAAATAGAAAATTCCGTGTTCGTTGAGGAAAAAATATACCTATAAAAGAATATCAGCAAATTCTCAAAATTAAAATTTTTTTTTTTAGACTCTTTTTTTTTTTTACTCTTTTTTTTTTCTTTTTTTTTTGACTCTTTTTTTTTGACTTTTTTTTTTACTCTTTTTTTTTGACTTTTTTTTTTGAATAATACAAAATCAGAATAACAAAATAATAAATGAGCCCATTTCACAAATTTGGGCCTAAATCACACTCAAAATCTCAATCAAGCCCAAACCAAGTAATAACTAATCAATCAGCCCGATAGAAATTAAGCCCAAACCCAATTGATAACTAATAACCCAACCCACTTAATTATTAAACCAATTAACCCAAAACCCAATTGATAACTAATACCCAACCCACTTAATTAATAACCCAATTAACCCAAACCCAACTAATAACTAATAACCCAACCCACTTAATTAATAACCCAGCCCCCAAACCCATAATTCATACAACGCATTGAAGACTGCAGAGGTCGGCGACTGGAACTGGCCGACGAGGAACGCCTCAACAAAGTGGGGCGCAGTGAGAGAGATGATTCCGTTTCTGGTTTTGGATGAAGGTAATATGTTGGTCGACTGCGGGTGTGGGTGTCGCATTACAGTGGTATTATTTTCGACAGTTGGGCTTGGACGGCTATTACTGGAGCGGGGACTGCCGTCGCAAGGTTAATGACTTTTCTGGAATTCAACTTTTTTGGAACTGCGGTCACAACGTTGGGTTATATGGGAATTAAATTTTTTTTTGGTTTTGTGATTTGTGGGTAATGAAGATGACTGTAAGAATTTTCACCGTTTGGTGTCATGGTCGGCGATGGCTTGGTCTTTTGTTTGGCTGTAATTTAGGTAAGTTGGTTGTATGTAGAAGGTGTCGGAGGGAGGGACTGGGTTCTGTAGATGGCTGCTGGGGATTTGCAGTTGCAGGAGGCGGTGAAGGTGTTAGTCACGGCAGGTTATTTGGTTTGTGGCAGTTTTATTTTTTTGGTGATAACGATTTCGGACTTTGGCAAAAAGGCAGCCGGAAAGATTTTCTGTTGTAGGAGGGGGTGAAGGTGTTAACTGGATTCTACAGAAACTGATTTTTGAGCCACGCAGTGAACACCTAACTGTTTTCCCAAGTTTGCTCTGATAACAAGAAGAGAGCGAGGGAAGGGAAGAAGAAGAAGAGCAAGGACAGAGGGAAGAAGGAGGAAAATGGCTACAGCCAACTCTTTATTTAATCAAATTCATCAACTGAAAATAACAATGTAAAATAGGTTTAAATACTAGAAAATACTGCAAACCTAGGGCCAAGCCCAATACACAAGTCCATAAAATTAAAATAACCTAAATCCAACAAGAATAATTAAAACTGCTAAAATAATTAAAACTGGATGTCCTCATCAAGTTGTGGATAGGAGTGTTCTTCTACTACACTTCACCTGTTTGAGAACTCAACTACAGTTCTACAGAAAGCATCAACCGCAAACAACATTGTTGAACTTTAAGCAACTTCTATATGCACACCAGGTCTCTAAGACCATTTTAATTTATTGATATTGTCTTTCTCTATCTCATAAGTAATTTCTTTCTTAATTAAAGCATTTTTTAATTCTCATTGGATTTCTTAGTCCAACTTGGTAAATTTTTGTGATAAAAAAACATATCATTAAGAATATCAGGTAGAACTAGATAGGATTCCTAAAATCTTAATTAAACAGTCTTCAAGTTCTCATTTGACTTATCCTAAGGACTATTATGCTTGAACAATGTTGAAAGTCAACTGGACTCGATTCTGCCCTTAGGATGAATATGCTCAAACAAGATCAAGACTCCACGAGCTTTGACTACTTCCTCTTTAAGAGGGATTATTCCCAAATTATGTTCAAGGATTGCTTGTACTCGATTTTACCATAGGATGAATCAAAAAGGTCGAGTCCCTAGTGAAAGACTCTATCCTTTTTGTTGATTGAACAAGATCGAGAATTACTTTTAGAGGGAATATGCTCAAACTCGGTGCTCACTTGGACTTATATGTGAACTACATCAAGACTCACTCGAACTTGTTTCAATCCATAAATTAAACATTCTCTATTGAGGTCGAGGTTTGAGCTAGACTTGAACTAAAAAATTAAGCTCAAACAAAATTGAGAGTTACTTGTGTTGGACTCGATGTGAGGATAAATCATGCTCGACCAGGGTTGAGATGATCTCGTCTCGTCTCAACCCTTATCAATCATAGTTGGTCGACATCGAAACTCACTTGGGCTCAACAATGACTTTTAGAGGCAAATTATGCTTGAATGTGATTGTGACTCGCTCAATCTAGACTTGACTCTTAAGATAAATTATGGTCGATCAAGATTGAGATTCACTTGGGCTAGACTTGATCCTTGGAGGAAATTATGATCGAAGGAGGATGAGCTATAGCTCTGCCAGCATATGTGGAGGGTGGGGAACTGTAGCTGTCGCAATTACATCTACGTGTATGTAGTTGTTTTCGTGTGTGGAAATTGATTATTGGCTGGCATGTGAGACTTTTGAAGACCATTTTTTTTACATTTCTTTGTTTATCAGCATTTACTAAATCCTAGCTCTTGTTGTGCGGCAATCAGATCAGCATTGTCGCTTCAGGTGAGTTTAATATCTTTTATATTATGTTTTAGCAATAATTTGACAACACAGTACTAATTAGCAAACTACATCAAGTGAGTTTAGTATCATTTATATTTTGTTTTAGCATCAACTTCTTGTTACATAGTACTAATTAGCAAACTATCTCGAGATCATTATTGCAAAACACTTTCGAAAAATTCTAGAGAACTATGGAGATGCATACCAGTTGGGGATAGAAACTTTGCAGCAGCTGCTATATTATAAGAGCTGGGGAAGGTTGCTGACTGTTATGGGTAAGGACATAAAAAAGGCAAACCTTGTGGCTAACATATTTCATCTTCAAGCCTTTGTGCCTTAACAGGTAACTGGGTTTTATAATGCATTTATATTTACTTACAAAAAGATTGTGTAATTCATATTTATATTTGCTCCAGATGCAACCAAAAAATGTATACCATGTGGCTAACATTTTTCATTTTCAAGCCTTTGTACCTTAATAGTTAACTTTTTTAGTGTATTTTATATACTTATTACTCACAAAGACACTGTGTAATTTATATTTATATTTTCTCTAGATGTAAACAAGAAATATAACATTAATGGCAGCATCCATTTCCCTGAAGCATTGAAGAGCTTAACTGAATGAAGGGGTCTTTTCCCAGTAATATGACCTTCATTGTACCAATTCTATTATTCTCTATCAGTTCATTTTCCCTTTTTCTTTGTTGTCTTGACTCATATAGTAGTTTCTTTCATTTCTTAGTATAACCTCATAAATGTGCGTGATTATATAAATGATTGAATTTCACATCTTTTAATTAAATGCAACTAGTATTCTTAGAATCCTAATTAAGCGATTAGACATTTTCGTTCCACTTTTAAGTTGTTCAAAATATAGAAGCATGTTAAATCATATTTAACAAATATAAAGTGAAGATTAAGTTCAGCCTAAGTGAGTTTTATAGCATCTTTAGACAATAATATATCTTAAGGCAGAGTCAAACTTGAACAAACATCAATCTATTTCAAGCATAATTCCATTCAAAGGATCGAATTGTCCTCATTTGAGTACAATTCCATCTAAGACTGAGTCGAATGCAAGTATTTCACAATCTTTGTTTGAAGTCGAGTCCAAATAAGTATCGAACTCGAGTGAGCATTCCTGATCTTGAAGATTGAGTAGAAAGCCCGTATGCCTCACAACTCTGGTTATAATTTATTGTAACGATCAAGTTTAGCACAACGAGTCTCAACCTCAATCGACCATACCTTACGACCAAGTTTTTGTGTAAAATAGTCTTAATTAATCAAGAATAAATAATCGTAAGGGTTGAGAAGCTTGAGCAAGTGTTGCCCTTCTTCATGCATATTAGTTTAATGGCCTCTTGGAGTCCAAGAAAGTTTCAACCTCGTTTGAATACTAAGTGTCGACCTCAAAAAATGATCCTTTCACGTGGCTAATGGCCCAACTCCATGCGTATTCCTCTTTGCACATGGTGCAAATAGTCAGAAGTATGTGGCCACTCCTAACAAAGAAGCAATCACACACACTTTGACAATCAAATTAATCGACGGTAAACTGTACAAAGGGTTCTAGTAGCGACAACCATCAAACTTTTTTATCACAAAGGGTGAGGAGAAAATACATACTTGAATTGTGAAGTTACAATACCTTGCAAAGGTTTGGGTTTTTGGTATTTATAGGAAGAAAGTTGAACGGACTATTGTTAGATAAGAGAAACACGTGGCTTCATCTCTTGGTTCAAAGCTTCTACTCGTAAGTGTCCATCAATCATTTCCTAGATGAGAGGGCATTCAATACTTCTGACTTGGAGTTGACAAATGTTGCGGAGACATTACATCCATCATTCCTAAAGATTTTATCTTGGACAAATCCCTGCCCAAAAGATTCGTATCTCGGGTCGAAGCTGCTTAGGTCTTCGGAAAGGCTACCATTACTAATCATGGCAATCGATTGTTTAGGCTTGAGATGACACGTCTTATGGGAGCATGTTGAGTGTACTTGTCATTTGGTTTTAAGTACTTGGATTCATGTTTTAATGAACGGTCTTGATGAAATGTGATCCTATCCAACGATGACAATTAAGGGAATCATCTATAAAAGGTGTTCTCACATGTTGCAAACTTTTCATTTTTAGCGAACTTTCGATAACCCGATAATCGTATGTCCATTCTAAGTTTATCATTCATAACATTCCCTCCATTTTTCTCATTCTCCAAAATGGCATCTGAGTTGATAGATGGGGGACGAGTTAGTAGAAACTAGGCTAGACGAACCTACTATACGAGGCATCTAGGATATTATTGGATGGATGCCCTAGTCTGTTTTTCAAACCCTCTACATTCCCAAAGTGACCACGGGGGGTGATAGGAAGAATGGGTGGAATAACCTTACGTTATGGGGCCCCACAAAGATCTGTTGGCCAGATAAAATATTGAAAAAGCTCGTGGTGTTGGGCCTTTGAAAGTTGGGACAATGAGTCACCCTCTAAATGAAGTTTTTGAATTTTATTGAGTACTCTAGGAACTCACTAGGAACTATCGACAAGAGACTTCGACTTGCATTATTTATCAGCTCCCACATAAGAGTAAATCCTACCACGAGCTCATTAGGAAAACATTAACTTCGCATTAACTTCGTAACAAAATTATGTTCTCAAGGAAAATTCTCGAATAGTAGTTACATATCTCTTTATCGAATAGCAAACTGAGTTTTCTCTATTCCTATTGCAGACGACTTCGCGAAGAAGAGGCCACTTGAAGTCGAATTTTGCTACTAGGCTGATGGACGACTTCTTGGGTGATTAGGTCATCCTCAAGGGCCTCTACACATCCTCTTGTATCATCGAGGACCTAGTGATAGCCAATGATGCATTGCCTTATGCACAAGTGTTCAACTCGCATTGTGATCTTTGGGCAAAAAATGTGGATTAGTATAGCTTTGCCAAGGCAAAAGAGGCCAAAATAAAAGGGTCAAGGCTGAGGTTGAGATTAAGCTCGACAAGGCCAAATGGGCTTTACGAGGCGATTGGAGAAGGAACTGCACAAAACTGAGTGTTCAAGTAGAGGGCAAGGCGAGGCGATTGGACTAGGCCAATGAGCACTATTGCATGGCAGAGGAGGCCTTGGACTTTTCTATATATATCTTCATTAATGAAATTATGATTTTGTATTACTTCTTTTAATCACAATCGAACTGGCTTTATTATTAATAACTCAGTTTAAACTTCGACACAATTGGGTCTTTAGATCATATCGGAATAGTTGCAAACGTAATGAATAAAGAGGCCAATTTTACAAACATGAAAATTTACATAGAGCATATGATAGTACTTTCTCAAATGCTCGATATTCGGTGGTATGCTAAAGCTTCGCTTGTGAGGCATCCATCATCTCTTCAATAAATTGGAGTTCGTAGCTCTACAGTTCGTCGTTAGTTATCTCATTGTTGAAACGATGACACTCTTACTTCCACTAGGCTCATGGCCTTGGCTGATAGGTTTCTCCTATTGCAATCCTACTGATGGTATACATCCAGAGGACTTGGGGAAGCTCATCTACCTAAGCTCCTTTAGAAGCGTTAAGCTTCCTTTTCCAAGTATTATTGATGGTCTTGTTCACGGCCTTGACTTAACCATTGACTTGGGATGGTGAGACGTCGAGAAGTGCTTCTTAATCCCCAACTCGACGGTATAGATCTCAAATTTTCTTGTTATCGAACTATTTGCCGTTGTCAGATACAATAGAATAGGAAATGCCCTAGAGAAATTTGGTAGTATTAGCCTCGATGATTTTAGCTAGCGGTTCCTCTTCGACTCACGAATTAGTCGATTGTGACAATGTCGAAACTAGGACGGTTGCCTTTAAACTGGCAAATCGTTAGCAGTTGTCGCATTTCTTCACGAACCTGAGCACCTTGTGCGATAGTACTGTCCCTCTAGAGTGATTTTCATCAAAATCAATTCCTTTAATACAACCGCTGTCTCTTCTTGTATTGAATATCATTTTCTTGTAAAAGGAAATGAGCGGCCCTTCCCAAAGCTTTCTGGCCTCAACCTTAGTGTCCAGTACGATTTGATCTTTTAGGAAAGTTATGATGCATTGCATCCATGGCGCAGTGTCGTCGATCCATATCACATCTTTGCCTTTTGCAATTGATGGTTTAAGAAGGCGCAATGAAAACTACATTGAGTAGTACAGAATCCTTGCTACTAGCTAGTTTGGGGTAATGCATTGGCATGAATCTCCTTCAGGCGTAGGGTTTATACCAAATTGAATTCCCAACTAGTGGTAAGCCTGGACATTCATAACCAATTTTAGGTATGCAACCATACCTGGCTTACCACTAGTTGGGAATCGCTGCTAACGAGGAGCTTCTTGACCTGCATTCCATAGCCAATCGTAAGCCAACCAAAAGAACTTTATATTTTGGCATTGTTCGAGGCTTTGAATCCAAATCTTATGGCACAATTGAGCCTGTGTCACTCCGAACTTTCCGAAACAACTCTTACGCCAAAATCGGCTCCATCACTGCCTCGACCTCGAGAGCTCTTGCAAATTTTGCCACAAAGTTAACGAGTGCTTGACCATTGATGGAATTTCAAGGCCTAAACAATAAATCAAACTCACTGAGTTCAACTACCCACTTTAGTAAATGTCCTGAGGCGTTCGATTTTTGGAGTACACATAAATAGAATAAACTTGGAAATATGGCATCAGTTTCCTTGATGCAATGATGAGAGAGAGTGCGTGTTTTTCTATATTTGGATAGTGAGCCTCTGTCAATAGTAAGGCTTTGCTAATATAATATACAAGCAGTTGGTGCGGATCTCTCTTACGAGGACTGCACTAATGGCCTCATCTGACACTGTCGATTATAGCAGCAAGGGCTTTGGTTTGGACAAAAGAGGAGTCTGTCCCAAGTGTTTTTTCAATGCTTGAAATGCCTCCCTACATTACGATGTCCATTGAAATATTTTTCCCTATTATAGGATTTTGAAAAATGGTAGACTTTTGTTCGTGGCCTTAGATATGAAACGACTGAGGATGGCAAATCTTCTGATGAGGCTTTGAACATCTTTGGGTTTC
Organism: Olea europaea var. sylvestris; assembly: GCF_002742605.1. Taxonomy (NCBI): domain Eukaryota; kingdom Viridiplantae; phylum Streptophyta; class Magnoliopsida; order Lamiales; family Oleaceae; genus Olea; species Olea europaea. Next base: position 23,000,214 of record NC_036246.1, read on the forward strand.
TGAAGTGACCTCCAATTAAGGTCGTGATCTTCTCAGGGATCGCCTCAATCCCCTTTTAATTAACAATGTAACCTAGAAATTTGTCGGATAACACCCAAAGGCACATTTTAATAGATTTAATCTCATCTTAAATTTTCTCAAAATTTGAAAAGTGTTCTCCATGTGATTTACGTTATCCATTGCCCAAAGGCATGTTACCAACATGTCATCATCCATGTAGACCTGGGTTTTGCCAAAAAGCTTGGCAAACATCAATTCACCAACCTTTGGTATCAGCCTCCACATTTTTAAACCTAAAGGGTGACCTTGTAGCAATATAATCTGTGATGAATGAGGTGTCTTCTTCGTCGGCCCAACAAGGGGATTTGATTATAGCCTGGATAGGCATCCATGAAGCTTAGTAACTCGTGTCCTATCGTAGAATCCACTAATTAGTCTATCCTTGGAAGCGAGAAGCTGTCATTTAGGTAGGCTCAATTCGGATAAAAAAATTGGCGCACACCCTCCATTTACCACTTGGGTTTTTAACTAAAACGGGGTTAGAGATTCATTTCGAATAGACAACCTCTCTAATGAAATCATTGCGATTCAATTTTTTCACTTCTTCCTTCAAAGACGAATCTTTCCGTGTTGAGGGCTCATCTCTTCTGCCTATGTGGCGTGTATGCGGGATTTCTATACAAATGATGGCAGTTGACTTTCAGGTCTATTCCCACCATGTCCTAGTGCTTCCATGTGAAGACGTCCAAATTCTTTTGTTTACGCTTATTAACTCCTCCTTTGCCACAATGGAAAAATCTCTTCCCACTCGTAAGACCCGTAAGGTCTTGGGGATTGACCAAGAAACACTCTAATTCTTCCATAGGAGCCGTATGAGGCTCGAAATCAATGATCTGCGGATCTAGCTAATCATGATGGAACCCTTCTTCAGGGGCCTTTAACATTTCGATGGCTCCCGTTATTCGGGGTAAACCCTTATTCAGGGCCTCAAGCATCTCAATACCTATAATAATCATATTTACACTACGGGTGACTTTCGCAGGATATTGAGGTAACATTCCCTGGACCCTATCTGGTCTCCCCAAACCGTGGCAATGCTATGCTTGATGGGAAACTTCATGCAGAAATAGTAATGGCCCGCATGTTATGCGGACCTATGATCCACCAACAGAAATTTCATGAAATGACGAGCTATAAGGTACCCATTTCTACAACCAAAGTAATCCTTCCTTGTGGAATGACGCTACTTCCCATGAACCCCATATAGAGGCTCGGTCATGGGGTACGCTCATGATCCACCATCATCTTATCATACGTGGAGCCAAATAGTATGTTTACCGAGCTTCCATTGTCGACAAGCATGCGCTTCAGCCCATTGATGGCCTCAACGACTCTTACCACTAGTGCGTCATAATGGGGATAATGTATACCTTCCACATCATCCTGGGTGGATGCAATTGGCTCCATTTGGCCTACTTGCTGAGAACAATTAACAAAGTAGCTAGCCATAGGAGGATCTTTAGCTTCACTTTCATGGTTCCTCTGTGCATTTCAAGAGCTGCCTCCTACATGGGACCCTTAATGATCATATCAATCTCTGGAATAGGTTTGTTCTCCATGGTGGAAGATCGATTCTTTCTTTGTCTATGCCCTCCCCGACACCTCTCATCGTCTTCCTCCCTCCCACGTCATAGCGAATGCTCCATTCCTCTTCTCTTGTCACTTTAGGGAAAGACGGGCCACTGGAAATTTCCTAGAGGTCGATCCTCCCTCCCGTGGCAAGGGTTGCTCCTTGTTGCAAATTGTAAAGTATCTTAGCATTCACTTATATCAAGCAATAAAAATAATGGAATGTATGGCCGCACTTCCTCCGTATGCCTATGCCTGGATCCTTGTTACCTTTGGAATTCGACTTCCCTAATGCTCCTATTCTAGCATTGGCACTGTATCCTACGTTCTCATAGATTAGTAATGGTATTGTGTTCAACATGGCTGATACCAGAGCTTGTCCCAAAGTGGGATCCAAATCGTGTCTAGTTTGGGTTCATTGTTGGCTGACTAGATGCGTAGTAATCCCCTTTCCATTTGCCTCTTGGGTGGCGGAAGCCCTTATGCTACTCTATTTTCGTGATTAATCATCTTTTCATTGACAATCTCGACTCTCATCATAAGTTGCAAGGTTCTTATTTTACACATTCTTCTAGAATAACGTGTTCATATTGAGCCTCTTTTCGAGGCTGAAAGAGCCTCATTGTCCACAAGCCAGCTCCTGATACTTAGTGGCGAAAACCTGTTGTATCAAACCTCATTTTTTCGCTTAGATAGAAAACTATGTATTTAAAAGCTAGGGAAGCTTCTTTAAACTCATCTACGTCTTATACTTATTAAAGTGCTTTTCTGGATTTCATTTCCCTTTGTATTTCAAAATTTTAGTGGGTACAAAGTTGGTGGATATCGGAAAATTACGGAGTTTTTCGTGAGAAAGAAAGGTTGTCATCATCATCATCTAGTTCATATGATTGACATGGCCCTTCAGAGTCATTCTCATTTGGCTCGTTTTGAGGCTGTGGTAAGATGTCTCTCATCAATTTCTCCAATTCATCAAGTTTCATCTTTTTTCGTCTATTTCTAGGCAGGGAGGTTGTGCTTCTCTTACTCTTCCTACTGAGCCGTTTGTCAAGCGGAGTAGTTAGTCCCTACTTTATTGGGTTCATAATTCGAAGAAAAGTTCTCTCCTAGCTAGGGGTCCGTCGCAAGTGGACTTGCCGCATATGATGACATGTCTACCTTACTTCCCTCATGATGGGAGATTCTCTTAAACGGCTCGAGTACCCCCTACTTTAGTTCCATAAGTTGTCTAGGGCCTCTCCATGGACATTTGAAGGCCCTATTGGCCTTAGACGTGCATGAGGAGCTCATGCATAGCTGCATTCTGTGTCGCAATATTCCTAATATTAGCGGCTGGGCTACTTTAACATTTAGTTTCACAATCTCTCCTCTATCTCGACAGCGATGATGATGAGGTCTCTGATGCACTCATAGAACCTCTTTTTCAAAGACTTCTCTCATTCTCCTACATTTTCGTCGCTTGAACTCATTGACTTTGCTTTTCTCTACCTTTACCAACTTAAAAGGTTTAACCTGGATTTTGGCCAAAACTTTCACTTGTACTTTATTAAAAAAACACAGCCTTCTTTAAGGATGAAGTTTTCTAAATTTTTTCGGTAAGCTTTTCCGGTGGTAACCAAGTGAGAAAAACCATTTTCTACAAATGACGCCAATCTTTTGACCTAAAAAAATGTACCTTTCACGTGGCCAACGGAGAGCAACTCCATTGTATTCTTTCCTACACAGCGTAAATGGTCAGAAGTATATGCCATTCCAAACGAAAATGGTAGCGGCCACGACACTTCAAAGATCAAGTTAGTCAATGGTAAACTGTAAAAAGGGTTTCGACAGCGACAACTGACGGACCTTTTGCACAAAGGGGAGGAGAAAATATATACTTGAATTGTGAAGTTACGTCATATTATAAAGGTTTGGCTTTTCAATATTTATAGAGAAAAAATTGGAAAGAGTACCGTTAGATGAGGAACACGTGGCTTCATATGCCGGTACGAAGAGTCTACTCATAAGTGGACATCAATCATTTCCTAGGTGGGCGGACATTTAATACTTCTGAGTTGGAATTGACACGTGCTGCAGAGATGTTACATCCATAATTTCTAAGATCTTATCGTGGACAGATCCTTGCCCAAACAATTCGTATCTTGGGTCGGAACGGCTCTGGTCTTCAAAATGACTACCAATTCGGTATTATTTTAGAATACGCACTTCAATGAGTTCTCCCACTTCGAAATTTTGCGTTTCTTGCAGCGCTACACACTTCAGCGCATTGGAGTGTGGCTGTGTTTTAGGTTTGCCTAAGAAAGCGTAACACTAAAGATCGATCGAATTGAGCCAAAGTTCAACTTTGTTTGAGAATAAATAATTCATCCCAATGGTCGATTGGAAGCCTTAGAAAGTCTCAAACTTTTTCAAGCATAATTCCTTTAAAGACATAACTGAGCCCAAGTGTGTCTCGACCTCATTTGAGAAATACCAAGTCAAACCCAATTGCAGAACCTTTACAATAAAATAATTCATACTAAGAGTTTTTGAAGCTTAGTAGAGTATAGACCTCTATCAAGCACAATTTAAGGGTCAAGTCGAGCTCAAGTGCGTTTTGACCTCATTTGAGCAGAAGTTGTTCTTCTAAGGGTTAAGAAAGCCCAAGTAAGTTTAGTCATCAAACCTTACTTTTCCTTAAGGTTGGAGTTGAGCCAAAGTGAGTCATGGCTAAATTTTAACATAATTTTTCTGAGGGCAATCTCGAGCTTAAGACCTAGTTGGAGTATAATATGTTGAGTTTTGCTCAGCAAATGGAGTTAAAACTTGCTTTGGCTTGGCTTTTGAAAAAAAAATTACACTGAAAATGATTGTACTGGGATTGAGATTGGGACATTGTTGGAACTCACATAGGCTTAATCCAACACCTATTGTTAACTTTAAATGAGATATGACTCCCCTGGGCTCAACTTAGCTTAAGAGGGTCAAAAATTTCGAAGAAGATCGAGATTTGGTTGGGCTTAACTTGGCTAATTATGAATTAGGCAAGAATTCAAGAATTAGCTATGTGGTAAAGTGAGAATTATTTTGTGTTACTCGATCAGACTAGAGTCCTTTATAGGCTAGTTACAAAACTAGATCAACTAGAAAAGAAATGCTCTAACTACTCCTTTAGAATCAAGAATTACTAGGAAACTAATTAATATATACATTATTTTCCACACTCTTACTACAGTTGGTGAATGGGCATTTTCCATTCTCGACTAGGAAACAAATGCCTGAAATATTGCAATGTTAGCATTTTTGTAATAAATCAGTTAATTGATATATAGTGAATGTGCATGTTGTGCTAGCCAAGCGACTTTTCCTTGATGAAGTGCCGTTATGTCTTATTGAACTGGGTTGTGTACAATCTTGAATATCAGATTTGTTGTCATAGTAAAGTCTCGTAGGTCCATCCCACTTGGTCTTCAAGTCCTCTAAGATGATCTTCAACCATAGTAGCTCTCTCACACCTTATGCCATTGCTCTAAATTTTGCTTCAACACTTGACTTGGCTACCACATTTGTGAATAATGACTGAACAAGTGTCTTATATTTCTTCTTTAAAAGTTTCTCATCACTTAGTCGACTGCTTGCAAGTGCACTTGTTGATACTAACTACATATGATTGATCGTTGTGTGTGTTATTTGCATGTCTTATGTTTCTTTTTTAAAAGTCCCTTTTACTGGAATATCCTTTAAGTTATCACTTAGTCGACTACTTTCAAGTGCACTTGTTTAGGGCTACATATGAATTGATTGATGATACTAACTGCATATGCTATACTTGACCGTCGTGTGTGTGATAGGTTTCCCTACCAATCTTTGGTATCTCTTGATCAGTAACAATATCTTTACAAGCTTATCCTAATTTGTTATTTGGATCAACTGGTGTATCTATGAATTGCATGCCAATTTTACCATTTCCTTCAACAGATTCGACCACATACCTCTAGTGCAAAATAAAATGGCCCTTCCTCAATTCCTAGGAATTACTTCAATCTTCCCAATTCTTTGATCTCAAATCTGACAGTAAATTTTATCAACTCATCTTGAGTGTTATAGATTTCTTTAACTCTATTTGTACCCGTTAGTTAGCAATACCTTCGTAAATCTATGAAATTAGGCTCTTGGTGACTGTTTAAGACCATACAATATGAAATAACGAAGTTCGACCCAACTAACGCCTATATGGGGAATGAATAGGTTTAATTAACAACCAATAATTGCTACAAGTCACTAATTATTGAATCTAAATGAATATTATTGAAGTTGGAAAATTACTTGAAAAATTCTTCAAAAGGAAAAATCTCTAGGCAAACTTGCTAGTAAATAATCCATTAGAATTGGTCGAGATACAACTAAACCCAAAACCTTCAACCTGTAATCACCGAAGAACTCATCGATTGTGTGTTCAATATGATTCTTAGCAAACCATCAAGCAATAATGTTAAAGATGAAAAACCGCTTAGAGAACACTTCAAGAGGAAAAACCGATCAGCAAAGTTGCTAGTTAATTATCCACTAGAAAAAAAAATTACGGGATTGGTCAAGACACAACTGTACCTTGGTAGACTTTGACCCTCAACATATAATCATCGAAGAACTCATCAATTGTGAATTCAAGCACTAGCTCCAACCTTTGAATTCTTTTCTTCTCATGAGAACTAACTCGTTTTTCACAAACTAATATTTCAGTGATCTTTAGAACTCTGAAAGATATTTGAAAGAGATTTATTTTATGTTTTGATATTTGAAAATTTTGATGATTTGATCTTGTGGTTGAAGTTAGAGAATTTTTGGATAGAGTAATTGATCTTCAAAACTTTGTTTTCTTGAATGAAAATAGGCTCAACACACTATAGAGTCGAAATTTGGCTTGTGTATTTATATAAAGTTTTTGAGGTTGTTTGGAATTGTAAAAAACTAGAAAAATTGTGAACTAGAGTTTCATCATGTAACTCGTCCATGCGAGAGGACAGTAGGCGACAAACAAGCGGTCATGTCACCGTTAAAATTGCTAGAGCAGTCTTCTTGGCATCCAATGAATGATTTTGCCTTATCTTGATTTTTTTGAGCTGATGTTGATTCCCTCCAAATACCCATTCCCCTGACAATCTTAACCTTAGTTTTGTCTATTAAAATAACTAGAATCCTTTAATATTTCGTGACAAAATCAATTATAGTGTACACAATAGACAAAATTTAGATCCTATCTTCCCCATGACTTAAAACCTCAACTGTATGTCACTTTCTTTGTCAATACTATTTCTTGAAATTCGACTCAAATACAAAGTATAAAAGTATGTTAAAACGGATAAAAATTAGCATGCATCAATTCAGATATATTTCATGCTAGCAACATCAATATATAATAATATTAATATTAAACAAAACACTCTTAATATTAAAATTACAAAACATCAAAACATAATGTCCAAATGCTAATACGAATCAAAGTACAAAAATAAATTGCTAAACAGCTACTCCCTACTTCTTCCTTGAATCCATATTTTCAACTATTCCCCCATTTTGTCATGAATAACGAAAGGGGTGAACTTCAATCAATAGCCTCCGTTGAGTCAGATCTATCTTTCTAGTGCCGTCGTATCCACTATATCTCAACTACAACAAATGTTGTCAATCAGAAGTGAATTAAAGTAATGTAATCCATCATAGGAGCCTACTACTCGATGGACGATCAACGATAACTGACCCACAATAGCAACTGATGAGTTAATAGGATTGTTACAAAAATATTCTTTGTTTAAAGTACTGCAAGTGCATGGTTCCTTAACAAGTAGTAAAATAGATTGTTGAGTCTGAATATCTATGACAACCCAGTTCTAAAGTTCGAGTGCCACTAAAACCGTATCTTGAACATCATATTTCACTTTCACAAGCTTGAAATTTATTTAAATAATATCATGAAATTATAAGAGTAAATATATAAAAAAATTTGACATTAACATAAAAGAAAATACTAATAGTTTAACAATCTTAATATCAAACCAATAATTAAATAAGTTCCGAAATAAATAAAAGTAAGCCTAGCAGGTTTCTTTCATTTGTCAATTCGCTAGCCCTCTCATGTCTTAATTATCACGAACCATTCATTTTTTGAAAGGGTATGAGAAGGGTGTGAGACAAATTCTCAATAAGCATCTACTTACGTGGATTAATATTTGAACAGAATTTAAGAAACTTCATACATACATACATTCATATTAAGACATGAAAATCTTTACCGAACATAGGTGGTATGAAATTTTCATGCAAAGCGCTACTATACTGTGGTCCAAACTTGGAACATAAATAAAGGACCTCATCATCAATGTTAAAAAAAATCTAGCGTATGCATATAATCCTATACAAATTCTTATACACTAATCATATATCTTGTGAAAATGATAAGAGAAATACGGGAACATATTTGAAACTTCAATTCTTGACCCAAGTACTAAAGAATATACTATATTTGTATCTGTGTGTAATTCACAGAGAAAAGAATGTACTTGAAAATGGAACGTATGATGCCTATAGGGCAACCATGCTTTGAGAGTTCTACTTCAATTGAACTTTGAATCTTAAAAGTGATAAAATCTTATCATCTCAACCATATTTCAGCTTATGTGGTTAGATAATGATTTTTAAAAAAAAAATCTAAAATTAAATAAAGTAGAGATAAAGCAAAATATTATCTTTATAATTTAATATCTCTCTCCCAAGTTACCTCTTCAACGGAGTGATTGTGCCATTGTACCTTTACTAAGGGGATCACCTTATTTTCAATGTTTGAAATTTTTTTATTAATGATTCTTATTGACACCTCCTCATAGTTAAAACCCCTTTGTAAAACAATGGACACCTACATGACTTGGATCAAGGACGTACTTTCAGAGCATTGTTATACGAAAGATGTCAAGCACAATTGAAAGTTCTAGGGGTAAAGCTGACTGATACGTAACATTTCCAATACGTTGCAAGATTTCAAATGGACTAATGAACCTTGGTCACAATTTTCCTTTGTTACCAAAACATAATACCCTCTTCATTGGTGCAACCTTGAGAAATACTTTGTCACCTACCAAAAATTCCAATTCCTTTCTTCTTCTATCGACATAACTCTTTTGTCTATTCTGGGCAATTTTCATACTTTCTCAAATTTTCTCAATAGCTAGCAATGTTTGTTCGATGATCTCTAGACCTAGAATCTTTCGCTCACCGACCTCATCCTAATGAACTGGTGATCTACACTTCCCCCTGTATAATGCCTTATATGGTGCCATACCAATAGAGACGTGATAGCTATTGTTGTATGCGAACTCAATCAAGAGTAATTATTTCTTCCAATGTCCTCTAAACTCGTGGATACATGTTTGAAACATATCTTCTAGTCTTTGAATCGTTCACCAAGACTAACCATCCGTCTAAGGGTGAAAAGTCGTACTAAATTTTAGCTTTGTTTCCATAGCTCGGTGTAGGCTTTTCCAAAAGTTCAATATTAACCTTGGATCTCTCTATGATACAATTTAAACAGGTACACCATGCAACCTTACTATATTTTTTGATCAGTAAATGTAAAATTGAATAGATCAAAACTCGTTTACATGTACAACGGGCATACCTAGGCAATCCAAGTTCAAGTAAGAAATATATGAACACCGGACATTCCCTAGTAATCCAAGATGAAGTAAGAAATATGTCATTCGAACTGGCAAGAAATGAGCGGATTTGGTGAGTCGATCTACAATGACCCAAATAGCCTCATTACCCCTTGTTGACTTTGGAAAACCAACCACAGAGTCCATCATTACATGAGCCATTTCCACTCCGGAACTTCTAACAGTTCAAGTAACCCAGATGGTCGTGTTCAACTTTTATTTTTTGAATATTAACACCTTTCGACATACTTAGCTATATCCCTCTTCACTTCTTTCCACCAAGATACTTCTTTAAGGTCTCGGTACATCTATGTACCTCCTAGACGTACTGAGTAAGGAGTGGAGTGAGCCTATTCTAATTACTCACAAGCGTCCTTGATAATACAAGATCTTGTCCTTATCTATGGTGAAATCCTTTTGCTTCTATATATCAATCTCCAACTTAATGAATCCAAACGACTGATCGACTTTTGGTTATCCTTAATCCTGTCACGGAGTGTTGATCAAATCGAAAATACTATCATCTGAGCAATAGCACTTGATGGTGTTGTGACCACTTCAAGGTTAAATCTCTCAAACTTTTCCATAATTGCTCTTATATGGTCAAGCTTCCATTTTACTTGTCACTTTATGACTCAAGGCATATACTACAACATTTCCCTTCCATGGGTTATAGTGAATGTTGCAACTCTTCTCTGTCTCATGTTCAACTTCTTCTGACTGAAAATCTATTTGAGACTCTTGTGGTTTGTATATATGTCACACTTATTTCCATAAAAGTAGTGCTTTCAAATTTTTAATGCATGGGCTACCACAGCAAGTTCTACGTCGTGCGTAGGGTAGTTTTGCTCACGTGATTTCAATTGTCTTGATGTGTAAGTGACCATTTTATCGTGTTGTATCAAGACACATCTTATTCCCTGATTAGAGGCATCAGGTATAGTTAATGCTAGAGCATTTACTAGCTTCTGTTCCAATTCTTCAAAACTCTGCTCACATTTCTCTATCCAATCAAACATTGCACCCTTACATGTTAATTGTGTTAGTGGTTCTACTATCTTGAAAAATCCTTCAATAAATCGTCTATAGTATCCTACCAAGTCCAAAAAGCTACAAATTTCTCTTACATTGGTTGGCCTCGACTAATTTAATATTATCTCCACTTTGCTTGGATCAACCTCTATGCCTCAGGTTGTGACAACATGTCCAATGACCGTGTCAATCGAAACTCACATTTCCTAAACTTGGCATAAAGTTTTTCCTTCTTTAGGACTCCGAGTACTATCCTTAAGTGCTCTTCGTGCTCCTTTTTAGTTTTTGAATATATCAAGATATCTTCGATGACCACAATAATAAATCGATCAAAGTACTCATGGAAGACATGATTCATCAATTCCATAAAGATTCTTGGAGCTTAAGCCAAATGGCATAACTAAAAACTCATAATGTCCATATCGAATTCTAAAGGTTGTCTTCAAGATTTCACCCCCATTGATTCTTAATTAATGATAATTAGATCTCAAGTCAATCTTGGAGAGCACTACTACCCCCTGAAATTGATCAAACAAGTCATCTATCTTAGGGAAGGAATACTTTCTTAATGTTAATTTATTCAATTCCCTATAATCAATGCATATCCTCATTAAGCCATCCTCCTTAACAAACAACACCAGCGTTCTCCATGGTAAAACACTAGGCCGGATAAATCCTTTTTCTAATAATTCTTCTATATGTGCTTTTAGTGCCTGCAACTCTTTCAGTGTCATCCTATAAAGAGCCTTAGATATGGGTTTAGAGCCGAGAGTGAGATCGATTGTGAGCTCTACCTCTCATTCTAGCGGTATGCCAGGCAATTAGAAATTTCTGGATACTCATTTACCACTCTAACATCATTAATTGTCAATTCATTATTTTATTCATTTTCTATCATCGACATTAGTATTCCTATTCTGTCTTTCTATTGTAAGATCCGTTGTGATTTCATCGTAGAAATAATGTGGGGTAGGGGTCCATTCCTTGTTATAGATAAACGAATTTCCTCTTCTCCTGGTCTTAGAAAGACCACTTTTTTTTCAAAGCAAATTTTTTTTACGTGGTTCTTAGATAGCCAGTCCATCCCAAGAGTCACATCAAATTCGTTCATGTCTATCACATACAACTCCATTTCCAATGATCTACCATCCTTGCCATTTCAACAACGTTATCAGTGTTCAACTTATTCTTTAAAGGGGTTAGACACTACTAAGGAAAAATGTGAAGATTCAGGGATATAAAGAATTGAGTTGCGCAATAATTTGTCAATATATAAGCTAATAAGTCAGATATAAGGATATTATCTGCTAAATTATTTTGATCTTGATCTTCTTCCTACTCCGTCATTGCAAAGATCCTTGCTTGTCCTCTGGGTGTATATTCCTGCTGCTGTTGTGTGTTGCCCTATTTATACTGCATATTCTCTTATTTATTTTGGACATTATCATGTTTCTGCTATCCATTTCCAAGTTGTTGGTTCTTAGGGCAAAGCATGGCGATGTGTCCTTATTCTGCACATCGAAAACATACATTTGTTTCCAAAAGACAAGCTCCTTGATGGCGCTTCTAGCACTTGCAATAAAGTGGAAAGCTCTTATTGTCATCTTGAGACGGATCTCTTTTACCCTTCTTTGGAAAGTTCTGATTTTCTTTGCCTTTATTATCCACTTTCGTTTCTCCAACTGCCCATACTGCTGCTTATTATCTCCACTAGCATGCCCTCTGAAATCTACAAACTGTGCTTTTGCTAGTATCTCATGGCAAGTTCCCAGTTCAAGCACTACCACAGCCAATCTTAGATCATCCGTCTATCCCTGTTCGAAATGTCTTGCCTTCTTCTCCTCCATGTCCATAAAAAGTATGGACCTAATGAGACAAATCTTCACCTATTCTCATATTCAATTAATGACATCCCTATGTCAATGTAAGAAACTCTGTTTTCTTTTAATTTTGGACACTTATGGGATAATACTTCTTCAAAAAGATTCCTTGAACTCATTCTATGTCTAAACATGACTGCGAACCCTTGACCTTCAGGTAGACTCCCACAAATGTCCAGCAACTTTCTGCAACATAAATGTTACACATTTTTCCTTTATGGGATCCAGAGTGAATGAGTTCAACGATTCTTTCTATGCTTACCAATTAGTCCTTTGGTTCCAAAGGGCCTATGTTGCTACCAAACGTCGAAGGATGCTATTTCCTGAATTGCTTTACAATCGCAGTAGTAATTATAGTATCTGCTACCATTTCTTCAGATGACTGAGGTTGTCGTGGCATAGGTGGTGACGTCGGATATAGTAGTTTGAGTACGAGTTTGCATCGTGGCCAGAAATTACTAGGCAATTGTGAGTCGATTGCAATAGGTTGAGGCCATTGAGGTTATTCATTCCTATTTTTGTTCTTCTAGCTCAATAAATGGCGTTTTTGAAAGACGAATAAACATATAATTATAATACCTAATTCAAGCATTCAAGACATGGAGAATGTCGTAGCGAGGTAGTGACTTGAAACCATTTAATTTTTATTTCAAGAATAATAACTTGATTTGATTTTTATTTTCATTTTCATTTAAGCCACTGCTTCTCATTCTGATTTTGGTTCTTCCACAAAAATTTTGTTCCAACAAAGTCTTTGTTGCCAATTTCATTTTTGTCCCTTCTGTCTTTTTTTTTTTATCTCCCCTGTTTTTCCCTGTAAAACAAATATCGAATTCCCCATAATGTATTTTTTTTTTTTTTTAATCAGTGTTAAAAGAATTGATAGGTCTATTCGACCTAAAAAACTGATAACCAACTCAGTTACATTCGAGAATAGAAAACTTTACAACATTAACGACCTGGTCAAGCTAAAATCGATTTTACCAAATTTTTATAAATTATTTGTTAATTTTTTTGGACCACGTTTAACTTTCTCGCACGACTCCTTGTATCGATTTTCTAAACAAGACGTAATATATTTAAACTATAATTCCATGACACTAATATCATAACTTTCATTCTAAGATATAACAATTAGAGAGAACATTCAATTTCCTTTATTGCCAAAAATGAATGAGCTGTGACTCTATGTAATAAAAGCAAGTTGCAGACTGACGACTTCGTTTAATTAACTATATATTGATCTAAAAACAATGGGAATACAAGAAAGTAGATAGCCACCACTTGACAACTACCAATAATACATCACAATATCACAACCGTTTATCTTCGAAGTCAAAAATCTTATTCGTGTGAAGGCGAAATTCTATTCGGTTGCAATTTTGTTTCTTTGAAGGGAAGGCTAAATTGAAGGTGTAAATAAATTATTTTGTTGTCAAAAAATATATTTAGAACGACGAATAATTGGTGAGGAATTCAAAATGTAGAAATATAGAACGTGTAATTGTTCTGGTTAATTCAAGCTAATCAAGTTAAAAGCATGCTAGGTGTATAACATTCTTTACACTTTATTTGACAGTCCTCTCACATTACACAGGTGGATCCCGCGATCAAAATAATTGCAGGACCACTCATGTGAGTGGGCTGTCAAAAAAAGTGTTGATCAAGTTATGAAATGGAATCATAACCCTATGGATGGTAGCCTTGTCAAACATGCAACACAAGACACCACGTACTTCAAGTTTCAAGAAGACGACATAATTGCTTATTTGTTAGAACAAGTTATTCTTGTCTCTCTGTATTCCTCGAAATCTTACTTTGAATCTTTCAAATTATTGATACTCGATCTAAATTATGTTATATCCATTTCGGATTATACGATGTAAAATGGGATATTTTGTCATCCCTTCTCTCCTTGTATATAAAAAGACAAACGTACGCACGTACATGTGGCCTTGGGTTTAGAAAACTTAAAAAAGGGTGACTGCCAAAAAAGAAGAATAAACATGTGCTTAGCAATAAGGTTTATGGGTGAATTTCAAGGACCACGCTCGGATTGAATCAAGGAGACAGGACCACTGTCTAATTTGCACTACTATTAAGAGAATGTTTCTTGCATTGGTTACTCAACTAACTTAATTAATTATAATTAATTTCTCTCTTAAGGCCTCCAAGAAAACTTAATTAGTAGCTTAACAAATAAATTACTCAAGTTGACAGTCTAAAGTTTTCATACTGGAGCTGAAAATAATTTATCTAAAGTTTTTATTCTAAGTACAACATACACCCTCGAATCCAGTTTGTAATAGCCCGTCTTAATTGAAATTGGACAATAATCTTTCTTTTCCTCGTTCTACTGAAATTTTGCATCGATAAGACGACGTAGTTGTGACTTGCTTCTGATATTTGGTTTCATATATATTATTATGACTTTTGGTAGTACGAAATTATATGGGTTTTTAATTCATAACAATTGTAATATTTTTAAAATTACAAATATAGTAAATTCCTGTGTATTTCTAATCCATTAATCCTGAATTATTCATAATCTTCTCGTCTATGTATTATATTCATATGAATATGTATTCTTGTTTTATGTAACGTGACGAAGATAGACGAAGAAACTGGTCCATATGCCAGACAAAAAAAAAAAATACCCAAGGCATACCTAGTAAATTCTTTTCTCAAAATTGACATCTTGTTAGAGGAACTCATTCTTAATTTGTCCCTTTGATCAAAGTAAACGTGGAAGAAAAGGCTAAGTAAGCAATTAAACTAAACGAGCTGGTGGAGGAATAATTGTATGCCACTTTTCTGTTCTTGCATAGTGGGTATAATGATGACAATAATAAATAAAAGATGATAAAAATAAGTGAAAAACTGATCACAGAAATAAGCAATAATCATGGCTACATCATGATATGAATCTTGTAGTTTGAGGCCATAAAGATTAATGATTTTCAAAGTTACATCATGATGAGCTAATGATGATTACTATCATTACAAAGATTAGATTTTTGGGACAAATTATATGGTTAACATCAGAACATGATATCTAGATCATGGAGGGGGAAAAAATGAAAATCTCAACTTCTTGATTGGTGGATTGGATTAGGGTTTTGCAGAGAGAACTGATTTTGCATGGCAAATGGAGGATTGAATGTGTAGAAAGCAGTATTTGTAACTGTAGGGAAATTGGCAGTAGTGTCAATCTTCTGGCCAAATGCTTCAAGTGCTTTAATTTGTGATCTGAGGAACTTGAGATAATTTGCAGCTTCATCAAGCATTGATGCAGTGTCCATTTTGCTACCCCCTGGGACCAGTCTTTGCAAAACCCTAATTCTTTCACTTATCCTTTCCCTTCTTTGTCTTGCAGCAACAGTTTGTGGGTCATTTGATATTCTTACATTCTTTCTTTTGGGCTTCTCAACCGCCTCGGCGCCAAAACTCACTGGCCTGAAGGCTGCAGCTCGATAAATCATCTCTTTCATTTGCTCTATAGCTTCTGAATCAGGTTCATCCATGGAGGATGCATATGAGGTAGGCTGCTGGAAGTTTATGTTTGATGAACTTGAATGGTTATCTGATCTGGGCTTCTTGGATTTTGGGGGATTAGTCGAATAATTTGACTGATGAAAATCAAGATTTTGGTACTGTAGTCCATTTGGTACAGTCAGTTGACTTTCTGATCTGCTTCTCTTGTAGGGATTGGGCTTATTAGCACCTGAAGACTTCGATTGAGTGACATATTCATGGGTCGAAACTTGTGATATTGTTTTATTGGTGCAATGTTTTACAGTGGATGAAGATGTGCCGTTTGATTTTATCATGGGGGCGCTTGAATTTGGATTCCATAATGCTTTGCAATCAGAGGAAAACATGGAAATCCCATCATCTTCAACTGATGTGTCTGTCTGGCTGTTTGTTGCTGATAACAAGCAATCAATTGATTCAAGAGAGTCCAGGTTCGAAATTCCAGCCTCGATTTCTTGAAGACCACCAAAAACTTGTCCATTTTCTAGGCTGAATTCTGCATTCAGGCAATTTTCTGGATTAATCACTGCAGAATTAGGCCTATTAACTTGAGAAGAACTCATTTGGCCATTAATAGTGACTCCACGACTTGTCGATTTTGGAGCCATTGTCGACATATTCCAGTTTGAAAGACCCAACTGCTGAATCATCTCAGTTTTCTGGAGCTGTTGATCAACTGGACTGAAAATATAGTCTGAAATGTTCATCTTCCCATCATTCCCATAGGAACAGCCGTTCGATTCGGAAATGATCAAGCTTTCTTCAATTTCCCGTTGATTTCTCCATGAAACAGAAGTATTTGTGAAATCACTCCATTCAAAATTATCCATTTATTTCTTGTGCAGTACCAGAAATTAAGGCAATCAATAAAGCTCTTCAAACCTGAAAAACCACAATCCATATGAATTTGAACTACACAAAACGCAGAGTTCTATCTTTATTACCAGTCTAATGTATTAAGATGAAGGGAAAAAATAATTAGTAACTCGAACGCATACGGATCGGAAATTGGAATCAAGATGCAGCAAGTAGGCTTTGAACTTCAGAATATTGATAAGTTGAGAAAAATGCTTTTGTAACCTTCAAATACAATCCAGTGACAGCTATAACCACTGCTTAATGAGAAACTGCAACCTTCAAGAAAACAGCCACTTGCAGACGTCAGTTTAGCTACTAAACTTTGTCCAAAAGCAAAATTCCACGTAACTGAGGAAAAAAACAACTAAGGTAAAAGTCCAAAAACCCTGTAATATTAAATGAATTAATACAGAAACATTAACTATAGTAGATAGTTACCGATGACAAGAGCTTTGGAAATACCATGAGCTGCTACGGAGGGCTAAAGTTCTTGAAATTCTTCGTGAAATTTGGTGGTTGGAAGACCTGGTTTATATGAAGAAAATGAGAAAAGGTTTATAAATATATATATTCTTCGATGCATACAGCAATTGATACTGAGAGTACTTATATTAAATAAGTAAAAATGAATGAATAAGGTAATACAATATTCTTTTCTTATGTTTTGACAGTTGACAGGAGATGCAAATGGTTTTGAAAAGATAAGGTTTATGGTCAGTTTGGTGGGGCTGTAAGAAGTGTTTGCTTTTTCTGCATAACAAGGGCATGAGATTTCAGAGAAGCCACTTTGAAGATTAATTTATTATAAGTCGGTTTTCAAAGAATCAATTAAATATAATCAATTTTAAAAAAACAAAGGTCTGACCTCCTTTTGGCTGCTCAGCCCATTTCATGCGCTCTGTAAAGTTTCAGAAAACTGCAAATTAAGCATTTTTGAGCAGCTACTTTACTAAAAGATTTCTTTTAATCATAGTTTTAACTTTTAATCATAATCATAATCATTTTTGTGCTCAAGTACTTAACCTTTTTACTTTTCACTTTGTAGTCTACTTTTGATGTTAAAATACACACAAATAAATGCATTGAATCTTTCTGCTCGGTAAAAATTTGATATTTTATGTCCATAGACTGCAAATTCTCTAATCTTTTTCATACATGTTGAGTTCAAATGTGCACGATATTTACTGGAGTCGAGTTTGACACATACGTGTAGATATACATGTATCTATGGCAATTATTGGTGGATATTAAAGATTGAAAAGCTGGATTGATTATAAGTATGTGTAACATGCATGGAGTAAATAAAACAGAAAATCTCTCACGATCTGCAGATGTAATTTTTCTTAGGATGAAACATAATATATATGTGTAACATGTTATGTATAGAAATAGAGGGGGATTTTGGAATTAAAAAGGATGTTGGCAGACAAGAAAAAAGAGTCAGAAGGGAAGATTAAGCACTTGCAACTTTCTCCTAGGATTTTGTCTTTCACATCTCAACCCATTATTTCTCCAGTTTTTTTTTTTTTTTTTTCCTTCTTCACATTACTCTCTCTCTCTCTCTCTCTCTCTCACACACACACACACACACACACAGAGTCGAGCATCTGGTTTCTGAGGCTTCTTCACATGCATCCCATCACTACAGGTCAGTGAATGGGTTCCCAGGCTATGCAAATCTGAGCTTAAAAAGTTCACTTATTCTTGATTGAAATTAAAAATAAGTTACTTATTTAACACAAATGTAAAAAAGATAAGAAAAGCTATCAAAATATGTTACTTTTATTATATAAATTAATAGTTTTTTTTAGCTACAATCTCTTCACATTTTGTTAATATATAACTATTTTGATGCTGGTATAATATTGAATGGATATGGTAATATATGTAGGCCACAATAAAAAATAAAAAAGATAGAGAAACTAATGAATAAAAGCAAGTACCAAGATTATGATCTGCCTCTCTGTTCATACCACAAATTTAAAATGAAAAATTGCATAAATAAAGGCTTATTGATTTATGTATCTTTTTATTTTAGTACAATGAAGATTTGACAGTGGGACTGTAGTATGATTACTAGTTTTTTATTTCTGAAAAATAGGTAAGTTCGGTGGTCTATATAAAAATAAATAGTCCCCAGTGCAGCTTCAAGTTTATTTTCAAAAATTAAACTCGCATAATAATAATTAATTATGAATATAAAATTATACAATTACACGAGAACTCTTTTACTCGTGTCAATTGAAGCATGCATGAAATAGTAAAATCCTTCTGTTTTTTTCCTATGCAACCGAGCGATTTTTCTTATTGAACTGTTCACCTAATGTAAAAAAAAATTTGAAACGATGTTATAAGATTTTAGAATTAATAATCATTATCTAAATAGACTAAAGCCTGTTGACCTAGATATCATATTGTTTTGTGGCTCTATTAGATCAGATTGTATTCAAGTAATTTTTATTAAAAAAATAAAAACTGATACGGAAAATTCATTTTCAAAATCTTTCTAATTCGTGTCAAATTCCACATTTTGAATTGAGTTTTACTGGGTTATAGCCCAGTTTATAAAGATTCTTATCTGATGAGTATCATTGAAAATCATAATAGTTCGAAAATGAAGTCCATAACATAGAGATGGTTAACTGCTAAAAAAATCGTATATTGTTTTTAACAAACTACGATCCCTTTTGCGAGGAAGCACCAATTCTTCAAGGCTATTTTGTTGAGTTTCTTAGAAATAAATTCATAGAGACGCAACCTAGTACTTTTTCCTTTGACTCTTTGAGTAATTTCCCAAGCAATATTGTAAATTTGAATAATAATTATAAAATAGGAAAATTTGAAGCTTGAATTTAATTGGGCTACACTAGTAGTCGGCCCACAGGCCCACTGAAGACAGTGGTCCATTCACATCTGAATGTCAAAATCCAATAATAAATGCCTCTGTTCATTACCCGCGCTATTCCCGCTAATGGGGCGTGGATTGTCGGCTTTTAGCTGTCAGAATTTTCCAGTCGGCTCGGCTTAGCAGTTCACTAATGGAATGGAACCCCTCCAATTATTAGATCCAGATGGCTTACACGTGAACTCAACGCTCTTATTCATACGTGGCGTTATATTATTGGCTAATCACTCAATCCGATACGGTGATACTCGCACACCAAATCAAGAATTGGGACCGTCTATCTTGATTAATCAGTTGACATTTTCAATTATTTGAAATTTTTATTTCAAGAGATCAAATCCCAGTTCAACTGTTATTCTTCCAACTTCCCCTCAAACAGAGAGAATGTAAAAGTTTTCAATCCATACATTGCATAATTGTAACAAAAATTTGCTGGACAGTGTCCCAGAATTCCAAGACGCCAGTCGTAGCTGATGGAATAGGAGTAAGAACTAGTTAGCCCAAGTCCCTTGCTTGGAAGAACTATCGTGCTTTCAGTTGTACTGAGACTATCCCCACGCTAGGCTTAGGAATTGAAAAGGAAGTATCACCTACCAGTCACGATCTTCCCAATATTGGACCAAATTCATATAGCAGATTAAAGAGAGAAGTGAGTAAATAAAAAACTCATTATTCATCTTATATGGAGTTTGATACAGTTAAATTTTACAATAAAGAACATTAAACATTTCAAGAACATTAACGTTTATTTAGTACATCTGTGACAATGTCATGCAAGTTTCACAATGCTAACACTAGTACTAGACATACTACAATAATTGTGGACATATTAGGTATTGTCCTATATAGATATGTTGACGGAGCAAGTGTACACTTAGCAAGTAACCAGACTCGATCGAGTATAATTGAGTCCAAGATTATAATTCAAGATTAGATACGCTATCCCAAAACATATTTGACCAATTGTCTTTCGGGTCCTAAAAGGTCCATGACAAGTCTTAAATCTCCCTCACAATGGGGAAGTAGGGGCAACCAGCGAAGAATTTAAAGCAACACTGGACATGAAAGCAATAAAGGTCCTTGAATGCAGCAGATCACAGCAAAATAGGTGTACAAGTGCATGCACGGTGAATTTGTCAAACAGAATGGGCTATGGCAAGAGGACCCCTCAACCGGCCAAAAAACAGATTGTGGGGACTTGTCCTGTCCCTGCCAGGATGCCTAGTCACTATCGTTGCATTTTCTAGAAGCAGCAGTTCACATCCTGTTCAGTACGAATCCCATAATTCCCAACGGCTATGATTTTGACCCCTCTTCTAAGTGTAGTGTATTCAGCGGACTAAATAATTCATAAGTAATAACACTGCTCAGTCGAACTTTGCGTTCCCATGTGAGAGCTCGTGGTTCGGGGCAGGGGCTGCTCTAAATAGAGACCTGCATTCAGAGGCAAGCCCCATAAAGATTGACAAACATGATTGTTATCCCATTTCTAAGCACAGAATGGAACCCAAGAAAAGTTGGTTTCTCATCATTTTTCACCTCAACATGGTTTCAAAGGTACTAAGATAACAGAACTGATCTCCTACCCACGGTGAACATGAGTTATGTTGCCTACCACCAATGTGGCAACACCACATATTGTCACATTGACAGTGGACAATATGACTCATACTCATCTACCGTGGGCAAGAAATCAATTCTAACTAAGAAAAACTTAATGTACAAACTCCAAGTTAAACTAAACTGAGTGTTCCAAGTTCACTAGAATGTATCAAAGAGCACAAGATATCTAAAGCAAAACGGGCACCTAATCGATGCAAAATTGCATTTTAAAGAAATTTCTCTTCATGCATGTTGAAGAAGGAATAAAGATTATCCAATTCAGGGATGCAGCCATTTCTGGAACCAAAGTCAGTTGTATAATATCAAGCCTGTGATGCTAATAGATCTAGAATGAATGGTGGTTATTTTTATTCAACAAGACAATGTAGTTCGAACTTCGAATAAGACAAATATCCATATGCAGTTGTATGCTCAAGTCATGAGCAGAGGAGACAATTGTGTTCTCTATAGAAAGAAACAAATTTTAGAACCCAAATCATATGTCAATGGTTTCTCTAAAAACATATTTTATCAAGCGAAAGGCAAATATCAAGGAAATAAACATTTATTGTAATATGTATGCATCTAACGAAATAAACAAGTATGGTGATAAAACCACAAAACAGTGCTAGTAAGTTCAATATCCTGACACGACCACATGACCTCAGTCCAGCCAGAGTAGAAGTTGGCAAATCTGTGTATTTATCTTCATCCATGCATAAACATCAGCAATAAATAGCATCACAAGCTGTAACTGCCACAAGAAAAGAGGACTGAGCTACACTGCCCACGGGGATGACCGCAGGCATGTCCGCACACACACAACACAGGAGGATCGGATTTTAAATTCAGGTGGGACTCACCTCAGCATGTGAGGGTGCGGTCACCCATTGTGTCAACCATGCGGGTCATTTGGCAAAATCCAAGAAAAGATCACTTAATTTTTCATGAACATGACACATAAGCAGAGTTTCACTGCTCTAACAGGCTAGCATCTCTATATAGAGGATATAGTCATTTCTAGGCATCTTAATAGTTCTGTATTCATGAAACCTTCTAGTGTCACTATAACTGGCCAAAACCCATATCTAAACCTTTTTATGAAGTTACCATGAGCCCTATATCATTTGAAAGCTAAAAATACATGTCAAATAAGATTAAAATAACCCGCTGAATCTCACTCTCAATCGAATGACAAATACCATTTGGAAGCTATAAATACAAGTCAAATAAGATTGAAATAACCCACTCAGCACTCATTCAACATCAAGACTGAAAAGCTAACTTGCGAACAAGAATAATTTCACTGAACTTCCGAACCATAGCATCCACTGCATATACAAGTTTATGGGTAACAATAGGAGAATTTCTCGTCCGAAAGTAATCTTCTGACATGCTTCAGAGATCTGACAAAACAAGCTTCAAACAGAAAACTAAACAAGATTACAGAAGTCAAAGACATAGTTCAATACACAAAAGAATCCTCAACTTTCAGTCGAACAAGAAAGTTTCCTCATCATGTTTACCCATGGCAACCTAATTCAATTCAAATACAAGCGCCCTCATTTCAAACCGTTGAAATGATAGATTAAAGATAAGTTTTTAACAAAAATAATAATATTTCCCAAAAAACTGATGAAACTCTCTTAGGAAACTCATTGACTGACTGGACTGAATTATATTTTCATTAGGAAATTGGCATTTAAGACAATTGTCCCAAGGAATCCCTTTTCACGAATTACTGTGTTTATCTGAGTGATCCAAGGACCAAGAAAATTTCTATTTTGCTTATCCCGATTCCGATGAGCCTAAACCCCACGATTTTGGCTTAGTTGGCCGTGAATGCTCGACTTATTAATTTATTCAATAAACTACTAGAAACTCATGTAGTCCATGTCATATTCTGGGTTGGAACAATGAACATTTGAAAATTATTTGATTCTTATCTTTCAAAGAATTTTCAAGATACATCGGAATCATTATTTGACCAATTTTCCTAAATCATTACTTATAGGACTTAATGATTCCTAATAGCATATTCATCTTTTTAACTATATGTAGTTGGAGCATTCATTTGATTTGGTAATCAAAATAATAACGAATAAAAAAGTAATGATTTGTCTGTCTATTTACTACCAATCTATGGTAGAAGAGAAGTTCCATCATAATAATTATTTATTTCAGTTTAGAGTTTTTCTTTTTGAAAAAAAGGGGATGACAAGAAGGCATTGGAGCAACAATTTGGAATTTTTTTTTTATTTTTCCTTTCATACATTCAGAATTCAAATAAAATTGAATAAAAGATTAAGTACTTGTTTGATATCCTTTAAAATTTTAATACATTTTTCTCTCTTTTATTTTCAACCACATTTTTTAATAAAATAATATTATACGTAAATCAAATAATTTTCCTTCATTTTCAACCACACATTCAACCAAAAAATACTATTCCATGATACATTTTACCGAAATTTCTCTTTATAATAGATGTCAAACAAGGGCTAAGAAGTTTCAAATTTTCTTCTAAGTGATAAAAGAAAGAAGAACTCGTNAAATTTCTCTTTATAATAGATGTCAAACAAGGGCTAAGAAGTTTCAAATTTTCTTCTAAGTGATAAAAGAAAGAAGAACTCGTAGGACTAATAAAACAAAGAATAACTCATAAAATCAACCCTAAGGATTTTGAGACGTTAGACAATAAATTTTTATGAGGCTTTAAACATAATTTTTTTACAAGTGTAGAAAAATAGCATATTATATTTTAAATGTAGACATTGTAGCATAATATTCAGCCAAAATTATATCCCTACAGGAGAAAATATTGTCGGTGTAAATAATAATTTTCAGGAATTATTAATTGGGAAAACTTGAGTTGAAACTTGTAATAACCTCTACAGTGCTAGTAATATACAAATCAAAGTAGGACATATCTTACCCCATGACTACTTCTAAATAACTTGTTCTTAATCTTAAAGTGTTATGAGTATGTCTTCAATTGTTAAACTGTGTCGTTTTGCTATTGACTGGGTCGTGTCATAGGTTGTATCTTAGTGGGTAGTTATTTCATTTTGTTATGGGTCAATTGTTTATTTTCGTAAGTAATGGGCTATGCCCCCACGTCGTGTAACAGGTCATTGTTCGTGGCCTACTTATACTATTTCAACTCAATAAAAAGATCATCATCAGTTTAATCAAATTTACAGATTACAGGAGGCCTGGTAACCTCCAATTATCATCCATTTATTTACTTACTGTTACGTATAATTTTGGGAAATAACAGTGGTATCAGAGCTAGGTTTCTGGCACCATGGCTAATTGTGCTCGCCACGCTCAATTGGCTGATGATATCGCAACCCTCAAAGGAGAGAACAACAACCTGCGTGAAGAGCAAAGAACGGCAAAAGGACATGTTAGCTGTAGTTCTTCAGCAAACCAGTAATTTGGCTTCTAGCTATGAACATTTGGCAGCAAATCAGAATTCAGGAAAAGGGTCTTCTAATTCTAAGGTCAATAACAATCCTTTGTTTGAAGGGAATGGGGGCATTCAAGCTAGATCTTTAAGACTGGATTTCCCTAAATTTGATGGTACTAATCCAGAGGAATGGACTCAAAAAGCACAACAGTTTTTTGAATATTATAGAACCCCAAATGACCAAAGATTACAAATAGCATTATTTCACATGGAAGGTAAAACACTCTCATGGTGTAGCTAGCTGAAGGATTTAAGCCCAGTCCAATCCTGGGATGACTTTGTTTCAGCCCTAGTAGTGAGATTTGGACCCTCAGCCTACGAGGATCCTGTTGGGGAATTCGCTAAACTTAAAAAAACTGGTACTGTTGAAACATATCAAACACAATTTGAAATGCTATCTAACAAAATAAGTGGCTTATCTGAAGAGTTTAGAATCAGTACCTTTTTGAGTGGGCTAACAGATGACTTGAGAATCACTGTGACTATGTTTAAACCTTTCACTCTATCATCTGCTTTTGGCTTGGCAAGGTTACAGGAAGAGGAGGTATTAAGGCGTGTCAAAGGCAACATAAATAAATTCCCTACCTACCCAACCACCAACTCACATTACCCATCTAGACTCCCGACGCCAGCCCCTACACTTAGACTGCCAGCCCCACCAAATAAAACCAACCAGAAACATCAACCTTTCAACAATCCAAAAGGAACCAATTTCCCCATAAAGAGAGTCAATCCCACTCAAATGCAGGAAAGGAAAGAAAAGGGACTATGCTGGTTTTGTGATGAAAAATACCACCCAGGACATAGATGTAATAAACCTAAAATACCTTTTGGAAGGGATGGAATGAGAAGAAAAGGACAACGTGGGTGCTGAAGGGGAGGAGGAATGCTTGGTTGTGATTGGAACCAATGAATGAGAGGTTGGGGAGTTGCTAAGAATATCCCTACATGCTATAGCTGGATCATTAACCCCAAAAACCATGAGGTTGTTTGATGAAATAAATCATCACAAAGTTCTGGTTTTGATTGATATAGGAAGCACATATAGTTTTATAGATCCATATGTAACAAGGAAGGCTAATCTGTCAAAAAAAGAAAGGCACTTAATAGTTCAGGTGGCTAATGGTGCCACTCTTCCTTGCCTTGGTCAATGTAAGGCTGTCTCTCTTACGTTACAAGATCATAAGTTTATGGCTAATTTATATATGTTGAATCTTGGAGGATGTGATGTAGTTGTGGGGGTTGATTGGTTAAGTGGGTTAGGATCTATTTTATGGAATTTCTCTAATTTAACCATGAAGTTTCAGTATAGAGGTCAAGCAGTCCAGTTGCAGGGGATTCAGAGACTAGTGAACAATATTGTGGAGGAAGATCCTACTGTTGAACCTATGGAGGGATCGGTGAGAGAAATTTGGTTGCAAATCATGGATGGTAATAATGGTAAAGGCAGAATAACACAACCAACAAAGGTACAGAAAATTCTGGACAATTCTAAAAAGGTCTTTGCCGAGCCTATTGGGTTGCCACCTCCCAGGAATTTTGATCACAAAATTAAAGTATTGGAAGGAACTAAACCCATTTGTGTTAGGCCCTACAACTACCCTTATTACCAAAAGGAAGAGATAGAGAAGCTGGTAGCTGAGTTACTAAAGAATGGCAGCATAAGAAGCAGTCAAAGTCTATATTCTTCTCCGGTGCTACTTGTGAGAAAAGCTTATGGGAGTTGGCAAATGTGTGTGGATTATCGTGCACTCAACAAGGAGACCATAAAAGATAAGTATCCTATTCCAAACATTGATGAGTTGCTTGATGAGCTAGGGGGAGTTGATGTGTTTTCTAAATTAGATTTGAAATCAAGATATCATCAGATACGCATGAATCCTGATGACATCCCCAAAACTGCCTTCCAGACACATAAGGGGCATTATGAGTTTTTAGTAATGCCCTTTGTGCTTACTAATGCACCATCTACATTTCAAGGGGTGATGAATGAAGTATTTAGACCCTATTTGAGGAAGTTTTTGCTCATGTTTTTTTATGATATCTTAGTCTATAGCAAGTCTATGCAGGAGCATGTACAACATAACACAAGAGTCTTGGAGTTATTATAAGCTAACAAGTTTTTTGCAAAGCTGTCAAAGTGTGTTTTTGGAATTAAAGAGGTGGAGTACTTGGGACACATTATCTCAAAGGAAGGAGTTAAATTAGGTCCTCAAAAGCTGGTTGCAATACAAGAATGGCCAACTCCTAAGAACCTTAAGGCACTAAGAGGTTTTTTAGGACTCACAGGATATTACAAGAAATTTGTCAAGGGGTATGGAGCAATAACAGCCCCACTAACAGCTTTTGTAAAGAAAAACTCTTTTTCTTGGAATGATCAAGCACAGGGAGCATTTGAGAGACTTAAGGAGGCGATGGTAAGGCCACCAATGCTCAGCTTACCTAATTTTATTAAAACTTTTGTAGTGGAATGTGATGCATCAGGGGAAGCATTGGGAGCTGTTTTAATGCAAGAGGGGCAACCAATAGCATATTTTAGCCAGTCTTTAAAAGGGTGGAATCTGAACCTTTCCACTTATGAAAAGGAATTATTGGCACTAGTGATGGCAGTGAGGAAATAGAGACACTACCTGTTGGGACAGTCCTTCAAGGTACATACTGACCAGAAGGCACTCGAATACTTGCTGAAACAAAGGGTAGGGACCCTCTCACAACAAAAATAGGTCTTTAAATTGCTTGGGTATGACTTCATGGTGGAATATAGAAGTGGCAAGAGTAATGCAGCAGCTGATGCCTTATCTCGGGTGCAATACTTAGAACCCCAAGACCCAAACAGAGACCAAATACTAATCCCAACCACAAACCAAACCACACAAAAAAAATCGAATTATCCAAAACCAAGCCATCAGCATTTTACAAGCTCAGTGGATAGAAGAGTTGAAGAAGGCTTACCTTCAGGACCCCATGTTGCAGAAGTTGATAAGCCACTACCATCATGGAGAATTGGACCTAACTCATTACCAACTCTGAAATGAGTTACTCTTTTACGAGAATAGACTACATCTCGATCATTGGTTCCCTTCCAGCAGCAAATCCTGCACTAGTTCCACGTCAGTCCATTAGGGGGCCACACAAGTGTATTAAAGACCCACACAATAACAAAAAAGGAATTTTATTGGCCTGGTTTGCAAAATGATGTCATAACACATGTCAAGGCATGTGATGTATACTAGAGGAATAAAGTAAAAGCCCTCCACCCTATGGGGTTGCTTCAGCCTTTACCGATACCTAGCAAAAACTAGGAAGATATCAGCATAGATTTCATTGAGGGTCTACCCCCCTCAGGAGAAAAGACAATGACCCTTGTGGTGGTGGATAGGCTAAGTAAGTATTCTCATTTTATGCCTATTAATCATCCATACACAGCACTAACGGTGGCTAGAGTTTTTATGGATAATGTTTTCAAATTACACGGGCTACCACAAACAATTTTTAGTGATCGAGATCCTGTGTTTACAAGCAATTTTTGGAAGGAACTATTAAGGTTATGTGGAATAGATTTATTACTTAGCACAGCCTATCATCCTCGAACGGATGGCCAAACAAAGGCCATGAATAAAGTGCTTGAATGCTACCTCCAATGTTTTTCAAGTGACAAATCGAAAGATTGGGCAAAGTGGTTACCTTTAGCTGAGTATTCCTATAATACCTCAGTACATACATCCATGAAGGTAACACCTTTTGAAGCTATTTATGGTCAGCTACCACCTCGAATGTTACCATATGAGGTAGGATCCACTAAAGTGAAAGGTATTGATAAAGAACTTCGAACACGAGAGTTTATTGCTAAACTCATCAAGGAGAACCTGCAGGAAGCCTAATCAAAGATGAAATATTTTGCTGATAAAACAAGGAGGTACTAAGAGTTTGAAATTGGAGACTTGGTTTACCTCAAGTTACGGCTGTATCAACAAATGACAGTAGCATTGCGAAGGAACTTGAAGATTGTACCGAGATATTTTCAGCCTTTTAGAGTGATTTGAAGGGTGGGTCAAGTCGCATATGAGCTCGATCTACCTCCTGAAGCTAAGATCTATCCTTTGTTTCATATTTTGTGCCTCAAGAGAAAGCTAGGAGAAGGAATACAAGCTTGTGCACACCTATCGCTCATCACGTCTGAAGGCTCCTTGGAACTCGAACCTGAGAGAATCTTGCAAAAGAGGCTGAAAAGAAAGGAAAACGTTGCCGGAGTTCAGGTCTTGGTACAATGGCCTGGGGCCAACGAGGAAGATGCTACCTGAGAAGACCTAGACACCATAAGGAGGCGATTTCATAATCTTGAGGACAAGGTTTCCTAAGAAGGGGGGTCTGTTATGAGTCTATTTTCAATTGTTAAACTGTGTCATTTTGCTGTTGACTAGATCGTGTCGTAGGTTGTATCTTAGTGGGTAGTTATTTCATTTTGTTATAGGTCAGTTATTGTTTACTGGGTTAGTTGTTTATTTTCGTAAGTAATGGGCTATGCCCCACGTCGTGTAACAGGTCATTGTCCGTGGCCTATTTATACTATTTCAATTCAATGAAAAGATCATCATCAGTTTAATCAAATTTATAGACTTATAGGAGGCCTAGTAACCTCGAATTACCATCCATTTATTTACTTACTATTACGTATAATTTTGGGGCATAACATAAAGCTTACCTTTCTGCTGTTATTGTCCAGCACTATCCATCTAACTTTACTAGAAACAAACAATAATTGAAGTTAATTCACTTCACTTCACTTCACTTCAATTAAGACGTCCCAAAGATATTTCAAGGCTAAAATGGATAGGAAATTAAAATTTGCAGTTCCATTACAATATTGATACCTACCAAGAAAACAAGCAACCCATTGTCCACAAGCCATGTGATACAAAAACACTGCATTCTAAAAATGAAAGCCAAATACATCACTACTAATATATTTAAAATAATAACGTGGCTCATTTGAGAATATCAATTTAAAATATATCTGCCCAAAATCTAGAAACTTCGTCTTAAAACTTCAAGCTCGTTAAGAAAAAGTAGCGTAAACCTCTATCTTTATTACTTTTGTATTAAAGTGTTCATGAGTTTGCTAGTGAATAAAAACATAACTTGCATTAAAATTCCATCACCAATGGCTCCCAACAACCCTAAACTCGTCATAATGGCATCGTCACAATCTGCATGCATGAATATAGACCTAAAAAAACCACTTCTTCTTATTATTTTCCATAATCTTACTTTCATTACCCATATATTTTCACTTTATAACTAAAAACAAAACAACATAGAGAGAAATTTAGAGTACTGTAGCCAAAAGGTTTTCCACTCCAAAAGTACATGATAGTTCGGGTATGTAATACAGAGTGCCAAAAAGTAACGAAAATGGAAAACTTGTCAAGATTTTATAGAGTTAAATAAGACATGTCCCAAAGAAAAATTTTCATTTTGTCAAAATTGATCAATTGGTGGCGTAACTATTAAGATTTGGAGGTTCATCTTAAAATGTCAACCTTATTAAGAAGAGTAACCTAAATCCTTACATGTTGATTTATATTTTCATATTTATTCAATGTGAGATTTATCCCTTAACAGTAACTATAGGACATGAGCAGTTAAGCTTCATCGGTACATATTCAGGATACAACCAGATTCTAAAGTATGGATCAAATGAGGATTGTACTACTTTTATGAGAGATCGAGAGTTATATTGTTATAAGAGGCATTTTCAAGAATGTCCAATTATAAGGGTTGGAGTTGAAAAGTGTACTTTTTTTATAATCCTTGCAAAAATGTCCAATTTTTAAATCAAAATGTCTACTTTACCTCATGAAAAGATTAATCAATTTTATATCACTTTGGCACAATCTTTAAGAAGAGCAAATAACTTCCACGAGAAGCCACAATAATTTTGCTATTACCTAGGTGAGTCCACTTGCTTACATTTTTAACTATATTTTAATCAATTATTCTAGAACAAATGAAGAAGAAGCAAAAATTCCATTAACATATACGAAGAAGTATATGATTCCAACTTCAAAGAAATCATTTTAAGAAATTTACTGTGGTAAAAATTTGAAGCTGATTAGGCTTTCATCATTTGTCGGTAGAAAGTATACTTCTTTGAACTTTATTTCTTCGAACTCTCATTTTTTTGATAAGTTTTATTTAGTAGTTGTTGTTATATATGTTCAAATCTCAATTTTTTGATAAGGTATTTTTTCCTTTCAATGGACGAAATTATCCTGAGTATATATTTTTTGTACCATTCATCTTAAATACCTTAGTTAGATAACATACTTCTCTATTTAGAATATCATTTATGGTGGAATAAATTCTTGCAAAAATGGTGGTTGAAGTTGAAGAAGATGATAAATGCATGAAATCCCGTTATTTCATTCTCGACATTTTATAAATGTCGATAATGATAGTATAAATATCGTTCACGACATTTATAAACGTCGAGAATGATATTTATACTATCATTCTCGACACTGTCAAATGTTGACAATAACATTAAAAATTTGAGTAAGTTGGGAAAATTTCGTGTATAGCGATTCACATATTATATGCAGGTAGCATTTTCGTTTTCAATTTTCGTTAGTGGTTGACAGTATTGTTGTTTATGACATGCAGATATGGGAGATGTTAAGAGATTTGTTGTCTTGTATGGTGGTAGATTCGTCAACATAGACGACGGGTGGAAGTGGTTAGGGAACCGAACATCAATTGTTGTTCGATATGATATTACATATGAAGAGCTTGTACATAAATTATTCGAGAAGCTGAATGTTGATAGAATAAAGTTCCGAATTCAATTGAAATTTACAGTTCCGAACATGAATATACCCCCTTGTTGATGTAGCCGACGATGAGGATTTGCAATGGTTTATGTCTGTTCACACAGAAGCGGCGTTGTGTATAATTACAGATGAATATGACGCTGGAGAGCACGAACTGCATGTCGGAGTTGAGCCTTTGTCACCAATAGAAGATGCATTGTGTGGACGCGATGAAGTCGGTATGTGCGAACTACAAGAGCCACAAACGATTGATAATATGGATGAAAGTTTAGGTGAAGGCAATTTGTTTATTCGAAATGCAATTGAGTCGATTGATGAAGAGGACATTGTGGAGAATCAGATATTCTTTAGCAAAAAACAGTTACACACAAGACTTCAACTTAAGGCTTTGAAAGAGAAGTTTCATTTCAAGGTTAAAAAGTCGAATCCTAGATCTCTTACTGTGTGTTGTGTCGATACTACATGCCATTGGCTAGTACAAGCTTCCAAGATAAAAACTTCAGAAATATTTACGATTCGCGAGTACATACCTGAGCACACATATTCTCTATACGTTCTGCGAAATGCACAAATTCACCCAACGAGTGCAGTAATTAGGCACACATAATGCGAAGGTTGGACGATGCAAACCAATCATACGTTCCTGCGGGTATTATTGGGGATATGGGACGTGAGTTTGGTGTACGGATTACCTACAACAAAGCGAAGAGGGCAAAAGAGAAGGGCCTTCGATTTCTTCGTGGTACACCCGAAGAAAGTTTCCAGAAATTGCCATCATATTGTCACATGTTAATCGAGAAAAATCCAGGAACTATTGCACACATTGAACTCGACTCGGATAATAGGTTCTTGTACTTCTTCTTAGCGTTCGGGCCTAGTGTACGTGATTTTCGAGAATACATGAGGCCAGTAATTTGTGTTGATGGAAGTCATTTGAAGGGCCAATATAAGGGAACGCTACTAGTAGCTGCAGCGCAAGATGCTAACCTACAAATATATCCTCTTGTGTGGAGTGTTGTCGATGGGGAAACAAATGCATCGTGGTATTGGTTCTTTGCAAAATTGAAAGATGTCATTGATGATTCAAACCAGCTAGTGTTTGTGTCGTACAGGAAGAAGAGTATTAAGCGGGCAATTACGAGGTTGTTCCCACTTTCTCACCACGGTGCCTGCATCTGGCATATCGAGAAAAATCTTATTGCTAGGTATAGCAGTAGCAATGTTATCTTCTTATTCAAGCGGGCAGCGCTAGCATACCGCGTATCGGAATTTGATCAGTTCATGACACGGATAAGAACCATTCGATCGTCAATTGCATCTTACTTGGAACGTGCCGGTATATCCACCCGGTCACGGGCACATTTTGTTGGTAATCGTACAACGTTATGATGAATAACATTGCAGAGTCACTGAATTTAGTCCTAAGGCAACAAAGAAGTTTTCCTATAACCTCATTGATCGAAAATATTACGTTATTGATGCAACGATGGTTCTACGAAAAAAAAAGTGCATCCACAAAATGTAGTACGACTGTGACACCAAAAATTGATGATGAATTGAGAAAATCATTCGACGCCGGTGCAACTTTACCAGTACGAAATTTGGACGAACTCGTTTTTGAGGTAGGTATAGCTATCGAACTTTGTACTGTCGACCTTATAGGTAACACATGTTCATGTCGAGAGTTTCAGATGCGACAAATCCCATGTTCACATGCATCCCTAGCTGCTTGCGCAAAAGAAAAATCATTGTGTGATTTATGCTCCCCTTACTACACCACAGAATATTGGCGAGCTGCGCACAACGAAGTTCTTCACCCCGTTGGTCGAGAGTTAGATTGAGTTGTTCCTCAGTCTATTCGTTCCATCGAATTTTTGCCCCCGAATATACGTAGAGCACCAGGTCGACCTCTTACCCAACATCAACGGTCAAGAACTGAAAGGTCGACGTTGAGACGAAAATGCGGCCGATGTGGGGATTCTGGACATAACAGGCAAACATGTCAGAATTTGACATCTTTAAGTGACACGTATACTTGAATGACATTGTGTATTTCGATCGTCAAATGCCCTAATAACATGAATTATCAATGTTTTGAATTTTTTTTCTTTTGTATTACTTGCTTTCTACCTCTTGTTTATGTTGTTGAATATATTTTTGACTTCTACTTCTTTCTGTTTCTTTTTTCGTTCTCTCTTGATATCACTTATTTGTAATTGCTTGTTGTAAAATTAAGTTTGTAATACATTTTGAATCCTTTATACAGATTCATCCCATTTTTTGTGATTTTTCTCTTATATTATTTTAGTCGTTCAAAATTTTATAGTGCACAAATAGGAAAATTCGTATGGGCATTCACTAAATACAAACAACACTTCATTTTTGAATGTCATAATAGATACAAACAAGAGAGGCCAGGTTTGGGGTATAACTACCAACAAGGGAAATGGTGCTTACATATATTCTTATGAGCATTTCACTACGATATCATTTTGTTCATCTTATAAGTGAACAAGCACATATCTATTTCATCACTGGGATTTTCTTAATCATTGTAGACACAATGTGGTAATGGATACAAAAGCAACCCATGAATGACTCGTTCTCCTAAGTCATTGGAGCAGACAAAATGGTAATCACAACAAAAGGAAGCCATAACTCCAATACATATCATAGACAACTATTATACAAAATGGTGGTCACCCCAAAAAATATCCATCACCTATATAGATTTTATAGCACTACTATGTGTATGTAAACATTTCACCTACGATGACTGCATCTTCTACATATCCTGCACGACAAACAAAAAGGACATATCACTGTCATACTCCTCGTCAGAGCTTATGATGATCACATCTTCATTTTCGACGGGAACTGCTCCAACATTTTCATCCAACAACACATGATGTGCTTTCGGTTGGACCGATACTGGGACGATCTCACGATCAACTTGAATTGGTTCAATTTCGTCTATTAGATTCGAAAAAGGGATTGGTTGAAGGCAAACCCTACGATGACGGTTTGAAGGTTGACGAACATATGGAACAAAGATATTGCTTTCATCATCCGAGTCCGAGTCTATGATGATCGGGTTGTCCGTGGACGACCGGGGGGGTTGAAAGTGATAGTAACATCAAGAACAGGAGTATGTTGAGTTGATAAAGACATAATCAATGGAAAAACTAACTAGTTCTATGAATTTGTTAAATTCTCATATGTACATATTTAAGTAAAGTC
This sequence comes from Olea europaea var. sylvestris, assembly GCF_002742605.1. Lineage (NCBI taxonomy): Eukaryota > Viridiplantae > Streptophyta > Magnoliopsida > Lamiales > Oleaceae > Olea > Olea europaea. The sequence continues at coordinate 23,034,881 of NC_036246.1, forward strand.
CAACATTTTATACTAGAGAAACACTTGTCCATTGAATGCACGATAAGATATCTCACCAACCAATATAGTTGAAGTCATTGATGGTGATTATTTTCCAACTTTTTTCACATCAATATGGTTGAGAACGTACTTGTGCTTGGCCTACCAACTTTAACTGCTATAGTAATTATAAACCTACTTGCTACAGTTTTTGCAGTTAATACACTATTTGGTTGCCTTCACTTTGGTTGGATCATATTTATGTTGACATTTGATGCCGTTCTCAACATTTGTAATGTTGTTATCGACATTAAATAGTTGTTAATCTCGACACTTGACATTACGAATGTCTAGAACGACACTTGGACCAAAATATGATATTTCTCTACATTTCTTTGATTTTCGGACGTTTGATATGTCGTTCTCGACATTACATAGCTGTGAATCTCGACGCTTGATATTTCATTTGTCTAGAATGACAGTTCGAAAACATATTACATACCACCATATAAATCTAAATATGCAAACCACTGTGTAAACCAAAATACATTTTACGTACCACCGCATAAAACCAAAATTCATGTTATGTACCACCACATAAAGTAAAATACATATTGCAAACGACGGTATCATGAATCGGCTGATCATCAACAGTCACACAATCAAAGTACAGCTAAGCCACGACAACTGTTTCACTATCGGGGATAAAGAAAGTATTCGTTATTCAAAAAATCGACCGCAATCTTTCTTCTGTATATTGACATCCTCTCTACTGAAACTGATTCTATTGGATGCCCGAGAACGAAGCATTCTATATACTTGAGTACAAACATTATGCAATTTGGCCTGTACAATAAATGATTTTTCGTTAGTCGAAATTAGTATATACAATAGATTAACTACGGTAATAAATAACAAGAGTTGAAATGCTCACCCATTGTTCGCA
>NC_036246.1:23035822-23062335 GCF_002742605.1 Olea europaea var. sylvestris
GAATTAATAAATACTTGCATCCCATCCACGAATGACCAGCTACAGGCAATGTACCGTTGACGTGGCCTTGTAGGCGAGTTCCATCTGATTCACCTCTCTGGTTATATTCCATGTGCCACCTCATTTGCTGACAACACTCCTCTTCAAATTGAAAATCCAAAATTGCATATTTTTTATTGACGAGAGTACAATCTTCATTCATACGTTGCCTCAATAACTTCAGCTCCAACTCAATATGCTAATGCAATAAATATATGTAACATATATTATACATATTAACTACGAAATCAAATTTATTGTGATTGCAAACCTTCACTCACCACAATATTCAGATCCTTCGTCGAATCCATTAAACTTTTTAGCATGTCTCTTCCATAGACATTGCCACGGCCATCGTCCAAATATGCACTGTATAACATAATTTAAATTACTATCAAATAATTCAACAAATAATTTTTGACATAGATATAATAATGTTTAGCATTCGAACTATTCAGAATGAGTTACATTTGTTACCCAGATTGATTTCTCGATATCCAATTCCTAATATTTTTGTACTTGTTCATGTCGTAGTCTTCTAAGGGACGGCCTGTGGATGACGAAGCCTATGTGTATTTCATCTTCTTTTCCCTTTCTCTTCTCCGCATGTCAACACTTTCTGTTGGTTGAGACGTTGATGTCTCATGCAGTTGAATAGTAGGATTTGGACTTGCATGGAGAGGAACATCCTGCTGCATGGAACCTATAATGGCTTCCATGTTGGATTCCTAGTTAGATAATCTGCTTAGTATATTCTCATTCTTTTCGTCAATGTAAGATCTGACAGAACATAAACTTGTATCAGTATAAGACTGTATGTGCTCCTGTTGCTGCTGAAATAATTCTTCTTATTTTCGAAGAATCGCCTGATAATGGGCTTCTTGTTGTTGTGATTCTTGGGCCATATAAGTGCTAAATATATTTGATAGAGAATTATCCATGTATGACATACCACATAGCATGTAATCTTACATCGATTTGTTATATTGTTCGAACAGTTGCTTTTGGCTTTCAAGGATATCCTGGTTCAAGGCTCTGGATTCTTCAACAAATTCTGCCTTCAAGTTGCCACACAAACTGGACACATCTGATATTGTATGTTGCGTGTACATACCCAACATTTCTTCCATTCAATCTTCAGTTACATATCTGGAGGCACTAGAAGCAGAACTAGGCCCAACTCCAGTTGAAGTTTTCGATGAACCACGACTAGTCATTTCTTGCACACGGATGTTATCCAGTATTTGTGGTACTACATTATCTACTTCTCCAGTGACAATGGCATCTAATATATTAGGTTCATCATCAGCCGGCAGTGAAAGATTTGTGTACTAGGGTGTTTGTAATTCTTCCTCTGTAAGCTGCAGCACTGCAATGACTTCGATCTGTAATCATAACAAACTATCAGAATCCATTTGTTTAATTGAACTTGTTAATAATAAAATACGAATGTCATTCTACATTGAAAATGAAAAATTCATACATCTTGAGTATCCAAAAATTGCTGAACAACCGATTCCTTCAGTATAGCATTAGGCCTCCAATTATAGATTTGTGGAATCTGCACCGTTCTGTGTTTATGGCGACCAAACTTTTGTCCAATTCGTGGAAACGCTTCATATATCCAATACTGCAACGTAAAGAAAGAGAAATGTGATGTATAAATTTTATTCTTTGTACAAAGAAATTATACATAATACGTAAGTAATTAGAATAGAAACAGAATACCTGAAATGCGAATGGATAGCCTTGTAATGCATACTTACATTCTGTTTGTCCATTCTGTTGCATCCTTAGTATTCTTTCCAATTGTGACTCTTTCAATGAATTTAACAAAACGAAATATGCTATCCGACCCCACAGATACGTAAGGAACTCATCCAGATGTTCAACTATGCCCAAAGTTCTATAATCAACTTGTCGTGAAGTTGGTTTCAACACACACTCAACCAACATAACTAATCCTAGCTTAAATTTATCTTTTATATCTTCACACATGTGGAAAGTTTCAAAAAGTATTCTATTGCTAATTTTTTTGTGACATTGAAGTATTAATTTCTAAAACAATCGTTATTATAATCAGTTTCTACGGATGGTTCATGGCAAGGTAGTCCAGTAATGAGGCAAAATTCTTGCAAGCCAAACCTAGCAAGATGGTCATCTAACCGTACCCAAAGTTCATTGTTTTTGCCACAATGCACAAGTCTCATTATAAATTCGTGTACCAACTTGCTAGTAAATTGTTCTTCGGCTCCTTTGAAAACGGCTCCATATATAAATTCATAAAAATTACTACACATCAAATAACATTATTGATTTGCATCTACAAAATTTACAAAATCTTGAACGTATTGACGATTTGGATACTGAAGGATGGTAGCAGAAAACCATTGTTCTGGAGAGAGAACGTATTCTAAAGACATCTGCATCAATTATACAAGAATTAATATTTTTAAACAACTGTAATTATTTTTTCAAGAATTAATATTTTTATTTGATTGTACACATCTATTATAGTAAAACAAAGTACTTTTAATTGTACAATTATTTAAGAATTAATATTTCCAAACAAATATAATTTTTTTCACATCTTGTATACTAAACAAAATTAAAATTAAAAATTAATATTTTAAACAAAATGTAATATTTTTGTTTACATATGACGTAAAACATATTACAAAAAAATATAAAAAATAAAATAAAATAAAAATGATGGTTGCATTTCTGTGTCTCCGTGACACTATAAGAGTGTCACGGAGCAGCTGGCTCCGAGACACTCTCATAGTGTCACAGAGAAGCGATCTTTGTGACATGGAGACGAGGTTTTTCGAGTAAATTGTAGTGTAAAAGTATATTTTCTTTCAAGATATTCGACTAACTGCTAAGTAGCACAAATATTAAATACAAATTTTGAATTACTTACCTTTTTCGATCAAATGAGCATCTTTTTTGAGTGAATGTGGAAAATGTTTCCGGTTGAATGAATGTAAGAATGAAACTTGAATTAAAATGTGCAGAGAGTAAGTGAATGTGACAAATAATTATAGTTAAATATGTGGATGGGGGAGTGAATGAGAAGAAGAAGCTAAAATTAATTAAAACATGTTAAAAGTGAGTGAATGTGACAAATAATTGTAACTAAATGTGTGGATGGGGGGCGTGAATGTGAGGTTAATGAGTGAACGAGAAAAAGTAGCTAAAAATGTGCATGTGAGTAAATGTCAGAACCATTTTGTAGTGTTACGGTAATTGAATGTTGTTGATAGATTCTGTATATAGTGAATATATTCGCTTGTTCTGTTGTCATAATTGAATATTTTTCACACATTATGGATATATATGTATATATATATCCGTAATTTCTTTAAGCTTTCTTGTGTTGCAATTTGAAACTTTTTGACAAATTATAAATTTCTTTTTAATTCATTTTGTTCCATTAAAATTTTATATTCACAAAAAAAATAAATTAACGTTTTGTACAATTCAAATTTTATATTACAAAAATGTTCGATAAATTTCTTTAATTTATTAAAGCTAATCGAGTTAATCAATTTTTCCTTACTAACTGCTAAGTAGCACGAAATTTATTTTATTTCCACATACATGATCACACAGAATGACACATATGTTCACATATTATTGGAAAAAAAATATAAGGGACGTTAACATTTATATTGAAACAATATATTTCTTGACATTTCACTCATTTCTTGACATTTGACGTGTAGTTCTCGGCATCAAATGTCTGCTAATCTGGATACTTGACAGTACATTTGTATAGAACGACATTTCAACTGAAGTATAGGATTTCTCCACGTTTCATTAGAACATTGACATCTCCTACTCCACTATATGAGATAATAAAGTTATAAACTATTTTCAACATACAACATTCGGAACATGTCACTGACTTATAAACCGCCGGTTTGCATCCACAAAATATTACATACCACCATATAAACAAAAATATGCAAACCACTGTCTAAACCAAAATACATTTTCCGTACCATGACATAAACTAAAATACATATTGAAAAACCACCATATAAATCAAAATAGGCGAACCTCTAAATTCTACGCATCCTTCTTACCCCTCTTGCGACCAGATCGGTGTGTGGCGTCTTTGTGTTTGCATTAGCCTTCTTCAGCCTCAACGATTGAGGTCTATGTATAGGTGGATCAGCTGCCATCGAAGGTCCAGAAACGACTCTATCATGAACCAGTTGATCATCAATGGTCATACCAACTGTAGGTACAACGGTTGGTGCCTCTTTCAGAATATCACAAGCAACATATACTAACCCAAGTACTCCAACCCCACCTCCCGACATTATGGACACATCAGGGATATTGCAAACAACTGGTTCGGTTGCCTCTCCGACATCCTGTCTGTCCGCAGAAATATTAAGAGTGAAATCATCATGTCGGGGCTCATCTCCACTGCGATCGTCATGACCAAATCCACCATACTCAGCACCAACATTGTGTTGTCCAATTTCTGTAGCAACTTCATCAAACCTTCGTCGAAGAACATTCATCTCATCAGTGACATGATTTCTCAAACCACACACATGACCTCCCAAATCATTTTGGAGACTAGCGAATCTTGTGATCATTTCTTCCCTCAAATCCCCCATCTTGCTCTCAAATGCCTCCCGTTGTTCATTCAAGATAACTCTTATCTCATCTAAAGACACAGGTCTTTCAACGATCGGATCCCCATGCTCTTCTTCTCTACCTTCGACGAGATGTAAACCTCAATGACGAGGTCCAACTTTGTTGCCTCTCTAGGATTTATTTGGTCGATGGTTATTTTCATCGTTCCGTATGACATCATCTTCAACTGGACAAGCTTGTATTTCTATTGATTGAGCAACAAGACCATCGAGAACGGGGTCGATTGCATCTTCCAACGGAACTAGATCGATGAAATACAACTGCAATTCTTCTGCAGCAGTTGCTCGCAGCGTTGCCCACAAGTACACCTACAGTAGAAGAAAAATAGGCGAAATGAAAAAATATATATTGCGAAGTGTAAGGCAATTAAGTATGTAAATCGCCTACATTTGTCTTCTCAAAAAAATCTGAATATGTTCGGGAATGAGGTTGTTTCGTGCCAGACCACCGCAACATCCTCGGGACATCGTCACAAGTCTTACTCGAGAATCGAGCTCGTACGCCCAAATCTGCATGACATTTGTAACAGTAATAACCATATTTAGAGATAAATAACAATGAGCGATGAGAAGAACTGAAATGAACCAAAATAGATGTATACTTGGACAGCAAGAGGAAATCCGTACAATGTATAAGTCATCCTATCATAATCATTCACTTTTACCATGTCCGCCTTTCTTCCCCATCCATGTAGTAGTGATTTGATGAGAAGTTGAAAACATACTATCCCTCATGGGTAGTCATTGAAAAAATCCAAGTCGTCAACGATGGAAAGAGTTGTCGAATTTATTCCTACATTTCGATCTCTTGAATTAAATACCCCTTCAATAATTAGTGCCAACCCAAGCTTGTAACGATCGTTACGGTTGGCACATTTCAAAAAAACTTTCTCTAGGTCGCTACACGTTATCCGGTCCATATTAGCAAACATTTTATCTTGTAGACGGGTTTTCTCTGGGATTTTGTCAACTTCGACACCTTTAGGCACTGGACTGCACTTCAAGCCAGTAATTAGTGCGAACTCCGACAGTCCAAATCGTGCAAACCTTTGGTTCACCTTGAACCAAGTCTCAAACCGCTTTTGGCATACCACCGATCTGTTTACCATTTCATGAATTGATTGAGCAGATAGTTTCAGCTCCGGTAACCTTGCAACATGTCCTATACAACTGTCCTCCAACTGACGCTTTTGCTGTGGATCCAATTTTTTGAGGACAACTGATATATATTTTGTGTTGCTCACTTGCGACACATGGGCCGGTACACGTTCTTCCTCCGAAATTTTATATCGATGTGTCATACTCATCTACAAATCAAAACAAATGAAAACAATACTTTCAAAAATAGTATGAGAACGTACAAATGAAATCAAATATAACATTCTTGTTAAAATGCAGTGAAAGAAAAATGATTTTTACAATACAATGGTTTGATAAAATACCATATCTAAACTAAGTTGTTTAATTGTTGAAATTAAAACAAACTTGGCTTCTGATCTGAAGCTATCATGTAACCATTTTATAGTTGATCACCATTCAAACAGTTCAAAAGTATACACACAATCTTCTACAATTTCATTAAGTTAATTGCCTAGTTTAGATATGCAAATAAACCAAAAATGCAATATTCTTTAGCAAAATAAATAACAACAACATAGCCTTCTATTAAATAAATTTAGAGCCAACTACAACAGACCATACGCAAAATCAAGTATGCATGTCATAAGATTTGACAAAGTTTTCTATCTGCTATCAACCTATCACAGTCTTCCTCCATAAGAAACCATCAATATACAAATGCAACCTCAACAAGATGCAAAACAAATTTGATGCGAAAATGAAGCCATTTAGTTGCTGATGAGCATTCAAACAATCTAAGAGTGTGTAATAGCAACACAACCTGTGTCATTTCATCATGTTTATTGCCTAACTTAGATATGAAATATATCTCAAAGCAAAAGATAAAATAACGGGGACAACAGAAAGTACAATCATTTTCCTAATTTCTTTAAACACTTTACCTCTTCAACCTTTTCGACAGTATCTCACATGCACCACTTTTTATCTCAAATTGTATCAACAGTTAGTATTTGCTCGCCCAATAGAATCGAGATACTCAATGACCTTGACATCAATTTATGTTAAACTAGCTAAATCTTATGATTTAGGAAGAGGGGAGACTTGGGGAAGTGAGAAAAATAACGAAATAAACTTATTCTATAGCACTGGACTCTGAAATGTGGTGGGCAAACGGCAACCAAAAAATAAGAGAGAAATGGACAGGCTCGTTGTCGTCAAGTTGGGTCAGAGTCAAGATTGAGAGACTGAGAGTGAGAGCTGAGAGGACTTAGTTTTTTTTTTTTTTTTTTTTTTTTTTTTTTTTTTTTTCCCCCCCCTTTTTTTTTTTTTTTTTTTTTTTTTTTGTATTTAGGTCAAGTTCTATCAAGTTTTCCATTTTTTACCCATAACCCAATCCAACTCGACCCGCACTTACTCGACCCATAACCCGACCCACATCGACCCACACTTACCCGACCCACGCATTTAATGCTGATTGACATTTCTACGTTGATTGTTTGAATTCTTGTGTGGAAATAATATTTTCTAACAGGGGTATTTTCGTCTACATAATTGGAAAATGGACATTGACAAAATTGTGGACATTTTTGAAAATGACTCACTGAAAATGGACATTACGTGAAATTTCCTCTTGTTATAAGGTAATATCATTTGGATTAAATAATGTCGGGGCCACCTATCATAAACTAGTAAACAAAATACAAAACAATGAAAGTATGCATCAATGATATGTTTGTTAAAAGCCTCTGAGCAGAAAGTCATTTAAAGCACTTGGAAGAGGCCTTTAACATATTACTTAGTTATAGAATGAAACTTAATTCGTTAAAATGTGCTTTTGGAGTCAAATAAAAAAATAAAAATTCCTAGGGTTCATGATAAACCAGCAAGGTATTAAGGCGAACCCCAATAAAATCCAAGCTCTCATTAAAATGCAGTCTCCAACCAAACTAAAAGAGATATAAAGCATAACAGGTAGATCCGTTGCCTTAAGTAGATTCATATCACGAGCAACAGATGAGTACTCTCCTATTTTGCAAATGTGAAAAAAAGGGAGAGAAAAAAAAAAGCTCGAATGGAGTGACTAATGCGAGCATTTCAGGTTTTGAAAGAACACATAGGAAAAGCATTTGTAGCGTCTATAAATTTGCTTCTATATTCAAAAATCTCTAAAATGGCAGTGAATTCCATCTTGGTAAAGGAGAAAGGACAGAAACATTTGCCAGTATATTATGTAAGCAAAGCTCTACAATGGACGAAGGCAAGATATCCACGCCTTAGTTGTAGCATCATAAAAATTGCAATTATACTTTTAGAGCCATAGTGTCAAAATACTAACTAATTTTCCACATAAGAAAGTATTACAGAAACATGATACGTTAGGAAGACTGAAGTAATGGACAATAAAATTGGAATAGATCAAAATAAATTATAAAGAGTAATTCGCAATCAAAACACAACCGTTGGCATATTTTATTACAGAACTGCCGAATGTTCTTACTCCTAAGGCAGAGCCTAAATGGGAAACGTGATAGTTATTTGTAGACGAATCATCACGAGACACTAGTGTCAAAGTGGGAATAATTTTGACAAGCCCGAAGGGGCACAATCTAAACTGCACATTAAGGTTCACATTAAAGGCAACCAATAATGTAGCAGAATATGAAGCTTTATTAGCTGACCTACGAAAGGTAAAGGAAATGCAGGCTCGAAGCATATAAGTAAAAAGTGATTCAAAATTATAGTAAATTAGATAAATGAAATGTTCACATCCAAATAAAATGATGGTCGTTTATCTGATGGATGTCAAGAGCTTGTCACAATACTTTAACAAATTTGAACTTTTTCAAATCCCTAGATAGGAAAACGAGTATGCGGATGCTCTATCAAATTTAGCAAGCACCAAGGATGCAATCTATTCAAAATCGTAACAGTAGAATTGTTAATTAAACCATCAATTAACCAAAAAGGGAAAAGTCTCATGGATGCAAGAAATTTTATACCATCTAAAAGATAAAACACTCCCTAATGATAAAAAGAAAGCACAAAAACTGTGAAGAAGAGTGCTAGATACATATTAGAAGGTTATATCTTATTCATATGAGGATATACACTTCCTTTGGTTAGATGCGTAGGTGAAGATGAAGCGATATACGTAATGAAGAAATAAATAATGGCATATGTGGAAATCTCGTCAACGGAAGCCTTGAAGCAATTGTATTATTGGTCAAATATGAGAAAAGATGCAATGAATTTTGCTAGAAAATATGAAAAAATGTCAAAAAATTTGTGTCAATACCATGACAATCCGTACAAGAGTTGACAACTAGCATTAGCCCTTAACCCATCGTGAAATGGGGTATTGACTTCGTTGGACCATTGCCTAGAGGAAAACATTATCTATTGTTTCAGATTTCCAAACTCTATAGTATTCGATAATGGCATGCAATTTCAAGATAAAAGGTTGAGAACCCTGTATGTGAAATTAGGAATCCATATACATTTTTCTACTCCATACTACCATCAAGCTAACTGGCAAGTAGATACCGTAAACAAAACACCGAAAAGCATCCTAAAAAGGAAGTTAGAGACTATGAAAAGATTATATGCTGATGAACTGCAACAAATTCTATGGTCATATCACACCACCATTGAAACAGCCACAGGAGAAACTCCTCTCTCTTTAGCTTATGGGATAGAACTCATGGTTCCAATTGAAATTGATTTAAGTCCGACAAGAAGAGTAGAATACAATGAAGAACAAAATGAAGAGGCTATAAACGCAAATTTAGACCTTGTAGAGAAAAAGCGAGAGGACTCCCAGCTATGTAGCACGGACACTCTAATTAGGGTAGCGTGTCCGTGTCCGACACGTGTCAATACAGACACTCTACAATAATCATTTTCCTTTTTTATTATAGCTATTATATATTTTTAACTTAAAGTTATTAGTAAATAATAAATAAATACTCATATTTAAAAGATTTCAACAAAAAAAAAATCAATAATAAGTATAAAACTAAATTTAAACTATATAAATGAAGAATTTTAAAGAATTTAATAAACGTGTCGTGTCGGTACTTTTTTGAAAAATTACGAGTCAACGTATCCGACACGTATCGTGTCAGACACACATGTCCGTGTCGGTGCATCATAGACTCCCAGATTAAGCTCATCGTATATCAGGAGAAAATGGAAAGATATTTTAATTCTAAAGTACACAGAAAAAATTCATAGGAAACTTGTTATTAAAGAAGGTTTTTGCCTCACACAATGAAATAAGCTCCAATTCGCTGGTCCTAAAATGTGAAGGACCATATACAATAATTGAAGTAATTGGGTGGGAAACATTTATGCTTGCGGATGAAAATGGCAAACCTCTTAAGCATCCTTGGAACTACACGTACTTAAGAAAGTATTGTCAGAAAAAAGCTGATTCGATAAAGTTAGATTTGATGATTGTTAAACAAAAGTTTATTACAAAGTTTTTAGTCAAATCAAACGTAACGAACACAAAATCAAATTTTTATTGATATAAAGAAAGGTTATAAGGATAGAGTATATTTGCATGCGAACTAATCTAAGTGGGTGATACATATTGCGAACTAATCTAATTTGTACACAAACAACTTGTAACATGTACAATTTTTAAAAAAGAAAATTAAAAAGGTATTATAAAATAACAAATTTTGATTAATATGATTAAATTAAATATCACTTACTTGACGACATGTAATTTCGATATATTTATCTCGTTGTAAAAAATGAGCATCCTACCAATCTTTTATGCACATTAATGTTTTCCAAAATATTTTCGTTCAGTGGACTCCTGACCTCAGACAAAATCCTCTTACATGTACTAAAAGCAAACTCCGAAACTACAGTGCTAACCGAAAGTGTCAGTAAGTTTTTTGCAATTGCAGGAACTACTAGCTATCATTGTTTGTACCTTCGCCAAAATTCAATAACCTCTTTGGAACCTTTTTAATTGTTTTATTGGTAGGCAAATTATGATTAAAGTAATCAATTAATTCAGCAGACAATGTATTTAAACTTGCTTCCTATGTTTGATTACATGCAAAAGACAAAGTATTACTAAATGAACCAATTACATTTGCATCATACTATACATGTTAATGCCTTCAAATAAAGTTAATATTTCAACGTCATCTTCTTTAATATAAGCGGAAGGAGTAAGCGCAGAGGATACTTGATTAATATTTGTACACATTCATTTTGCATATAATTCATACATTTCGCATAAAGTTTGTTCTAAATTTTCATACGAGATAGATTTATTAAAAGTTAAAGCTTTTGAAATTTTGATTAATTACATATTTAGTTCCTAATAAATTATATCGTGGTCCATGATGCATGCTAAATGAAATAACATAGGTAAGTCTTCCCAATATTTTCTAAACTTTAATTCCATAGAGAATATAATTGCACTAAAATCGGGGTCATTTTTATATTTATGAAATATCCTCGCAATGATATTAAGACGTTCGAGCATCATACAACTGGTGGGATAGTAAACTTCAGATAAAATATTTGTAGTGTCATAAAAACTTGTCAAAATTCTTTTAACTTTTAAAGCTAAAAGTCAATCGGATTCATTCAAAATAGTATCGTCATCGTTTCTAATATGCCTATCATTATAATACTCAATTATTAAATGTTCAAAACCTTCACATGATTTTAATAATAAGTAAGTGAAATTCCATTTATGACCTACGTCGCTAACAAATGTTTTAGCATTCGTCACTCCAAATTCGATACAAAATTTTTCAAATGCTTGTTTTCTACTACGAGAGATTGTGATATATATCAATGCATGCCTAATTTTTTGCATTTCACCTTTAATATATTTCAAACCATCTTGCACAATTAAATTTAAAATATGGCACACATAATAACCATCGAAATCAGGCTACAATACCCTATACAATTTCTCGATAACTACTTTATCAACATTGGCATTGTCGAATGTAAAAGAACGAATTTTACTTTTGCAATGATATTCTCTAATAATGATCATAATCACATTATATATATTGTTAACGTTGTGAGGGAATTCAATAATTTTAAAAGTAATAACTTTTTTACACATACACCAAAGTGGGTCTATGTAGTGTGCAGTTGTAGCTATATAAACTTTTTTATTAATTCCCTCCTATATATATGAAGTTAAAGATATAACACACCTATATTTTTGTAAATTCATAATCAATTATTGTTTTGTTTGAAGAAAATATTCTATTGTATCTAAACGAATAGTGTTTCAACTTATTCCAACATACCTCGGTTGAAGATTTTTTTTACATACGAGACGAAATGTTGGTTGTCTGCTATTGCTAGAGGCAACTCAGCACCAGCAACAAGTTTCACCATTCACTTTCGAGCATTCTCCTCCGAATACATTCACATAAAGAGGGGCAAAGTCGTAAAATTAGGGCCTAGACTACCAAATTGCAGTTGTGTTTAACCGACTTCAAGAAGTCCATGTTTGGACATGCACATTTTGTTTTGTAGTGACGATTGAGGTAGGTGGTATCAATGTCTTTTTGCCATGTCAATCGTTGTTGATAATATTTACATACTGCTTTGGACTCAGGGACTCCATCAATAACATAACCCGTTGAAATCAATTTGAAGTGATCCCAACATTTTGCTTTTTTTTTTTTTTCCTTTCGCTTTCCTCTAGCATCGGGAATGTCTAGTTCGGGTTTCTCTTTTTGTTCCGTTTCGGAAACATCAACTTGATCCAAATCAATTGGATTATTGCTTCCTTGCGCAGCCAAATTTGGAATATCTTCAAGAATGGGTACTTCATTTAGATCGAAAAAATAATTCTCATATTAACTTTGCACCGTCACAGGTGATTCGCCTCCAACACAGAACAAACCCTCAACAAATGAATATGGATTTATTTGTGAATTGTGATGAAATTAAAAAAATGTATAGATGATATAGTAAGTACTAAAACTTGAGAAAAGAATACGGAAAGAGCTATAATGTGTTTAAGATTGTGAATTTGTAATTAGGAATTTGTAGTGCGAGAAATGGGAATTGTAATTGAATTATTAAAATTGAAGATAATAAAATTGTAAAAATGAATGTATATTGTATAATTGTTCATAATTGAGCACAAGAGAGAGAGAGAGTTGTTGATAGATATTGTGTGAAAATGGGTAAGTTCTTGGCTATTTATAGAGAAGGGAAAAAGGTAAAAATTCAGTGACCGTTCCTAGTCACTATTGAAAACGTGACTCGCATGATACAAGCTATGAGCTAGGCTCATGGGCACAAGCTCACGAGCAGCTCGCCAACGGGGGAGCCAAGCTGGTTCGGCTCACCAAATGGGCCGACTCGCTCGGACAATCCTCCTTTTTACGAGCCGTTCGGCCCGTTCGCCACCCCTACATTTCCCCTATTGCTCTTCGCTAAACATCAAGCATAAGTATTTTGAATTTAGGAAGAGAAAATCTTGACTAAGTGAGAAATTTATTAATTATAATTTTGTGGTCAACGGTCTTAGAAAATGAAACTAACCCAGAAAAGCATTTTAACCAAATCAAAATGATCAACATTTTCCAATAAATATGTTTTCCGAGAAATATGGACTGAAAAAGTTGTGCAAATAAGCATTTTTGACAAATTATACATAGATTTGTTCTTCATGGATCCTACGTCAAGCTGCAGTTCCTGGAGTTTGTGAAAACCGAGCTGCCACTACCCTCCGCTGGCTCATTGTGGCGACCCAGAAATCAGATCACTCACATTGGACAGCAACTAAAATACTTTAGGGCATCATAGTAGAAGGAATAGTATTTTCATCTCCCACTGAAGGCAGCCAAATTGTGGGTTTCAGTGGGTGGAACTAAAGCAACATATAGCAAGCTAAAACATTAAATTCACATGAAAAGTTCAACGAGATTCAGAAATTTTACAGGGAATGAATCATCATCGGTCTGTAATGTAATTTCCAGAAATCAGAGTCTACAATTGTGTGTATAATATTAAACTATTAATAATCAAAATGAAGCGCTAGTCTCTTAGTCGAAAATTGTTGGTCGCATAATGCCACCTGATCTAGGCCTAATTTGAGATGTACGTCCACAGCAGTATATCTCGTTAAGTTCCCAACTACCAAACTAATGGAAGCAGAAGTGCTGATTGCCTACAATTAGTTTCCTCTCCTTGAAGAAGGAGCAGACGAGTCAGATTTTTCAGCTACATGGTGCTCATGCATGTCGTCCTCATCTTCTGCAAACCAAGACAAAAATTTTACGCATACCATCTTTGAATTTTTTACTTATAAAAGTAAAGAAGAAAGAAGCGTATCTAGAATCAAAATCACCTTCGAAGTCGTCATCGTCATCGTCATCGTCATCGTCATCGTCATCAAAGTCAACGTCTTCCTTATCTTCGTCAGAACCTTCAGCAACTGGTGCTGCACCTTTCTGTTCGAAAAAGAGAAGGGTAATTCAGTCAACTAACTTTCACAATGGTCCTATCCATTTCAATTCAGGCGAAGTCTTAATCAAAATACACTTATCTAATCGTAGATTATGGACATCAATTATCATCAAAAGCTTCAGGGTGGCAGATTCCTTTGGGAACCAAAAGTATCAGTGTATGTGGCATGGCTAGAGGGCCCATAAAAAAAGGTCAAAGACAAGAATTAAATGCGCAAGAAGCTAAACAGTTTTTCCTCTCATATATTCTTAGCCCTAATCGTTACAGCCCTAATCGTTACAGAAACACTCTTCCACCTTAAAGACAGTGGAAACATGTCAACTTGTTTTCCTCACTTGATTGGTGCCGTGGCCATGACATAGAAGAATGCGACGGAGTTTTAATGAGGTTCACCCTAAGTCAATTCTTCTTCTTTTCTCTCTAAGAAATTTCATGCTTCGTAATTTAACAGAAATTTTTCTCACAAATGCATTATTTTGGCAAGATTGAAATCAGCAAGAATAAGCATTCAAAACTTCTGTTTAGGTTTATAGACATAAAAAAAACCAAGAAACCCAACTCTCGACTTCTTGACTCAACGGAAAGTAATCTAAAGTTGGGATTGGGGAGCTTTGTTATCGATACGACAGAATGCAAATCAGTTTGTCCCACCAGTAATCAGATCATGATAAATACTTTGGGAATACGTAATTTAACAATTTCATGATAAAAGAATAACAAGAAAGAGAACAGTACAGATGCAGCTCTTCCGCTTTCAAACCACTGTCCGCCAGTAAGCTTTTTTTCCTTTGGTGCAGGCATAAACAGTAATTAATAAGAAAACAAGCCAAAAGTAAACAGCTGTATGTCTTTCCACTCCCCCATAATTTAAGATAGTAATTTGTTACGCTTAACTTCAACGTGATCCAATAACTGCATAAACAAGTTGATTCCTCACTTTGATAGAATAAAAAATACAAAATAATCTCCTGTGTTGAGAATGAGGGGTAACATTTATGGTCTTAATAATTTTCGAGCCTGTAGTCTCACTCATGAATAGGCTAATGCCTCGTGTTGAAACATAAAGATTTTGCTTTATTTTATTCATCACCACAATGTTCACATGTTTGCCAAGGTAGAAAATGAAAAGCTGAAAAGAAATCATCTCTTACTAATGAAACTTATGCTTCAAATCTGATGAGGACATCTACTTTTTTATTTATTTTTAGTTGGACTTTAGTTATGTTTTAAATTTTATTTATGTAATTGGACTTGTGTTGGCTCAAGTCCATTCTACTTAGTGTTTCAGTCTTTACTATTTAAACCTAATTGCGATGTAATTTCATTAGTTTTGATGAATTGAAGAATATTTTGGTGGTTTGTTGCCTATGGCTTCTCCTTCCTCTCCCTTCCCCTCTCCCCATGAATTTCTGCTTCTTTTCCGGTTTTTCCCCCCATTCTCTCCGGTTCTCCCCTCTTTCTTGCTTCTTCTTTCTATTTTTTTAATTCGCCCTGCATCAAAATCTCTCTCTCCATGCCGTAAATGTTTCAATAGTGACTGGTTCTCCGTGTGGTATGATTATCTAAAATGATAATAGCCACATAACGTGAAGACTTGACAATCAAATGATTGAATTTGACCAGCAATCATCACCACATAAGCACACATCGAAGATGCAAATAGATATGCACTATTTAGCCACTAAAGAATGAATGGGAAAAGTCTGATATTGAAATTTCACATATGCCCGTGGAATAATTACTAGAGGATGTGCCTTAGCCTAATATTTACAGAGATTTTTTTAAGAGTACAAAGACTTCTAAAAATGAATCTTCAGTTAAATTTGACACAGAAGCCGATAAGCACATCATAGAAACTTATTAGCGAGGTCAACCTCCGGCAAGTTAGACAAGTAGACAAGGACGATGATCAACCCAGAGCATTGAACAAGAACTAACATTTCACTTACATTCCACACTAGAATGGAACATGACAAAGTTTTGTGGAAAGGGGCAGACAAAATATTGCATGGGTAACTAAGGCTTTTGCCATTAAGTTAATTACCTACACGGTGCATGTTGATTATACTTTTGCACTTTATAAGACATACAAGACGCAGATCCATATAAGAATACAAGCAAAATGAGAATGTATTATTTGTGATAAGGACAGACAAATTTCAATATGTAAGCCATTATTAATGTCACTAAAACCAACATGTAGTAAATTATTTTTTTAACTGAGCGGAAGAGCTCATAAAACTAAATCAAAGCAATGGATGTTCCGTTAACTTAGCGACAAGGGAACATGTGAGTTTTGGACATAAGAACGTGTAATGTTAAAGCAGGACAAATAACCATACATCATCTTTTACTGCCGAATCTTCTTCAGCATTGTCAGTGCCATCATCCTCCGCAAATTTTTCAGAGAGCCACTCCTTAGCCAATGTGACCTGTAAACCATGGCCATACCAAGGTTTTCAGATGCCTGCGAAATATGAGAATTGGAGAAACTAAATGAGGAGCACAACTTAATGATACAAGATCGTGAACATAGGACACATAGTCAAAAATAAGATCAGATTCTTTCAAGTGTATCCAAGTATTATGTCACTATCAGTCTATACCAACATTGATGCATATCCTTTCAGTTATATTTTACAGAAATCAAGGTGATTCCATATCTTGTAACAAATTCAGATAAACATGTTCTCAAAACCACCGAGCTCTAATTTTTTTCTCTACTCCATATACTGTAGTATTTCTTTAGGTACACAAGACAGAAACGATCTAACATAAAAATAGAACTCTGGCCCAAAGGTTAAAAAGCCTTAATTAGGTACGGAGGCATTTTATCTTTGTGAAGCAAGTAAGCCTCAAGACAAACCAATAAAACATCTAAAATGATACAAAAATACAAAAATATGCTCATAATAAATCATGTTCCTAAAAATTTTAAAACAACAATTTTAGAAATCTAATTTGCAAACAAATACAAAATATATTAATAAAGTATCAGATAATAAGTTCTCAAGTTAGTAATCAGGAAACAAAAATATAATAAGATCTATAAGGGAATCTTCAACATCATCCTCCACGTACTATTAGTTTCTTCTCATTCTTTGTTATCATCCTCCACGTACTATTAGTTTCTTCTCATTCTTTGTTATCATCCTCCATTACCTGTCGTGTTTTCTACTTTCTCCTTTCCTTCCAAATAAAGAAAGAAAAATGAAAATAATAACACTCATAAAACATTCTAGAATATAAAGAAATAGCCCAAAAAGATAAGGCCAGTAACTGAATGTCTTGAAAATGCAAGACAGACGAGCTAGCATTTTCATCCCCTTTGAGGCTTACGCTAAGTCAAGGCATAAGCCTCTCAAACGTGACTCATGGTGTAAGCTTAAAGGCATTTTAAGAAAGCTTCACATGATGAGTGATTCTAAGTGTAAGCCTCTGATAGTCTTCCTAAACAACGCATCCAGCCTAAAGCTGGACAAACAATAATATGCACTCTATGAAACTGCATCATCAGAAATAGATGCCCAACAAAGTATTCTTACTTGGTTGAAAATCTACCTCTTGTTCGAGCTTTTCCTTCAGAATTTAAGATCTCCCGATTGGATTCCTTTTAAACTGAAAATAGAGAGAGACAATGGCTTCAAACATATGGGATTTTCGACAGTTTCACAAAATAGGTTAACATCTTTTAAAGAACAGGTAATGCAGCTATCCAAATAGTTGAGGATTCAAGGTGTCAATCTAACTTAGGCAGCAAACATGACATCGCAGTTGAGAATTCCTGTTTAGACCTACCAGAATCCTATCGTTACCATCTGACTAAGTGACGAATACCATGCAATTTTGTGGTTAGGGATACGATGTACGAGATGTATTGCACTTACTATGAAAAAAATAAACTTACTAGATGGAGGTTATTTATAGAAACAATTTTGTGGTTTCAGGAATAAATGGGTAGAACTTCTAAATTTGGCATTTACAGCTGAATAATAAACAGAATAGGTAAATCTTTGGAAGCATACTACAATAAATCAGTACTAAATAAGTTCCAGATCGAAATCACACTCTAAAAGTATAAGTACAACCAGAGATACAATTCCATTGAGAAAAAAGAAACATATGCCAAACATGTATGTACAGTTAATCTGCTACATGAAAAAGATACAATCACTGACTTTTGCACTGTAAGAAGTGGGGGTTCATCGGGATAATTTTCAGTGTGCGAGAAAATCAAAGCTAGCTGAACTGCAATTAGATTTTGGCAACAGTTGTTAATTTAATGGATATAGACACCACATGATATGGAAAATGACAAAAGAGCTCCAAACAACTGTGCATGTTGATTTTTTTTTTATTTTTTTTTTTTGGATACACTGTGCATGTTGATTTAAATAAAAAACCTGAAGGATTTGTTGATTCATCAGCTTCGTCATCCTGTTGGGAAATAACAAAAATGTTTAAGGAAAAGAAATGGTCATGAGTTAAATGTAGATGTAAAATTCAAAATATAATTGATCTTCACTGCAGGATATGATATTCTTATTAAATTTAATGGAAATAGGCATCACGTGTTATGGACACTTACAAACAGAGATCCAAACAATTATGTATACTGATTAAGAAAACCTGAAGGATTTGTTGATTCATCAGCTTCGTCATCCTGTTGGGAAATAACAAAAATGTTTAAGGAAAAGAAATGGTCATGAGTTAAATGTAGATGTAAAATTCAAAATATAATTGATCTTCACTGCAGGATATGATATTCTTATTAATTCAGATTTAGGAGAAATTTGTTTTCTTTTGGAAATTCTTTCTTTTTAGGGTTCATTATTAGACTTGATTGTAAATTTAAATGCTAATCATGTAGGAAGCAATCTATGAACGGAATCTGAGAATATTTACCTGAGGAGACAATGTAATCTGAAAGCATCGAGGTGAAGTGCTTAGTCCACTTTCACTAGAGTGAATTTCTAGTATAACGATTCCACTAAAATTAATTAAACGATAGGATTTAGGGTCACTAAAAATCATGTATAAAACAACTTATGAGGACATTTGAAGGCAGTCACATAAACCTTTAAAGTCGTCCATAAGAATGGCTTCCAGTGCTTCAATTTCCATCGCCTGCTCCTGCTCATAATCTGTCTCAAAGTTTTTAGGAAAAAGATAAATATGATTAGATTCAGACATCAACTAAACAGTTGTTACGACAGAGTATTAGATATATATAAAGATTCTGCGAATAATCAATTCAAAAAGATTAGGAGCTTGAAAACTGAGATTGGAAAGAATTACTTCCGAATGAATTTTCAAACTAATCCCAATTTCAAGGACGAACCTTTCTTATGCATTCCAACTTAAAGCTCTAAAAACACACAAAAGGGCATTGTATATTTCATACCAGATTATTCCTCCAAAATGGGATTCCAATTTCCAAACCAGCACTCAAAAGAAAAATATGAATTAAAATATGAATAGTTGCTTAATAGATACTAAATGTTTCTATTTTACAAAATTGACACATCCCAAAAGTCAAAAAAATAAAAAATAAATTAAATTCCGGATAAATCTATAGCTTCTGAACCATCATCTTCGTACTATTTTTAACGATTTGAATTCAAACTAGCATCACAATCGCATATAAATACAGTGATGGAAAAAATCTTAAACACTCTAGCCTTTGCACAAAAGTATCTAAAAACCAACGGAAAACTCACTTCTGAGGATAGATATAACCGAAAAGATTCAATTTGAAATTTTACACAGACTGATATAGTTGCAAAATTGAGGAAAAATACCAGTCATGACTGCTTAATACACCTGCTCTGATTTTTATCCTGCTCTTCGTATAAACACTGCTTGAGGAAAACCCAAAGCGCTCAGGGGAGAAACCCGCTGCAGTAGCTTCCGTTCGAGTGTACTCACTCGCAGTGGAATTGGTATATGCTACCACCTGTAAATTAGTCTTTGGTGAGATGCGATGGAGACAAAATTACATCAACCAAAAAAAATAATAATAAATTCTCCACACTCTTCTTGATATAACACCTCGTCCATTGTAAAATTTTTGTAACTCCTTATTTCTGTTGCTCCTTATGTACAACTGTATAAGTATCAATACTTATCTAGATCACGAATGAATCCAAAAGTTTTGTTTGAAGAGAAATGCATTTTTTTTAACAGATGAAGTTATAAAATGCGATTTAACTAACCAATAGAATATTGTCATCTCAGCACTTATAATTCTATTAATTAAAAATTTTTGAAAAAGTAGCATTTTTGTTGTTTGGAATTCATTATTTTGTTGAATAGATTTTGTAGCAATAATCAGTTGAAGAATGTGTAGTTAAAAAATAAAAAGTTAAATCCATCGATGACCATTCAACTTTATACTTAGTGTCATCATGAACACTTCATTTGATTTTGTTTTATCGTAATCAACCAACTTTACATTTAGCCACCTAATTTTATTTTATTTTACTCAGATATCCAATTTCATATAAAATTTCACTATAACCACCTAATTTCTTATAACATTTCACTATAGCCACCCAACTTCTTTTCACCATTTTCACCAATTCTAAATGTAGTAAAACAGTACATTTGCTAATATATATATAAAATAAATATTTAAAAAATAAAATAAAAAGTTATTTAAAAATCATTACTTACAAAATAAAATAAAAACATATTTTAAAAAAAGTTACTTAAAAAAGGAAATAAAACAAAAAATTATTTAAAAAAATAAAAAATTATTTTAAAAAAATTCCTTAAAAAATAAAATAAAATAAAAACTTATTTGGAAATAAAATAAAAACTTTTTCTAAAAAAAGTTACTTAGAAAAAATAAAATAAAATAAAAATTTATATTTTAAAAAAGGTTTTAAAAAAAACTTTTATTTTCTTTTAAATTATTTTATATATAATGCAAAGTTACTATTTTACTTCTTTTTAGTGAAAAGATGTTTGATGATCATGATGAAACATCATATGAAATTTAGGTGGTCATGGTAAAATAAAATCAAATTGGCTAGCCATATTAATACTAAATATAAAGTTGGATGACCATGGTGAAATAAAATCAAATTTGGTGGTCATGGTGACACTTAAGTATAAAGTTGGATGGTCATTAGTGAATTTAACCTAAAAATAAAAATTTTAAATTTAGCCTCCATTTGGCAATCATTAAAATATTATTTTTTGGAAAAATAAATTTTGAAATAGTGATTTTTTGAAGAATGTGTGATTAAAAAAAAATTGTTGGTTACAAAAACAAATTATTTTTCAAATTGTCCACTGCTAGTTAGCCACGTGGCATGTTGTCAACAATTTTGTTATCCATAATTGTTTACCAATCATGATTCTTAAATTATAGAGGCATTTTGGTGATTTGAACCATTTGTACATTAAAAGTGTGCATCAACTTTTGACACCATACAAGTTGACATAATTTGATCGGTGAAAAACTGCTTATTCTTTTGAACTATCCAATAGCATGTTGTCACGTGGTACAATGTAAAAAATGATATACATATGACATGATTGTATTTTGTGTAAAACCAATTAATTGTGGCTCATGTAATATTATTAAAGAATTAATTGAAATGCTTTATATTTCTAAAATTTAATTGGCCCATTGAGAAGTGGCAGTTTTATAACTGTCTACTTTAATAGAAGTGATAGTTTTGTATGGCCTAAGAGAAATTGCATCCCTCTGCCTATAAACTTGAATGGAACCCATCAAATTAAAACATTCAATTACAGAGAGGAAAATTGAGATAATGGTTTCTTGTTTATCTTATTTTGTAGGTCTAAATCTTCAATTAATTGTCATGGATCCATGTATGTTTCTTAATCAATTTTAAGATTTTGGTATTAGGGTTTAACTACTTACATGTAGTATCAGAGCTATGTTAGAGAATTCTTGATTTTCCTTTAAAGATTATTGGTTTTCATTTATCGATCCTTAATTTTTCTTATCGATTTACTAATCAAGGTCTAAAATTAGAATAATTAGTTTCACTACTGAATATTTTGATTGCTGTTGAACTAAAATTTCATCAAAAAGCATTATTAGTGTCTATAAACATGGAAGCTCATGAAAAGTACAGTCACTTGCATTTATTATCGATTTCATCTGTGATTCTCAAGATTTGGGATGCCGTACTATACGCATATATGCTTTGTTCGTGTTGAAATTGATTTGAGAAAAAGATCAGTGTATTGGTTTTCCCAATCGTGAGTTATTGGATGGCTTGTCTGTGTAATTTTGGTGTGTTTCATGGTCGGGGTTTTCCAGTTTTATAGTGGCTATGTGTTTTATTCGAAACATTAGTTATCATCGATAATTAATTTACAAAAATTGGAATTTTGTTGGGTTCTTGTGTTTATTTATCGCCGATAATTAATAAACATCATGTGGTAATTAATTTTTACTTGGTAATTCGTATCGAAAGAATTTCATCCAAAAGTTTTGATGAACAATTTAAATAAACATCTTGTTTATGTAATAATGTTCGGTTAATGATGTTTATTAGTCACCAAAGTGGCCAAACATTATGGTGATTAGAGTATATTTAATTACCAATTAAGTGAAATTAAATTAGCATCATTATATTTATGATGATGGTATAACGTAATATCATCCAAGGGAGAATTATGGTATACATTTATTGTTATCTGAATCAAAACTTAAATGTTTTAGTCAAAACTCAAAGTATTAATGTTAGAGTATTTTATATTTTGTAGTATCTATTCCCGTCTCTTTACATTCACACGCTTCATCGGCACCGCTGTTCAATGGGCTCAATTTCTCTGATTGGTGTGAATAATTCTAGTTCAAATTAGATGTTTTGGGCTTAGACTAAGCACTGTTCAATGGGCTCATATTGAGAAACGTGCTGATCTTATTGATGAGAGCAGTGCTGATGGAAGGTCCTTCGGTAAGGCTTGGAAAATGTCAAACTAATTAAGCCTAATATTTATTAAGAACCAATACTCTATATTTATAGGTAAGAATCAGATATATAATGGTAATAATTTCTAGGGCTGCAGAAGTAAATTGTCATTCACTAATAAACCCTAATAAATTTACCATTTACAACACTTCCCTTTAAATGACACATTACAAAATATTTCTCTCTTTAAAACTTTGTTAGATAAAAATTCAATGGGATGAAAGAATCAAATGAAGGGAAAAAAAGTACAGTTAATTTTTAATATTAAAAATAAATCATACCTCATTAAAACATTGTTAGGAAAATCCAATCAGATAAAACCTAAGCGAAGGAAAAAGAGTACAACTAGTCTCCCTGATATTGATCAGTGAAGATCTTTGAGTCGTCGCATTTAAATCTCATGAACTAATTTCTTGAATGTAGATGTTGGCAGTACTTTTGTGAATAAATCGGCTATATTGTCACTTGAGCAAATTTGTTGGATATCAATGTCGCCAATCTTTTGAAACTCATGTGTATGAAATAATTTTAGAGAAATATGGTTCGTTTGGTCACCTTTGTTATAACCTCCTCTGAGTTGTGCAATACAAACTACATTGACTTCATACAAAATTGTTGGACTATCTTTTTGTTGAAGTTAACCCACATGATACTTGGATATGATGGATCATGTTTATCAACCATACGTATTATCGCCCTGCTTTATAGATAGCAATAATTTCAAAACAATTTGAGGATATTATTATCAAGGATTGCTTCATAATATAGCCGTTCCTTCACGTGAAAACACATATTCTATTAGTGATTTATCTTTATGTGGGTCAGACAGAGAACCTGCATCTGCATATCCCACTAAAGTAGATCTCAACTTTTGAGAATAAAACAATCCTAAATTAATAGTACCCTTTAGGTAATGAAAAATGTGTTTAACACCATTTTAATTTCTTTGAGTTTGTATAAAGTTATATTTAGTAAAGAGATTCCTGAAAAAGTTATGTCGAATACAGTTTGTAAGAGATTTCTCATCAAATGATCGAACAACTATATGTGATGTCAATAGATGTGCATTATCCATATAAATGTTTTAAACTTTTTATGTATATGCAGATTGATGAACAAATAATCTCCTTTTAGAAAATGTTCAATCTATAATCCGAGATAAAATTTAGTTTTTATCAAATCTTTCATTTCAAATTCATTTTTCAAATAATCAGCAGTTTTGTTGAGCTATTCAGAAGTTCAAATTAAATTTAAATCAGCAACCATAATTACAAATCCAACATTTGTTTTCTTTATGAAAACATATGGATGGACATCGTTATTTTTATAGCCTTCCTTCAACAAATATTAGGTAAGGCGATTAACCACAAGCATTCGGATTGTTTCAATCAATATAATGATCTGAGAACATGGTTCTCGAGCATGTATCATTTGAATTATGTTTCATACATATTAAATCTTTCAAATATAACATTAATAGTCATGCCAGATGAGTTGACTATCACATATTTCAAATTTCATGTATATTCTAGATAACATGATATAGACTCGCGATTTCATCCAGACGATCTTTGTGAAATTCACTATGTTGAAAGTTGTGCATTACACATTACAACTTCATTTTTCTCATTTTCTTTTCGCATAATATATACCTTTAGATTTTCGGACTACATGTCCAAAATTTTTTTGTTTTTCTTGTAAATTCCTTTTAATATTGCATCCCTTTTATTTGGCCAAATATTACTTCGATCGATATATTTCGACGCATTTATTACGATTTCTCGCTATTCATAATATGATGCAGTACATCATATGTAAAAATGTTATCGATAATTTTTTCTTTCTTGTTCGATTTTATTTCTTTTTCCATAATGACATAACTTATTCAGATATTTCAATTTTTAACATATCAGGTACCTAAACCTCTTCCGAGATTTTATAATTTGTCATGTCTAAATATTAACTAAGAGAATATATACCTCCTGAATGAGATCATATTTGCTAATTACTCAATTTCCATTTGAAGATTTTTTGTATTAGAATCGAACACTATCACGCTTCAAGAGAGCCATGGATATATCAGATATAATGCTATTAAATTGTCATTATGGGACATCAATTCTCGTTAGAGCATTTAAAATTGGTGTATAGGTTATTGTTGATCTCTTTGATCAGTAAATACATCTAAATATATTATATTATTTTTCAAACTTCTGGTTCGAATTATGTTCTATAAAGATTTAAATAGTGATGCATTTGTTCATTATTTACAGCTTCTTAATTCTTTCCTCTAATGCTGAGAGAATTGTCCAATCAAAATTAACAATCATTTTTTCAATGTTATAAAATATCACTCATTTAAGATAATAATTTAAACTACGTACTTATTTTCAACATTCTTTATTTTTTTATCTCAGTGCATTGTGGTGTTCAATTTTTTACATATATTGCACTATAAAAATAATTAAATGAAAAAATTAGGATATGATCATAAGCTGATTATAATAGGGAGAACTTTGATTTTGGTATGATCTGTAATAGAATTCCGTAAATAAAAATGAGAAATACTCTATTTTCAATTAAATTAATTTGAGGCATTTAACGAACAATACTGTTAAACCATTTATTAACATCCCAATTAACACTTATTAAAATGTTGAGATTTATTCCCACTAACATTAACAAGATACATTCTTGGTTATATAATCTAAAAATTATGCTTAAGGCATTTAACGAACAATACTGTTAAACCATTTATTAACATCCCAATTAACACTTATTAAAATGTTGAGATTTATTCCCACTAAAAATTATGCTTATTAATTTAAAATTTGAGTAGTAATTTTGCAAACTTCAAGTTGTGAACACCATGCAATTATCTAATATGTGTATCCAATTTATTAAATACAAATAATATTTAGATGATCAACGTAGTGGGTGATGGGACCCCATATATTACTCTAATTAATTTTTAGAAATATAGGAAATTCAATCTCTATTTGAGCCAGTGATGTCGAATGATTCATTGGATTGAAGAATATTCTGGTTCTTCATTGAATATCCATTTTGAATTTTTTAATTTCACATCATTATTGATCCAGTAATGGTCCAACTGCTCATGCCAAATAATTGGACTTCTGGTTTAATACAATATTTCAAATTTAAATAACTATTTAATCAAATAAAAGATATAGTTAATCTAAAAAGCATAATTAATTATGATATATCATATAAAAATCAAAATTCATATGACATAAATTGTATGTTTCCTTCAGGGATAAAC
>NC_036246.1:23077563-23087684 GCF_002742605.1 Olea europaea var. sylvestris
TTCATCTATTTCAAGCTCGAATTTGACTTTTCTTCCATTTTAAATATAAATAAACCTAAGCATTTGTATTAAACTCTTAGGGGCTGTTTGAGCCCCATTATTTGTAGATTATAATGAGATGAATAATATTTTTTTAAAAATGAGTGGTTGAAAAGTTTTTTATTTACGTGTAATATTATTTTATTGAAAATTGTGTGATTAAAAGTATAAGAGATAAAAATTTAATTTAATGTAATGAAAAATAATGGGGCTCAAACGGGAGCTTAATTTATAACATTCAATGAAAAAAAACAAATATCTTCATGCACATTTTATAACACAATGAAATACTAAGGATTTCAAGCAAGTACTAACCTTGTCAAATTTAGAAGATACAGAAGATGAGCAAGGCTATCCATTTCATCTGTAAGCTTGTAGTCTGGATCTACTGTCTGTTTTTTCCCTTATTTTCTCTCTTCTTTTCAAATGGTACTTTGGATAACAACATCTTATATTATTATAATATATTTTTTAACTTTTTATCATTTTTTTCTTTTTATTTAGAAATAATCAAAAGCCATTTTGAAAATTGGACTGGGTCAACCAGCCATTGGCTAATATTTCCTCAAGCGGGAAACTGCCCACTGATTTTCAGTATGAGAAAAGAAAGAAAGCTCATTAGGCTATCCTTAGGGAACGCCACATAAATCCTCTATCTAAAATTCACATTTCCAAACTAACAAACTTCTAAAAATCTTTCAAAATCAGGTGATAATTAAATTTATTAAATATTTAATTATAATATAATATAATTAATCTATTTTCCCCACCCCACCTCACCTCCAACCATCCACCCATCACATCAAACAATTCTCTTTCTCTCTCCACCCCATTCACATTCGACGACTGCTTCGACGACGGCTCGACAAAATTTTGACGATTGCTACAGCGACGATTTCGACAACTTCTCCGACGACAATTCCGATGACCTCCCAAAGACCATTCCAATGACCGCTCGCCTTCCGACGAAAAATTGTAGGCGCCCAACAGGTGAGCGGTCACCTTCTGGGAACTATTCTGGTGACCTCTCACCTTTCTGGCGACGACCTTTTTTCTTTTTCTTTTTCTTTTTTGACAATGACTTGTGACCAATTCCATTATACATGTAACCTGTACACATTGTGATCTATGACCAATTCTATTGAATCTGTGACCTAATCAGGGTGGGATGAATATGCATATGATCAATTTCAAAACTAAGAAAATAAAGTTTGAAATTTCAAAAATCAAATACTATTAAATTTTTTTTATGAAATAATTAATCAAAAAAATATTTTTGTAACTAAATATATTAAAGTCACAATTTTTTTTTCTTTTTCTGGGCAATTATACGTGATTTGTGTACATTGTGACAGATAAAACATGATTTTTAACCTTTGATTTGTTACTCGTGACTCTTAACATGAAATGTGACCTATAAATTTGATTCGTGACTTTTACAAAATGACATGTGACCTATAAATATTGTATGTGACTTGTTTATACTGATTTGTGACTTATATGAAATGACTGTGACTTGTGAATTTAAACATGTGACCAGTGAACTCTGACCAGTGAACTGTGACTTTAACGGCGAATTGTGACTCGTAACGTATAAACTGTGTCCTTATGTGATCATGAACAAATTTGTCTTCGGTGTGACTGTCTATGATCATGTTAGTCCAATTTGTATATACAACCAAGTCACATACGGTTTAACACAAATCTAGTCACAGGCAATCATGATGAAGATAGATTTGGTCACTCACCACCATCAACAACCAAACGTACACCACCTCAACAGAATCTTATGTACTACCAACAGCAGCACCGGCACTCACGCCCCGCTGCCCAAAATCAGAACCACAATCACCACTGCAAACTCATCGCCACGGCCAGCACCACTAATACCAACAAAACACACCTCATATTACTCCACAACCACTAGAGATCTGCAGTGCCTCACAGGGATCTAAAAGGGGTGGTTGAGGCAATCCACGACCATCGCCACCAACAAAAATTAGTCACACCTGATCCAACAAAACCAATGCCTCAAAACCACCCCGACTGAACCATTACCATAGTTTGTTTCTACAAATCACCACCACCACCTCCTCACCATTGCACATAGACGCTGCACAGAGAAGCCACTAAGTGGCGCTGACATTGTGAGTGCCACTATGTAACGTCGCTCAAAGCGAAGAGCTGCTGTGCACAACAGCGCTCGGAACATAGGCCTCATAAGCACCTCCATCTGAAGTGGCGACTACGGCGGCCTTTGTCGCGGTCGATGCGCAAGCAGCTTCATCACAGTGGTCGATGTCACCGCTGTGCGCGACAACGTCCTAGTGTCGCTCGAGGTATTCCAACGATCACTAATCGGCGTCGGACAAGTTTTCCACGGGAGGAGAGAATGCGAGGAGAGAAGGGAAATTAGGGTTTGAAGTGCAATTTGATTAGGTAGGGTATGGGTTGGGGGTAAATAGGTAGATTACGGTCATCGTCTTCTCCAGAGAGAGAGAGAGTGAGAGAGAAAAGTGAGCGCATCTTGATAAGGATGATTCGCCTTTTTCTAGAGAGAGAATGATAGTGAGTGTGTTGTGGGTTAGGGAGATAGATACTGGGAAGATAATGATAGCTTGCAGTCGCCGTAATTAATAAATATTAATTATTTAGATTATTTCTAATTACCTCTGATTATTGACAGAAAACTTACATTTTGATAAATATGAAAAGTAGATCTTAAGTACAGGGATTGAGGCAATTTTCCCCTATTATTATCTGGGTTTTATTTGGGCCTATCACCTGGCTTTGTGTCTTTGGGCTTACCCACATACCAGGCCTGACTGTTTTAAATATTCAATTTGGAATTACTTTCCAATTTGAGGTTTCAGTAGACGTTTTTTTCTTTTCTTGGAACTTTTTATTTCAAGTTGAACATGACTTGGACACCAGAAATAAAGTAGAGACGATAAATAACATTAATTCAACCTTTTAGAATTAATCTAATTGTACAATCCTTGTTGACAATTATGGTTCACAATCTTGGTGTTGTCAAAATTCGGACCATTAATTTTAAAAATAATTTTTAAAATAAATGAATGCAATATTGACAAGTGTAAGTTGTCAATCAATATTGTCAAATAAAATTATACATGTAGCATAATTCAACCTTCTAACTTGTTATTGCAATTTTTTAAGAGAATACTCGAGCTAAAATGTTAGATAGGAGATTAATTTAGGAAGCTTTTAGTCGTCTCCACGTGAATAAGTTAATATTTCCTTCTTATACAAGACGATCATCACCACTTCTGTACGTTAAACCATACATGATATGTCTACTCATCTTCAAAACGACTAGGTGTAAAACGCATGAACATTAGGAATCTTAGAGTGAAGAACTTGCTCTTGAACTCTTGTTCGATCTCTAGCGGAGTCGGCACCTATAGCTTCATAAAACTATAATAATACAAAAAAAGAAATGTAGTATATACCCAACAAATGTCAAAATCGGTTACAATGAATACACCTTCTCATTCAGCATGAAGTTCCAACCCTCAAAATATCAGAGGGGGAGATCAATTTAAAAGAAATAAAACCCCACCTCCAGAAATCACTAGAACCACACAACCATATCATGCAATGAGAAACAAAAAATAGTAACAAAAAAGAAATCATACAGTATGCGTCCACCCTAAGAATATCAGAGATTTTTCCACCTCAGTAATGTTACCAGTCTCGAATCTCGTCTAGAGCACCAATGGTCATGGGCATTCAGTTTAGACACCACGAGCAACCACTTTCAACTTTTTGACTACATGCGGATATGAATGAAGCTTTGCAGACATCATACAGTGGGTCTTCACAGTGAAACCTCGACAAACATTGTACAATATGATCCCCATCGTGCAATGTAGGCGTATGAATGTAATACACCATCAACTCAAATATGAAATGATCGGCCAACATAGGAATAGACATCAGTCTTTAGCAGCATAATCTTTAATCATCTGCTTCAGTTGCTGGATACAAACATATGCACCAATTTTGTTAACTTAAAAGGGATAGTGCAGACAAAAATAATAAAATGAGAGATGAAAACAAGAATTGAAGTTTACATTGACCAACTAGATGCTAACCTTCAACTCTTCATGAAGCACAACAAAAATCTTCTTCAGTCGTTTATGCCTCTGCACAAAGTTAAATGTTTATAGCAGTAAGGATCACCTCTTAGCAACTCACTAAACAGACAAGACATCAATAAATTAGCCATTGCTCTGTGATAGAGGTGCAACTGGTTTATAGGATTCGAAAAGACAGCTTCCCTGTAAGAGAATATAGCAGATGTTTCCAAAGCATGTCATGTCATATATTTGCAACATCAAACGAGTGACAAGGCTCAAGACCCAATAAACACCCTTAGAAATCATTTCATTATAAATGCCATTCGACAACTCTAATTTTCCTATTTTATCTTCTCGATTCTATGTCAAGCTGATCATGATTTAGTAATGTTATCTAAACCTAGTGGAGATTTTTGGCTAAAATAAATCAATTTAAACTAACCAATTCAAAGATTGTTTTGTATCTTTCTTCCACAGCGATTTTCATACAAATATGGCATGCAAGTGAAAGTAATACTCAACTGAAGATAACTTTGATTTGCACTAATAGGATACGGTCCATAACAATTTCTTGTCCATGGACTTGTTATAAATGCACGACAAAACTTAAGCCCCTGTTTCCAAACTCATTTTCAACCACACATTTTTCCATTAATATAATTTTTTACGTAAACCCAAAATTTTTCTTCACTTTTTAACTACACATTCTCTAAAAAAATCACTGTCATAAAATCTATTTTTGAAAAAATGGGGCTCAAATGTAGCCTAAAAGTACCTCCCCACACTGAAGAAAGGATGCTCTTATCTCTCCTAAAGTGTCTTGATATCTCTCTGTGTTCCTTCCTCTGTACACCTCAAGGTCCTCCCCAAGGTTATTGAACTCATCCCTGAGCACGTGCATAAACACACACATTAGACAACTGAGCAAGAATGCCAATTCAGCATTGATAAACAGTCTATTTTGATTTTTGACAAATATCAAATCCAAAATTCAAGAATGGGACCTTAGAACTTGCCAAATACCTGTATGACTCCAAGATTTTGTTTAAGGAGCAATAGCTCTCATGCTTCTCTTGAAACTCCTGCACATATTCTTTATACCTGAAGATAGAATTGCATATATATTAGGTAAAAGCAACAAAAATCGAGGTCTTCAACAATATGCACAGTTGAAGGCATAAATAGCAGTCATTAACGATAAGCCTCATGTTAATACTTACAGTGAGGAATCCTTTATTGGACCCTTCAGTTCAGGCTTATCCTTCTCATACTTGGAATACAAACAACTGTTTTCCTCTGACGAAGATTCTCTCCTTTTCTGATCACCATCACTGTTCCCTGTCAAAGAAGCATCTTTGCTTTTATCATATGAATTTGCAATGGCATTAGATTTTTGCTTCTTGCCTTCTTTCATTGATGGGGGAACTGGTTTCAAATAATGTTGCTCTGCTGGTGCATTTACAGGCACTCTACTGTACATATTCTGATGAGCCTCCAAACTAGTCCCCAGGTTTGTTCCACCTTCACTATGTCTAGATTGGTGCTGCTGCAGTTGAAATGGCACAGTTCTTTGATGAGATCTTGTAAGGTCAGCAGCGTAACGTTCTGGTGTTTTGCTCTTCAATGATCCATCTGGAAAGCCAGAAGGCACAATGTTTGGATTAGGTGAAGAATTTTCCCTTGAATCTGAGTTCCAGCACTCTGAACTTGCAGGTTTGTTTTCTGAGTTTTTAGAAGAATTTTCCCTCTCGAATTGCTTCTTTGACCCAGGAGTTTCATCAGGAATGGGTTCATGAAATTCACCCAAGTCCAAGTCTGAATGCTCTCTTCGTAGTGTTCTGCCTCGATCATTCATCAATGGAGATCTGTCAGTAAAATTAGTTTTGCCACCCTTGGGAGAATGCCCCATGAACCCAGGGTCCTTTATCTTCCCCACAATTTCATTTTCGCAGTGACGAGATTCAGTCAGCAGAAACTGTTCATCTCCAATACCCGCAGAAAAATTGGTCCTTTTCGCACGAACGAAACCATCTTCCCCTCGTGCTTCTCTTTTACGCGCATCTTTTTGAAGCTTAAGACCTTTCCTGGTTTGAAGGTTTCTTTCAGAGTACTTGATGCCACAACCCAAGTTCTCAGCATGTTTACCTGACCAATCTTCTCTAGAAGGAACCTTAGCCTGTCCGCTAGCATCGAAAGATTTTCGATCTGGTCGCTGAGATTCAAAAACAGATCTACTTGGAATTGCTTGCTCGAATCCTTTCTGTATGCTAGAAACATCAGCACCATCCCAAGCGGTTCTATTAGCCATTCGAATATTAGGGCCTTGTAGAGGCCTACCAGGGGATGAATTGCGAGGACTCTCACCAAAGAGAGCGTTCATAGTCCCAGGCACAGTCTGACTCGAGTTTCTGCCTTTTGATCTTTTACTGTTGTAAGGCCTCTCATCAGAATGCCTTTTATATTTGCTTCTCGGCATCTTTTCAGTGCTATCAGACTGCTGTCGCTTGAAGCCATCCCTTGCCACATTTCCTGTTTCACCATAGAATCTTTGTCCGTAGACTTGGATTTCATTAGCCCCGCGATGATTGGGCGAAGAAGGTTTTGTGCCTTCCACAGGTTTTTCACCATCTTTGCTAGAAACTGAATTAGTAGCTGCAGCCATTTCAGCTTCATGGTCATCTTCGGGCAAGTCTTTCTCAATCTCAACCACATCAGAAACATGATCATCTACAATGTCAGCAGATTCACTATAAGGAGGTCTCTCTGGAATTGGAGATTCGGGTGAGACAGACTCAATATCTTGGGACCTATGCTTGGACTTTATGACGTTTTCGTCGTCATCGCTCGTCATAATATCGACATCCTTGTCAGACGCCTGCTTGCTGTTGGAAGATGCATCGCTTTCACTGTCACTGCTACTCCCACTTCGACTTGCCACCGGGCTTCTACTTTTACTTCTGCTATGGCTTCCACTATCAGTACCACTGTCACTATTATCACTTTCACTGCCACTTCCACTGTCACTAGAACTAGCAGCAGGCCCATCACTATTATCAGAAACCTTTTTATCACTTAAAGCAGAAGGTGAGCTACGTAGGATATCAATTTCCTCTATGGTGTCTAATTCATGTCCAGGCGTAGAATTCAATCGAGCATTTTCTTTCAATTCGTTGGTGTCAGTTCTCAATGAAAATCTGGGTTCTGGAGCAGGCAGTTGGGCACTCTTCTCATGGACCAAAGATGGATGGTTCAGTTCAGGAGAACTGCAACGTAATCACATTGGACATATGGTAGTGAGCATAGGGGCAGCAATATATAAGGAGGAATAAACAGAAAACTGATTGATGCAATTCAAAACCTTGCACCCAAGTTGGATGTGAATTCCAACAAAATATAGCTTGCCTAGGGAAATGTGGAATCATCATAGCAAAACATAACTGATCTATAAAGATCTCAATATCCTATTCATAAATGCATTTATGTATGCCAAAGAAGATGATTGGTTACATTTAAAAACCCAAAGGTGGTAAGGTTTACATCCAAGGAACTCAAATGTATAAAACGGGTCAAAATATTGAAACACGCCATCCCCTAAAAAATATATCTTCCCATCATGGGAAAGACCAGTACCTCTACCTTTTTCTTTCTTCAACCCATTTATTCATTAAATTGATTTTTAATTTTGGGGTGAGGAGAGTGGATGTGAGCATGCATGTGGTTACAAGGACAAAAAGTGATTCATGATAGCTATTACTAATGCCAAAGATGAAGTTATAAGCCCATAACAAAGACCACCAATTTCTGTTTACCATACTGACCTTCAATTCCTACCACATTCTGACGGTTTTAACATTTTTATATTTGGATTTAATTCTTTTTTTTTTTCCAGTGTGTGTGTGTGTGTGTGGGTAGGTGGGTCTTTCCTGGTTAACATGAACATCTACTGAATACTTATCATTTTCACCAGCCCAAAATGTGTGGGAAATTTTGGAATACCGTATCCTAACTGAAGTTCCTTGCCCTTTAGTATACAATTTCACAGTGATAAAGTACTTTATAGCCAAAATAGAAGAAATAGTAGACCATTTTACCTATTCTTATTTCATTTTAATAGAGACGGTGAAATGCATACTTTAGCTCACAAAATTGCCATCTTGTTTTACACAGCAAAAAGAATAAGCAAGGCCAGGCCTTTGGAGAAACAAGCATAAATAGTTCAGAAAAGCCAGATAAGGTACAGATACCTTCCACTTTCAGATGAAGGTTTCTTGAAGCTTTCCATCTCTACTCCTGGTTTCAAAAAGTATCTTCCAGGAGCTCGAAAAGTTGCAAGCTGGCAGAGATAATTACATAAGATATGAAAGCAATTTATCACTAGCAAAAAAAATCTAACAAGATCTCCACTGCTTACCTGTCTTAAAATGGGCTCAATATCCCGGACCGAGTTGGGCATTGCATCTCCAATAGCCTTCTCCAACCCCTAAAAAGAAACATTGGCAAGATCTGAGGTTGGCATTAAATTAAAGACAGTGAAGGTATTCATGAAGTGAGATATATAGACACCTTTAAATCAAATACATAGAAAAAGAAAGAACACATGCTTACCTTGAGACTCATTCCCTTTGAATGATGCTCCATGAGAAGAGATATTACCAAACTTTTCAAATCAGCAGCTTTGGGCGCCATGTTCCCCGTGTGCTTTGGTTTATCTCGGACTGTATTACTCATCATCCTGCCAGGCATTTCTTTCTCTGAGTTGGCAGTCCTATTGGTAGCTTGCGTTAGCATACTGTCTTGTATACCTGCATGTCCCTTCATTAGATTGCAACTTCCAAATGGTGATGCTGGAGCACCAAATTGCTCCCATGGAGAAGATAGAGGTGAATCCATGGTCCTTCCCTTTAAAGGAGTTGTTGTAGCCACAGCAGATTTATATACAGATTTAGCAGGTCCACCTAATGTATTGATGAATGAGCAATAATGGCAAATAAAATAATGAATAAAATGAATAAAAACGGAATCCTAAAAAATTTACCAAACTTGTTTGCAGTTTCTTGATAAGCTAAATATCCCCAATATAAAGACAGCAAACAAATTATCAAGATATTTTCCCTTATTTACCTGAAGGAGGTTCAGCTTTTCGCTTTTTGGAAGGGGGCTCTTTCTTGTGCTTGAAAGTTCTCCATGGAGTAGCTGAAAACATAAATTTTTTATTGGAGTTAACTTCAAATACTGGTTAAAAACATTCACACTGCAGTTCTACATAAGAACAAATCCGTGCACCTGAGCATCAATCACAAGAAGATTGCTCTTCCATATTATACAAGTCAATAGTGTATCATCTTTTGAGGTTTCTTATATATCTTTAAGGCTAATAAACAATGTCAAGCTCGTAGTACGGAATTTTTAATAAGAAACCTCATGGTCTGAACTTTAGTCAATCACCTGGGCAATTAAACTTCGCCAGTCTAATATCTCAAATGGCTTGTTTAAGTGCACTCCAAGAGTGTCTTCTCTTGCTGGTTTCTATAAATCATAAGAATCCAGAAAGCCTTCAGGGAGCAAAGTCATATAAAGGTTTTTGTTTTCTTTCAGATTCAAAGATTTAAGGAAATAGAAGTTGATCATCTAGCACCTTGGACATGCCCTAATGGAAAAAGACGTCAAAATTTTATATGCAATCCCAAGAGAAGAACACTATACAATTACACAACTTCTCTATTGATAAAATTATAGCTTGCTTGGTAGTGCTTTTTAAGTGATTATTGGCCGTGGGCCCTACAAAATGTGTGGATAATAAATAGGTAATAAGTTATGAGTCCTATGAAATTTGTGGATAAAAAATTATGTTTTAATTAAAATTTAAGTTTTGCCAAACATGCATTAAATTGCGACAAAATGGTACGGTATTGGAATGATTAAAATTATATTAAGATAAATAAACACGATTACAAGTTGGTACTTCTACTTTAGAAACAA
>NC_036246.1:23087750-23088776 GCF_002742605.1 Olea europaea var. sylvestris
ACATTTGTACCCGCACAAGAGGGGGTTGGTGGCCATCAGAGTTTGGAATTAAAAATAGGATTTGTAACCTTTTAGCAAGTTTTGAAAGCTCTCCAACTTCTGGCAATCAAATGGACCGAAATTTCGAAAGGAAAAAAAAAATGAAGATGGTTTCAATCGAACAAAATAACATTATCAATCAATTAATCAGCTGACTTGTGGAAGTTCAGGCACCCAGGGATTTTCTCTCCACACTCACCTTCTCATGTATCACCATGGACAGTGAAATGGCCAATGGTTTGGAGCTAAGTCTGACAGACATAAGAGATTGAAGCATTCAAGCCCCATTTAGGTCCAGACTGCTTAGACACACTTCCAAGATGCAAATAATGGGTCATCCAAGATTTTGAGCTGTGATGCTCAAACCCTTCGTTTTGGCCGGCATACTCGTATCAACACGACATGACACGGGTACGGGTATGAAATACGGGGCGGACACGGCAAGAGATCGAAACTGTTGAACTTCCGCCGTCAGTTGCAATCGTGTTGCTGCTTTAGAGAAGAAGAAGGGGCAGTTGTACTTGGGCCTTTTTTTGATTTAATTTCTAGTTCTTTTGGGCCTTTTTTCTTTTTTTTTGTTATCCATTGGAAATTGTAGCTGGGCCTATTTCTTGTTTTAATTTTTGGGCCTTTCGGGTTTGGTTTAATTTTTTTCCCTCATTGTAGATTTGTGGTTGAAATATATTTACAACCTTACACTTTTATTAGTTGGGTTTATTTATCTCTTTCTTTGAATTTTATAATCTTATTGGTTGAGCAAATTACATGAGGTTTATTATTTCTTAAATATGTTTTTTTTTTCTTTTGATCTAGATAAGATCATTTTAATTAAAAAAAAATACATATCATGATAAATGTTGTTACAAAATTTTTAAAAAAATCAATGTGATTTTTCTTTGGCCAAAATGATTGACATATAATTATAAAATCAACATAAATAAATGTTTTTGAACAATTTAATAGCATTTTCTAAAATATATATATATA
>NC_036246.1:23088785-23145020 GCF_002742605.1 Olea europaea var. sylvestris
TTTTTCCAAAACTTGAAAAAATAAAAGTAAACAATTTGCAACTAATTATTGTTTAACTTTTTACATGTAATTTTTTGGGGAAAATTTGAAATTTCAAACGCGTATCCACGTACCCGTGTCCGAAATTTGGATTCTTTTGAGTCATATCCCCGTATCCTACATTTTAAAAAATTAAAAATTTGACGCTTAAATACGTACCCGTACCCTTACCCGAGGCCGATCAACAGATTTTGAGAGGTTTTTAGATCCACGTGATCTTAAAACAAGGAATGTTAATTTATTGAGACAATACAATGCTGCCAAATTCATAGCCTACTCAGATTCAATGTGTTGCTAATTCTCCTTCCTGACTAGGATTATTCCGAGGAAGAACTTGATTCTTTTCTTAAGAACCTCATAACACCTTGTATGCTTGAGTTTACTCAACTTTCAACTTCCAACTTCCAAATGGGAAAACAAAACAATCCACACTAAAATTCTGCATAAAACAAATACATCTCCCAAGATCTCCTCAGGAAAATTGAAAAACTTTACCCTGGTAGCTGAAGGTGGAAGTATAGTTAGAAGAGCTACACACCTGCCCTTGTTAGAAGGAACATATCCACAGTAAATCAGGGTAATCGTAGGATTTCTCAATCTCAAAGGCATGCAAAAGTTGAGAAAGAGATTATGGTATTTTCAAGAAATCAAATGCTTTTTATTAGCAATGTCCCACATAGCGATGTAACTAATATGTTGATAGTCTCATTGGCGTTATAAGCATTGAGAGATTTGGATTTGTAAACAATAAAATGAAAACTTATTCTGTTAGCAGCTCAGGTTAAAAGTTGCATTTGAGGAATGTACTTCCCCAATCCGCACAGTGTTATTATATATTGAGAATTTGCAATTTCTATGCAAACAAATCTGATAGAATCCAACTATATCAATACTCAAAGAAGGATTTACACACAACAATTGTGTCTATTGATTGAAGAAATTACAACAACAATAAAGAAAGTAACAAGAGGCCTTTCGAGAGGGCCACACTCTCCTATTATCACTCTTCCTCGCGTCAATTGATGCCCTTCCTATTCTAGCTACTATTCTACTTATAAACCCTTGTGCAACAACCTTTTTTTTGTCCACCTCAGCCATATCTTAACAGATTCTGTTCCTGCCCTTCAACCTTCTTGATCCTTCTAGAATAGGTGTATTTGATTGGGGCTTGTTGGATTTTATGCGCAATATTAAAGAGATGAAAAAATGGAAATCAACACAAGAATTTTACGTGGTTCGGCGATGTGCCTACGTCCACGAGAGCGAAGCAGAGATTTCTTTATTCAGTTATTAAAAATAGGGTTACAACATATTATTTATCGGCCCATTTGATCCAGGGCATGTGTTTCACTCTATATGAGCCACATGCACAACAGGGCTCTATCAATTACTTCTCCCATTTCAATCACTTTGTCCTCAAGGTGGAAAGTATACTTGGTTATTGTTGTCCCAGCATCCTAACCCGTTCAGCTCTTGCTTGACTGAAACAAGTTCCTTCCTCTCACTACTGTCGGTCATGACTTTGCTGTCCATCGCCTCTTCCAGCTCTCTAATTACAAGAACTTACAACTCCTTATTCTTACACTTGTGCCCAATCGTAAATTCCTCATCACAATGATAGCACAAGCCTTTTTCTCTCTTTATCTAAATTTCTGTGTCTGTAAGTTGTTTGTAGGGGGTGGGATATTTGGTAAAAGTAGTTTGGACGAGTTGGGATAAGATTTAGTGGTACTGGTTGTTTGTTAACTGGGCTGGGAAGCTAGGTTAGATTTGAGTCGAGAGAGGGGGGTGGATTTGGGTTGTGAAAGGGGATACTCTTGGGTTTAATCAGGTTATACGGCCATGGGCCCTTTTGGGTTAATAGATTTCGGTCTTCAATCATTTGGGCTACTTCCATAATTTGGTTTAAGCCCAT
The DNA here is from genome assembly GCF_002742605.1 of Olea europaea var. sylvestris. Classification (NCBI taxonomy): domain Eukaryota; kingdom Viridiplantae; phylum Streptophyta; class Magnoliopsida; order Lamiales; family Oleaceae; genus Olea; species Olea europaea. The sequence continues at coordinate 23,090,740 of NC_036246.1, forward strand.
TGGTCTAAGTAGGTTAACTTCAGCCCGGATATCCAGTTTCAGCCCATTTAGGAAATTACATTCTAATGCCTCCTCTGATATGTTGTTCAACGGGGATGCGAGAGCCTCAAACTGACGGCGATGCTCCTTAACAGTGGTGCTTTGCCTAATCGCCAAAAATTGAGCACAAAGTGACTCACCTTGGGAAGTCCGGAACCTACGCAGCCGTCGGCTTTTAGCTTCCTCCCAATACTTCATTGGCCTCCGTTCTTCCCATTTAAACCAGGCCAGAGCCTCGTCGTCAAAACACACCACGGCTGCATCCAACTTTTCTTCCCCTGTCATCTGGTTAATACCAAAGTATCTCTCCACCCGAAAAACCCATCCATCAAGATCAGATCCCTCAAGAATTGGCATATTTAGCTGCCGTATACGAGATTCCCATCTCCAATCCTCTATTGAACTGCTCCTTTATATTGGCTATCATTTGGTCTGAATTGGGATAGCCCAGCTTCATCAGAGGTTGCTAGTGTTTTCTCCGTAGCCAGCCACTTTTCTTGACAATCCCTCTTCTGGTTTTCCAAAGATGTAGTAGAGTGTCCAACTTCTCCATCATGCTGGAGTATATTAGTTGGAACTCTGCTCGCAATGATTCCAGGCCGGTTTGAAGCTCTTGGTGGTTGCTATTTACTTTCTTCTCTAAATCGTTCACCCTATTAGTAAGAGTCATGGTGTAGTGAGTTGATTTGGATGCTCTGATACCACTATGATAGAATCCAACTGTATCAATACTCAAAGAAGGATTTAGGCACAGCAATTGTGTCTATTGATTGAAGAAATTATAGCAACAGTAAAGAAAGTAACAAAAGACCTTTCGAGAGGACCACGCTCTCCTATTATCACTCTTCCTCACGTCGAAGCCCTTCCTGTCTAGCTACTGTTCTACTTATAACCCTTGTGTAACAACTTTTTCTTTGTCCACCTCAGCCACTGCTTATCAGATTCTGTTGCTGCCCTTCACCCTTCTTGATCCTTCTAGAATAGATGTATTTGAGTGGGGCTCTATCAAAATCTTTATAAGTAAACATGTCCACGACCTCATAATTATTCTGATCATTAGAAAAACTATAAAAGACAGACAATATATCGAACCACGTTCTCAAATTACACTAACATGTAGGCAGTATTTTCTTAATATCAAATAAAGCACACAAATATGCTAATATATATCAATTGTGCATTTCTTCATTGTTGATGGCAAGTTTCTTTCACATAGACCTGAAAAAGATATGTTAAAGAGATAACTCCTCCTATCTCTCTCTCTCTCTCTCTCTCTCTCTCTCTCTCTCTCCCTCCAATGGTAACAAATTGAAGTTCCCAAACTTGAAAGGGGTTCCTTTAGTGACGTTTAAGGTTCTGATGTGTACTGAAAATCACTTCTCACACGCGCAAAGAAGTGTAGAAGATCAAGGTGCGAATAACTATTAAGTTTGTTTTAAACAGTGAGGTATCCTAACAAATCTGGGTTCAGAACTAATTAAAGTTAGGAATTATTTGCAGCATATGTTTTTCAGACCCTTCACATCCTCAATCCAGGTAAATTTCACACTCCACCAGTAGAACAGAGACATCAAGATGCTCGTAGCCAAGTAAAGTTAGAAAGGTGCAATACCACAATTTTGATGCTATGGAACAGATCATTCAATTCTAGCATTTGACCGGAAAAACAAAATTATCCACATCATTAGGAACAAAAAACTTACACTCAGCAGCAGCCAATGCCTTAATTTGATTCTTCATAGATGGTCTAAAACAATGGCCCTGTCGTACAATGGAAAAGCCTTAGTCAAAATAAGAAAGGCAAAAAATAAAAAATAAAAAATAAATCAAGCAGGTCAAGATATGTTTAAGATCCCACAAACTATTTCAGCCTTCCCACAATGATTTCATGCATGTAAATTGAAAAAACAAACGAAAATTATTAGAAGTGAAAAATAATAGACCAGAAAAATTTCAACTTCTTATTCAGTAAAATTGCAGTATCATTCATCTGAAGTACATGAAAAATATGACAACTCATGTTGTTAGGTAATTATATTGTTTTAATATCGAGCAAAAATAATAGAAAACCATTTCCTCGGCCTATTATCAAGTTAACAAGGTGGACAGAAGAGGTAGAGATATGCCACGATCTATATATGTATGAATTAAAAACTCAGGGAAAAGCAGCATACTTGCGCGATTTGAGCTTTTGTTCAGCTTCCTGTGACCGCATTTTAACATGATTTTTAGTTGATTCATCCAAGACGCGCTGCACATTCAGTTTGCGCCAAGCGCCCCCTGATTCAACAAGCAAGCCATTTCCATCTTCACCACTTTGACGTTCTTCATATATATCACAAAGGTCTCCCATTTCCCGCGACCATGTGAATTTGAAGTTCTTATCACCCACATTAATGGCCTGGCGAAGAAAATAAAAAAATAAAAACAACTCTGCTTGACACTATATTGGATACCAAGATAACCGTAGGAAAGAATCTTGTTGCAGATAAAGATGCCATGAGATAATAAAACTAAATGCAAGTATCTATTAGTCAAGAGATATAAACAAAAGATTTTTCAAAAAAAAGCATCCGAGAAGAATATTTCACAAGTATCAAACTGGGAGAGCAAGATAAAAGAAGAAGACAGGAGAGGAGAGACGAGTCCATAAATGTGTGATATTCCAAATCCTCACTACTGATGGAATCCAAATGATCTCTAGATTGATCATTCACTTTGAATCAACTACTCCTCGGACACACGTCACGCATCACATGACAAATGAACTTCTTGTTTCAAAGGGTGGATCAATCCATTTGATCAACTATTAACAAGCAATCTCGATCTCTTAGCCCATAGCCTACTCAAGCAATGCACTGAAAAGATCCAAGCCAACAAATACCACAGCCTGCATTCTTCAATATGTAACACCGTATCACAAAAGCTGGTCAATGCCTGGTTGAAATTAGGTGTAGGATAATGAGACCAAATGATCAGAATTCTGAGTGTGAGAAAACGTTTCTTGTGTTACCTATTCTATCAAATGACCAGGAGGAATGGTTCTGACATCTCTCTCTAAGCATTCTGTCACAATCATCAATCTTCAAAAATCCAATATAAAATTATTCTGAGCGTTATAGACTACATGAATGGCAATTCTCCATTCTGAAGGCCAGAATTTCAAGTAGACTTGAGCTACAGCACTATATTTAATAGCCAGTTCCATTTTATTTCAAGTGAAATAGTTTCAAAGAAATGTTTAATATTAGTCCTATGGAACAGTACTTTTCATAAATGTAATCCTCCCAATTCAGAACACAACAAGAATGTAAAATAGATTTCAATTGCCTACAAAAATCAGACAGAAAGCTTCGCATGCTGCAGCAGAATGCAAAAACAGAATTCAAATGACAAACCAAATATGGTCTAATTTGTTTTAAAGACACTGATTACTGTTAGAATCATTTAGGAAAAAAAACTAGTTCAATTGAACATAATATGCAGAATTAAGCTTTCACTTTAAGAAGCAATCTGATAAACCCGACTCTAAAGCTCACTCACCCAAAAAGATAACGAATTTCAGTTCAACCTTAAGCCCTAACTATTAGAAAACAATTGGTAAAACATAAATTTCAACATAAAGGACTATGATTTAGATACAAAGACTCACATTCCCGTTACTATTATTGGAATTGGCATCGAATTTGATCCGCACTTTGGCCCCTTCTGCCTCCACGCGCTTGATCTCCTCCACCAGGTCCGGCACTAATCTTATTATCATCGCAAAATTCAGAGGGTCCCCCTTGACAAGGCTGTGGGTTTCCTCCGCCTGCAAAGGCACAGTGGTCGGACCCGCCGTGGAAGTGGCGGCGCCACGGCCTCGGGCACCTCCTCCTAAAGAAAGGCGGCCGCCGGGGGCAGCTGAGGGGCGACTTATAGGCGGCGCGTGAAAGGTAGAGTTGGTGTTTCGCTTCCCGCCCACGCCACCTCCTCCGCCTCCATGGCCCAACCTTCCGGCGCCACCGTACATTATACTCCTGTCCGGGTTTTATTGGTGCGGACAATTATTTTCGATTTGAATCGAAGAAGTCACCTAGAGGAGTATACAATTGACAAAGGACTCGTGGGAGAGCCGATGAAGAATACCGTGATTTGGATTTTTACCGGTTTTCTAATCGCCCGTTTAATTTTCCATTTTCAAGTAATACTGCGGCTTGCGTTTTTAAAATTTTAATACATTTTTCTCTTTTTTAATTTTAATCATATATTCTTCGATCGAATTTTTTTTAATCTTTTTCAACCAATCATTTTCTTAATTTAAAAAAAAAAAAGAACACTATTTTAAAAAATTAAAATCTCAAATAATGGAGACCACACAGTGGAATAATGTATTTATAAAATAAAATTCGCATATTCAATTTTATTTTTATCAGAGTTATTTCAATATAGAAAGTTAGGACATGTAATCCTCCTAGTTGGAAGAAAACGGGTCGCACCATGTGGGCTGTTCTTACCCGATTTGCATGAAAATGGATTTTGGAGGAGGAGTTCTCCAAGATGGTATTTGGGTCGTTGAAACATTGAAACATTAAAAATTTTAGCACTTGAAAACCCACTTACTTTATTATCAAGGTCTATCAATCAAATCATCCAGAGAATTACTAAATGCGAAAAATACATTAATCATTGGGAATAATTCTTTATTGCTGTATCTTGATTCCGAATCTTGAATTTTGAAGCTTGAACTGCAATCTCTTTATATTTGACTTCTTCACTTTTAATCTTGAGTTTTGCCTCCTTTAATTCTTGTTTTTTATTTTGCTTCTTGATCCATAGTCTTGATTCTTGAATTCCTTTTTCTTGATTCTTGATTATGAGTTCAACATCTTAATTGTGGGTATTAAGTCTTCCTCTTCAATATGATTTTTCTTAATTATTCTTGTGTTGATGGAAGATACAAAGAACAAGAAGTTACGTATGAATTGGGGACCATAACCCTATTTATATTTTCATATGTATTTTCATCCATCAAGGAAATGCAACCCAAATGAATTCGGTCTCTACACATATAATTCGGCACATACTTTATTTATATGTCCTAAGTCTAATAATTTAATTATTTATTAGATCACTTTAATTTTGAGATTAATTTTAAAATAGCCTTATACACAATTAATTACATATATGGGCCGACATGTCAAATTAATAAACTCGACAATCTCTCACTTGGACCACGTATGTTATCTTATAAATGTGTATGACCTTATGACATCAACACTTTTATTATCATATCCAAAAGCTTTTCCAAAACAATCTTGTCCGTTGATTATATCAATATAAGATCAAAGTGGTCTTCATTACAAGTATCATAATCAAACATGCCTATTTACATCTGGTTCTACTTTATTCTTTAATGAGATAAAACAAAAAACTTTAATTAGAGTAAAACTAAACTGAATACTTTATTCTTTAGATAACTTGAATATTCATGGATAAAAAAACATGTGTCTAAAATAGACAACGTCCAAATACAAACTTTCACTAAACTAGCATATCATAAAAATGCAACACTTATGTGAGCAATATGCTCAAGAAAGACTTTGGGTTGTAGCCCTTTATTGAATGGATCTGTAATCATAAAGTTTGTCCCAATATGCTTTATAAAAATTTGATCACTCTGAATTTCTTCCTTAACAACTAGGAACTTATGTCTATAAACTTTGACATCGGTGAGCTCCTATTGGAATACAAGATTGTTATTGTCACAGAATAACTTAAGTGGTTTTTCAATTTCATCCAAAATACACAGGCCAGTGACAAAATTATGTAGTCATATTCTATTATCAAAATCAAAATATCCAATGATCTTCAATTAATCTCATTTTCTTGAGTGTGATAATGTAATCCTTAGGTCTATATAAATACCAAATAACCCAATTGGCTGCTTTTCCAAATATTTATGAGTTACTTAAATATCTATCTAGCATTCAAACAATGAATGCCATATCTAAACATATGCAAACCTAAGTATTTATTAAACTTCTCACTGTTGAAGTATATATAGTTTTTTGTATTTTCTTTTATTTAAGTTTATCTTTAGGGTTTTGATTGAAACTAAACTTGTCTCCCTTAATAATATGGATATCACATAGTTTACAATCCTACATCCCAAATCTCTTAAGAGAACATTTTCCATATATCTCTCTTATTATAATTCAAAAATACTTCGAGAATGATCAGTTGTAGCTGTATCCTTAATACAAAAGAAACGTCATTAAGATCTTACATTTCAAAATTCCATGACAGTAGTCTCTTAGTTTCATGAAATATGCATATATCATTGCAGGTAAGTTGTATGTTATCGACATACAATATCAAGAAAATATATTTACTCCCACTGAACTTGTAGTATATACAATCATCAACTGTATTTACCTTAAAACTAAACAAGATAATTATATGATGAAATTTGTGATATCATTAACGAGGAAGCTTGCTTAAGCCTAGAATTGGATTTCTTTAGTTTGTAAATCACCTGATGTAACTCAAGATTAAAATGTGTCACAAATGTCATAATAATCCTAAAAGAGTCTTTTATAGAAATCGGAAAGAAAGTCTCTTTAAAGTCAATGCTGTTACACTTCACTTATTTATAGTCAAAGTTAAGAAATTATTTAGTAGGTCAAGTAATTCAACTAGTCAAAATCAAAGTCAAATAAGGACTTAAATTGAATAAATAATTTTCATGGGGTCTAATCCGTAATTATAGGTATTTTAAGGCTAGAAATGATATAATAAAGGAATCTAGAGATTTAGTTTCTATTATTAAAAATTTAAGGACTAAATGTATGTTAGGTGAAGAACGGGACATGACTTGCAATTATGCAATAGTCATCTACTTGACCACTTAAAAGGATAAGTGACCCATTTGATTTTCATTTTTTTTAGAAAAAACACGTAGAGCAGAGGAGAAGAATCGAGAAACATGAGGAAGAAATGGAAAGAAAAGAAGGAAAAAAAAAGTAAAAGAAGATGAAGAAGAAAGGAGAGGTCGATTTGGAGATGGGAATTAATGGCTATACACTAATTGAGTTAGGTTTTTTTTTTTTTTCAGTTTCTAGAGGTGTGCAAAATACGAATTTATTTAGGAATGGTATTTGATTTTTAGGTTTATGAATAATTGCTGATATTCAAGGATTTAGAAAGGGAAAATGAATATTAAAGTTGAAAATATAATGAGGATAATGAAACTTTGAAAATGGATTTTTGAAATATATACTTATTCTTTGACTCTTATGATTATATGATGTCAAACAATAAATTTAAGGAATTGAGGTAGATTTCTCATTTGTTAAGCAATTATTATAAGTAATTTCGGACAAAATCCTACACGTGTGGTATTTTTTAAATTAATCCTAGTAAATGCTATTCCCATCAATGGTTTTAGTGATAGTTTTCAATATGCAGAAACAGGTGTCAAACTTCAATATTCTGAAATTTAAGTGTTGTTTTTGTCAGACCTTTGTATTCTCAGATTTTACTACTTTGAATGAAACTAAATTATAAATATTGATGTCTAGGTATTGGATTAAGTCATGTATAGGGATTGATATGTATAAGATAGTGATTTTAAGAAAGTATAGTGATTTAATGGATTTGATCACGTGTAGTGATTTATTGGTAAATAATTAAAGAGATGAAAAATTAGAGAAGTAAGGATATAAGAAGGAATTATTTGGTGGATTTACAATTGAGTAATGATACTATTATTTCATATAGTGACATGAAAGTTTGGAAAGTCTCTTCAATTTAGCCAGATTTCTATCCATGGATCTGTGAGTAGAAAAATTTATATATTTTCAAATATTGATAAAGTACTTATATTATTATATTATGTGCAATTATGTGAATTATTAGCTCAATTACATGATTAATATAGAAAGGTTCTTGCACTAGGGTATATGTGGAATTCAAAGATTGTATATGAATTAATTGTGAATTGGAATGTGAGACACGTGATATTGAGATCGATCAGAAAAGTACCCATAATTATATACTTTTTTTAGTTCACATAGAGTCCTTGACCGCATTCTATCCTACACTGATGGCTCTTTACCAGATATTGGTCTTGATCCGTGTACACATTATTCACATATGGGCATTGGTTGTGTTCTAAAATTGATTATTAAAGGTCTATGAGACCGCTTTCATTCACAAAAGGCAAGCGCAAAAGTACTCAATCTGAGGGGGTGATTACACATTTCTGTCAGAGGCACATTTTTGGTGAATTACATGTAATATGATGAGATGGATCTGAGTTGATAATTGTACCATGACCATGAGATGATATTTTCCAGCATTATGAGGTGTCTCATAGCTTGATTATTATTATATGTTGCTATACTTTGGACTGTTAAATGACATAAACTCGATTTTCAATAAATATGTATAAATGAGAAAATATAATTATTTTCAAAAATTTTTACTCACTGAGTTATTGATTCATATAATTTTTTTACGAATTTTCTTACAGATAGCAATTTGTTATTGATAACTTGAGGAGTCTGATGATTTAGAGTTACGGCCACATGATATATTGAGTGATACGATTCATTTTGATAAAGCAAGAAATAATTATTTTGGGTCCATTGTATTATTTTTTCTCATAAGCATCTTATATGGCGTATATCTAGTAGCAACTTATGGTATGCTTTAGTGGTGAATCTGACATCTAGTCAGCATCTAGTGGCCCATTGTAATATTGTTTTAATCCAAAATTACTTCTTGAGTAAAATCTATAGCAAGAATTTGTCATTGGTCTTGATAATTGTCAATTGCAATAGAAGAAATATATATATATATATATATACTAAGACAAAATGCTTAACTTTATAGCTAGGGATGACAATTCGGCTCGTACGCGATTGTAAATCTCCTTAAGATGGACTTCGCCCCCTGCACTGAAGCTAACAGGATCAAATGGATGCCCATCTCCCAAGATAAAATGCTTTTTCCAAAATTGCACAATATTAATTTTAACAGGCGAGCCAACGTTCGATTGTCCTCTTTTAGAATTGAAGATATCGAATATTATATATTGAACACGAAACTTAAAAATAATATGGAAATTATCGATAGAATTTGGAGAGAGAAAGAATTATAAAACAATTATATGGAATTTATTTGAAGTAGGAAAAACTGTAACTAAGATCTCTATTTATAAATTTTCAAGTGACGTATCGAATAGTTGTATCTTTTAAAATGGATCACACCTTTCCATATTAAATAGTGTAAATAGCACCTCATTAAAAGGTTGTGTCTTTTAACCATACATCTTTTTGAATACATGATAAGTGTATAAAATACACTTATTCAAGGTTTTAAAACCATAATATTTAGTTGTTTCTCGTATGAATTATGGTCTAAATTATTGCATTTCGTATTGAATAGGTAAAATTCAATGACGGTACAAGAAATTAGAGGAAATAAGCAAAAGATGACAAAATTGAAGAAAATGGGCTAAGTTGTAAGAGATTCAAAGTTCGGGGACTAAAGTGTAAATACTCAAAAGTTGTGTCGGACCTCACGATGAAGATTTAAGAGTTCTCGGAAAAACCTCGACTAGGCCAGTATTGATGAAAAAATGTAAAAAAAAAAAATAATAATAAAAATAGAAAGAAAAAAAGAAAAACTTCTCCCATCGCATCATTAACCGGTGTAGGATTCAAGATCAGGTCTAGGATTCGAGTAAAATCGACCTTCCCTCTCATCTCAAGGTGATTGAAGAAAGATATCAAAAGGATGAAATATAATCAAATTATGATCACACATCAAGTTCCAACCGAAGAAATGTATGCATCATTTTTGGACTTGTATTGAGACCCTCTTTTGACATAGCAAATGATAGAATTTGAAAATGGCATCTGAAGCAAAGTTTTAGCTCTTTGAGTTAGCTTTCCAACACATCTTGAATCGCCTTGATCGGATATCGAGAGAAAATGTCATGATAAAAAGATTGAAAGTTGTACAGTGCAATCAAATTGACAACAGCGCCCAGGCGTTATCCCGTAGTGCTTGAGCGCTACATTTATGATTTTTTTCCCGAAAGTCAGCGCTTAGGGGCCGCAATCATAGCGCCCAAGAGGTGCCATCAGTGCTTAGGCGCTGTAGACATAGCACTTAGGCGTTACCTGAATTTGTTCTCGAAGCTTAGGCGCTGCATCGGGATTGTCTAGGGTGCGTTTTTGGGCCGTTTTGAAATCCATAAAAACTCCACTTTCTACACAAACAGAGGAGGCACCTACAAATACATCTTTCTCACACTTTTGGATGGATTCTTCACACATTGAAAGGCAAGATAACATAATTGAAGAATCAAAAGAGAAATTCAAAGGAGGAAAACACCAAGCAATTGAAGATTTCAAGCATTGATTGGAAGGGGAAGGAGATCTTGGTGCAAGAATTCTACTTTCTCTTCTACGTCTTTACTACAAATTCGGTGATGAGTTTCTTGATAATTTCTTTTTTTCTCTCACTAATATGTGTAGCTCAATTTAATTCTAGGGCGAACAATGTAATCCATTTAGAATATTTCTTTCTTTTATTTGAGACTCTTTGTTGTTTTATATTTTATGTGTGGATTTTAATAATGTTTTCCATGCTTTGAATTTTTTTGGCCAATTATTCAATAATTTCATGAACAATATTTACGTAAAAATGCGAATTCTTGTTTAAACCACATATTAAAATCCGGTAAATTAATATAACGTATAGAGATACCTATATTAATTACTGGGGTCCTATAAGAATTCTTAGAACTGTTAGTTCGTTTAAATAAAATTGATTCGCACGGAGATATGAGGTTGAATTATTTAAATAGGCTCAATAAGAACTCGAGAGGGGTAAATTGAATACCATAAAAGAATTCTACCGAACACTACTTTAGTTTTATGAATCTCAATATTAAAAGTAAAAGTGATCAATAGGTGAAATTGTTCCGCCCTAACATTTATTTATTGTTTGAATTCCAAATCACTTTTTGTTGCATCCATTCAAATTTTTAGTAATTAGATTTAAAAATCACATTCAATCATTTTTTTGTTTATTTTCATCAAATAGAGGTTAAAAATAATAAATTGAGTATTAAAGTATAATCCTCGTGGGAATGATAATCCGACTCAAAATGTCCACTTTACTATTTGTTACGATCCGTCCGCTTGCGGGAATAAAATTAGGAAACAACATACCTCTTTGATTCACACCTTTGCAAATAATAGTCACAACTAGTCATGGCACCAATTGGAAACTTATTCAATTCACACTATAAATAATAAAAATTATTCCAACAATCGCTTACATGAATGGAAGAAGTCGACTTAGATTAAGGAAAATGAAAAGGAGTACAACTTAAATATAATGCCTTATGATCTATAACTTTCGCTTTAAACCTGCTCTATTAATAATCTGTCGAACTTACTTGGCTAAATAGTGAACACAAGGTTTTAAATTGTCAGCCGTTATTATAAGCCTAGACAATAGATCAAACACATTATATCTCATATAAAATTTTGGTTCTCTATTGTGCTTATTATTTCGACCCTGAACATTCTTGGTTCTGCAAGTTCACTAAAAAATTCGTCTTAGTAAAATTCTCATAGAATTGACCAAGTTTGCACTCATATAGTTGATGTTCTATAACGAGTACAATAAAAATATGGAGGAGTTAAAACTCTGAAGTGCTTCTCATCGAGTTAATCATGCATTTCTTTTGCATATGACCAAATACCTGGAGATTTTACCCTTATTGAACTCCATTCTTTTGAAAAAACACATTTTTCAACAATATTTTGACATTATTTCAATCACGCATTCTTCAATAAAATAATATTACACGAAATCCAAAATTTTTCTTTATTTTTTAACTACACATTTCCCATCAATACACTATTCAAAAATTCATTCTTCCCAAACAATGAGGCTCAAACAAGGGCTTTGATTTGTGGACTCCAGTTTGTTCTCCCATCTGTTGGCAACAACTTTAAAGAATGTTCCCAGATCTGCCATCTCCAATTCCAACTTCTTGAAATGCTTATCTACAACTTTGACTTGTGTATCCATGGCTTGTGAATGCCCAGTCTAATACGCCTACTCTGATACCAATTTGTCATGGCTGGAACTCAACTTTGATCCTCACTGCAACTGTAACTCAAACAATAGAATATTCTATATGAAATCAGTTGTAATTGTAACCAAATTTAAGATAAAATAAAAAATAAAAATTGGGGGGTGGGTGGGGGATAAATGATAAAATTGAGAAGAGATGAAGATGGGAACTGAAATTAATCAATCAATTGCATAATAAAAAATTGCAGATTTTCACCGATTGATTCATCCTTCAAATAGGCTGCACACACACACACACATATATATATATGAAGTCGTGTTTATCAGAAAAGAAGCTGTGAAAAATATTTTCTAACTAATACACTTATGGTCCGTTTGATTACAAGAATTGAATTTGGGTGAAAAGAAAACGAATTTCAGGAAATTGAATTGTCTATAACTTGTTTTACCGTGAATTGTCAATTAGATATATTTGATTGGTATAATTTTCCACCTAGAAAATATTGAAATTTTGGATCTTTTGGTATTCGTTTGCTTTGTTTTTCATGAAAATTGTCATTTAAAGGGATATAATTTGTTGCAATTAGAAAAAGAATTTGTTTCAGTTACAAAAAATAAAAATAAATAAATAAATAAAATAAAATAAAATAAAATAAATGGGAAACCTAAAACCAAGAAACCCATGGGAAAACATTTTCCTCAAAAAGGTGTAAAATGAGGCGTGCCAAGAAAAACCAATTCCATGGAAATTTTGGGCAATCATAGATGCAAAAAAGTGGAAAATGGAATTTAATTTCCTACTCCCATGGAAAATTTGTTGTATCAAACAGCGCCTTAATTGAAGTAAAACAACACCGTTTCAACTAAAGCCATATGATGTCGGTTGAATTTAAATGTCAGTTAATGTCGTTAATCCTCATTCTTCTCCACTAGTTTGTTCTTCTTTCTCTTTTTCCAACCGCTTCCCCACGTAACAACGAATTAAGCATGCTTGATGGGGGTACTTATTTTGTTTTTGAGAGATCCTAAATTCTGATAATCATACCTCAATAATTGAAGCAAGTCAGTCACATCATGATTGAAGCAAGAAGCTGGAGCTTGCCAACTACAGCCTGATCAAGGTCCTAAGTTCCATGCTTTAAGCACGGGCCAACGTGCTTTAGCCCTTTAGAATCAGCACAAGCCATGTAGACCAACCAAGATAATTTTACATACACAAGGCTAGCTTGGTGTGCCTCAAAAAAAGTGTTGCCACCTCAAGAATATGCCACAACATACCAATTTATTCTTCGTGTGGCTATAAAAATGTGGAAAAAGCCATGAGTATAGGGAATTCTTGGCAGAATTCTTTCCAATGTTGATGCTACAGCAGATAATTACATTATTTTTGCTATTTCCATCTTCCAATCAATTGTTGTCTATCAAAATTTTTTGTACTTGTAGCATGATTGTAAAAATATGCAGGCATTTTTCTAGCACAATGAAGTATTAACTAGAACAATTGTTACAAATATGAACTCCTTGAATCTAGTCAAGCCATACATCACTAACAAAGTACATATGCCAAAATATTTAAACATTTAATCGATAACTTGCAATCTAACTGGACCCAAAACTTGACTATCAAATTTGAACCCAACTCAATTTATTACAAAAACCAACCCAAACTGCTTGGGTTGTGTTTTGTGGATCGACTTGAATGGTTTGGATTGATTTTTGTCCAATCCTAGTAATGAGAAAATAAAAATGAGTGAGGCATGTGTCATGTGGGGACTATCAATAGCACATGACTAACAATGAAGATGTTACGTCCTATTGCGCCTTGCAAGCCGCCTAATGCTTCACCCAATGAGTGCTCATAACTTGTGCATTTATCTTGATCAAGTTATGATAAAGTTCTACTGCTGCCGCTACCGCCACTTCACACCAAATTCTATAGGACAAAGCCCTCTATCCAGGGGCGCCATTTGAAAATTTATTGTATTTCTTATAGGTACCTAAACTTTTAATTTTTCCTAATCAATACCTAAATTTCAAATTATGTTACCCATCCATCCTAGGCATTTCTTATAACTATAAGTACACAAACTTTTTCAATGTTCCATAATTCATACATGAACTTCCATCTATGTTCTAACAACAAAATAAATCAATTTTGACCATAACTTTACAAATCATGCCCATTGTTAGCAAATGCACATCCTTAATGTATGACAGCGGATTAAATATTTATAAGAATTTGATTTTAGCTCTTTAGTTTATTAAATTGTGAGATTTCACCTCCCTTGTTGAAAGGGGTTGAAACTTGAAAGTAGAGTGACAATATTGACATGGGGCAAATGATTGACAACAGCGGTTTATGGGTTTACAAGAATTTGAGTAGGAGCATGACTTGTAAAGCTCGGAATCATGGAATTTATTTTGTTGCTAAAGAATTAACACCGTCAATTGGAATGTCGGATTAGATCGCTAGAACTGTTAACGACGGATTAAATTAGATATAAATGAGAAATATTTTAGAAGTTTGGGTATGAACTAAGAAAAATTGAAAGTTTGAGTACCTATGAGAAATACAATTGAAAACTATTTATGCCAAATATATCCTACAATATTTTAGCAAAGACACGTTTTGTTCCACAAACTACGTTCCATAAATTATCTACAATATATTAAAAGGAAGGATCGAGGAGAAACGTTTTAATACCAATTTTACTCTTACATATTTAGTTATATGTCCAATATATCATTATTTACTTTTATTTTTGTTGATAATTAATTGAAACTTTTGAATACCAATTTTTCCTTACATATTTAGTTATATGTCAAATTAACCCTTATTTAATTTGGTTTTGTTAATAATTAATAATAACATTAACCCAATTTATTCAACATAAAATTAAACAATCCCTTTTTCCTTTTCCTTTGTTAACACTTCCCTAAATTAATCTTTTTAATATTACATTAATTTTTATTAATGGCGTTAATTCAATTTATATATTTAGCTATATACCCAATATACACTCATTTAATTTTCATTTTGTTAATAATTAATTAATAATATTAATTCAATTTATTCAACATGAAATTAGAAGATCTCTTTTCTTTTCCATTTGTCAATAGTTCCCTAATTAATCTTTTTAATATTACATTAATTTTTATTAACAGTATTAATTCAATTTATGAAATTGAAAAATTGGTGGTGTTTAAGGAACTCAAAGAATGGCCTTAAATTCCTCTTTTCAAATAAAAAAAATAAAAATTCATTCAATCTATTCAACATAAAATTGGAAAATGGATATTGTTAAAGGAACTCAAAGGATGGTCTTAAATTTCCCTTTTAAGATTAAAAAAAAAAATTTAATTCCCCTTTTAAGATTGAAAAAAAAAATCTTTAACTTGATTAGTAGTACTAATTCAAAATGAAATCGAAAAAGAGGTCTATAATTTCCAACATTAATCTTTTTAATCTTACATTAATTTTATAACATTATTAATCCAATTTATTCAACATGAAATTAAAAGATGGATGTTGTTTTAAGGAACTCAAATTGAGGCCTTAAATTCCCCTTTTTAGATAAAATATATAAATAAATAAATAAATAAATCAACTGAAAAAATTCAAATAATAGGAGATGACCCTATAAAACACTGGAATAAAAATAAAATAAAAGCTGAATTAGAAATCATAAATGAAAAATAAAAATTAGAGCAGTAGAAAAAAACATATAAATCAAGATATAGAATATTTTAAGTCTTATGGTTAGAAATCATAGTGAAATAAAAAGAGGAAAATTCAGAATGGTTAGAAACTATACTGTAGAAGATGGATATAAGATACTAGATAAACATATGCAAATAAATAAAATACAAAATAGCAATTATTTTTGTAAATATGAAATTTGGCAAATAAAAAAGGCAAAAGATTCAATTCATTGGACAGCCTTTACTACTTCATTAGGGCATTTTGAATGTTTAGTCATGCCTCTTGGATTAAAAAATGTACCATCTATTTTTCGAAGAAAGGTGGATAGTATATTTAATCATCTTCCATTTGTTTGTGTATATATAGATAATATTTTAGTACATAGTAAATACTATAAAAATATATATATGAAACATCTAGAGTTAACTTTAAACAAGTTCATAGAAAATGATTTAATTATTAGTAGAAGGAAAATGGAAATAAATGAACAAAAAATTGAATTTTAGAAATAATTTTAGGAGAATTAAAGATTCAATTACAACCACATACAGTAGAGACAATTTTACAATTTTCAGATAAAATTGAAGAAACTAATAAATTTACAGGCTTTTCTAGTACTATCAAATTATGCTAGACATTTTATCAAAGATTTAGAAAAGAAAGTAAGACCATTATATAGTAAATTATCTAATAAAGAACAAAAATAATTTAACCAATCATATATCAAACTAGTTAAAAGAATAAAAGAAGAAGTTAAAAATTTACTACCACTAGAAGGTGAATATAAGATAATAGAAACAGATGGATGGGAATTAGGATGGAGAGGGATTTTATATTCCAAGCCAAATAAATATAGTAATAAAAAGGAAGAAAAAATTTGTAGATATGATGCGAAAAATATAAGATAAGAGGAAAATATTTAACTAGTTTAAATTATATCATAATGCCATCATACATAGCATAGAAAGTTTTAAATTTTTCTTAAAGATTAAGTTTACAATAAGAACAGACTGTGAAACTATAGTAAAATTTATCAAAAAGACAAATTTTGATAAAATAAGACATAAAAGATGGATAAAATTATGAGATATTAAATAGTTATAAAATTAATATATAACATGCAGGTGAAAAAAATAATATTTTAGCAGATAATTTAAGTAGGCAGGTTATTAATTTTCTAATACATTATCTTCATGATGTAGATAGATCAAAGGATGATAAACTTTGGAAACGTCACTCTAAGAGTGGCCCCTCAAGAATTTAATCTTCGATTCACATGAAATAATTTAGAAAGACTAACAAAAAGGAAACGTTGTCTACTGGATAATTTCTGAATGACATGTGACTTTAAACAAAAATTAGAGAGCATTAATCCCTTAGCTAACCATTTTAAACAGATTCATAATCAAGTAGAAAGCAGAAAATTGTAGTTTCTTTGCAGTAATTAAAGGTAGAATACCCGATATATATAATTATTGGCCAAAAGTACTACAACGAGTAGAAAGATTTCCTGACCCCTTTTCAAAGGATTTTATAAACTCAAAGAAGTTTTAAATTTCTGTAGAGAAATAATAGGATTTAACTTTTTTATATCTAAAAGAGTTAGACAGATTATGCAAACCACTACTTCTCAAGCATCATCAATATCTATACAACTTTGCGATATTTGTGAAACTATGACCAAATTTGTTAGAAATTTGAATCTTAGAAAGCATTCATTAGAAGAAAGACTACAGATCCTTTAAGATAAAATTTCTTTATCCCAACGGAGTATTAGTAAATATTAAAATGAAATTCTTCAGTTACAATAAAGTTTAAAAAGATTTAGTTCTAAAGATACTCTTGAAATACCTATTTCTATAGATATTGCTTCTACAAGTATAAATTATTCTGATAAAATGAAAGAATTATTGACCTAACAAATTCTACAGCTGTAGGGCAATAAAAGACTTCATATGAGTTAGAACAAAAACTTGTTGATTGCGTCAATATTGTTCGAAGTTATATAAAGAATTCTGTTGTAAAAGAAATTATAGATTTTGATCAAAATTTAAGTTACTATCAAAATGAAAATAGATATTTCCTTAAATATGGTCCCAAATACGAATCAGCTAAAATTTCAGCCTTTCTTAAATACAATTATCCCACAATTTCCTTTGATTATACAATTTTTGAAGAATAAGACCTTTTTACCCAACTTTATAGTTTGGTGTGTGTGTGTGTGTGTGTGTGTGTGTGTGCGCGCGCGCGCTAAACAAATCTTTTTGATTTTTTTCACCAAAACTTAAACCGATTCTTGATTGATTAAAAGATCATCCCTTGATGATTCAGTTTATTTCCAAATCCCCTCTTATAAATAATGGTATTGTAATTTGAGCATATCATCCTATTTTAATATATGAAGGAACCAAAAAATTTAGGCACTCTTAAAAGACTAATACTAAAATAAAAATTAGATAGATTGATTATGAAAGACGAATCTCAGAACCACAGTAATGATAAAAGTGTAAAATAATGATTTCAGACTAGTGGCATAGTAGAGTAACAGAGCTATTTTCTGCCAAGAGCACCTCTCTATAAGAATTCGAACAAAAAAAATTCCAATACCAAATATTGAACAAAAGAATTTATATTTGAGGGCGTTTCAGGAAACTAATGGAGAATTTACAGAAACCCGATTAGATACAGAAGAAGAAGAATAATACATATTCGATGACAAAGATAATGAAATGGATCCAGAGCTAAAAGAAGCTTACATTGAAATGATGAACAAAGAGGTGCAATAATTGAGAATGAAGAAAAGACGTAAAGAAAAAGAACAGTACTCAATTATCAAGTAAAGTCAACAAAAGAAGGAAGCCCAAAGACAAGGTTGTCAGAATGAAGAAAAAAGTCGTAATAATTTCATATAGTTGTTTTAAAATCGCACACCTGTGAATTTGTACAGTATTTATTACATTTTCTTTAATTATAGATCGCACACTTGTAAAGTGATACAGTATCAAAAAAATAGACGTAATGTACCAGCATCTATAAATACTCACAAAGAAAACACACATCCAAAAAAAAAAAAAAAACACAAAGCACACTATCAAACTTGCACTAAAAAAATATTTCCACAATCTTTGTAAATTCAAAGACGTCCTTGTAAATTCAAAGATTTCGGAATTAAAGGAAATCATTTTCACACTTTCTCTTGTTTATAGTTTTCGTCTAATTTATTTATTTTTCGGAAAAGGCCTAAAGAGGAAACCCCAAGTAAGTAGTTAATTCACAAATAATATTTTATTTCTTTTTCAAAAACATATTTCTAACGCTCTTAGTCTCTTTATACTGGATTTCACTGTCAAAAGATAAAGTAATCCTCTGAATTAAGTTGGCTAAATTGTGGGAGTTTGTTCAAACCTTTTAAATATGATGAAAATATTTTTTATTACAGTTTTAAGCATTTTTTTTTTAAAAAAAATGGTCAAGAAAAATGCTAAGAAAGATTTAAAAAAGGATTAATTTGTTAAACGGTCAAGTATTCTGAGGCCATTACAATCATATTACTTTTAAGATCCAATATTTTTATACTTCATTTACTTTACTTTCTTGATTAGTAGAAAGTTTAAAAAAAATTATTAATATTTGTTTAGAAAATCGAGAAATTTGTATATTAATTGTTACAGAAAGCCACATATTATCCGCACTATATAGAAATAGAGGTGACTTCTCTATAGAGATCAAGAAGCAAATCACTAATCTTTTTATCTCTCAATGTCGGAGTTTCTTGATAGAAAATCCTAAAAATTGTAAGAAAAGGCAAAAAGACATAAAAATTGTAAGATAAAATAAAGATAAAAATAGTAAGATTCCCTTTCTAAGAGAAAAAATTTCTTCTAAGATTTCTTATCTTAGTAGATTTTTTCGAAACTGTTTAGAAAATTTTCTATTTTAACCACATAATTTGAAGACTTTGTAATTGATAAGAAGATTTGTCATTTTCTCTTGATTAGAAGACAAACTTTTTGAAATCACTTAAAGATTTTTTCAAAAGATTTGTCATTCTCCTTTAATTAATAGATAGATTTTTTCTTACTCACTTAAAGACCTTTTCAAAATTGTACAAAGAATTTCTCCATCACTTTCTACACAGAGAACTTTACTATAAATAAATAGTATGAGATTTTTTGCCAAAAATTTTCAAACATAATTTAATTGACACGTAGACTTCTTCTTACTATAAAAACTTTCTCTTACTATAAATACTCATATTATTCACAAAGAAAAACACAATGAGAAAAAACACAAAGCACACTATCACACTTATATTCAAAAATCTTTTCACAATCTTTGTAAATTCAAAGACATCCTTTTAAATTCAAAAACTTTGAAATTAAAGTAAGTCATTTTCACACTTTCTCTTATTTTCATCTACTTTATTTTTTTTTCGGGCAAGGCCCAAAGAGAAAACCCCAAATAAGCAATTAATTCACAAATAATATTTTATTTCTTTTTCAAAAACATATTTTTAATGCTCTTAGCCTCTTTATTATGGATTTCATGACCAAAAAATAAAGTAATTTTCTGAGTTAAGTTGACTAATTCATATCCCATTGTGGAAATTTGTTCAACCATTTTTAAACATGATAAAAATCTTTTTTGTTACAGTTTTAAAACATTTTTTTTTTAATTTCAAGAAAAAAGATAAGAGAGAGAGTTAAAAAAAGGATTAATTTACTAAACGGTAAAGTACTCTGAGGTTATTACAATCATATAGTTTTTAAGATCCAATATTTTTATGCCATTAGATAATTATACTTCATCTATTTTGTTTTGTTGTTCAATAGAAAGTTTTAAAAAATTTATTGATATCCATTTAGATAATCGATAAATTGGTAGATTAATTATTATAGAAAGTCACATATTATCCGCACTAGATATAAAATAGAGGTGGCTCCTTTTTACATATCAAAAAGCAAATAATTGAGCTTTCTATCTTTCAGTGTCGAAATTTCTTGATAGAAGATCTTAAAGATTGTAAGAAAAAGTAAAAAGACATAAAAAATTATAAGATAAAATAAAGATAAAAATAGTAAGATTCCCCTTTTAAGAGAAAAAAAATTTCTTTTGAGATTTTCTTCTCTTAGTAGAATTTTTGGAACTACTTAAAAATTTTTCTATTTTGGTCATGTAATTTGAAGACTTTGTAATTTGTAAGATTTGTCATTTTCTCTTAATAAGCAAACAAACTTTTTCAAATCGCTTAAAGATTTTTTCAAAAGATTTTTCATTATCCTTTAATTAATAGATAGACTTTTCTTACTCACTTAAAGACCTTTTCAAAATTGCACAAAGAATTCTCCATCACTTTTTATGTAGATAACTTTACTATAAATAAATAAAATAAAACTTTTTGCCAAAAAAAATTCAAATAGAATGTAATTGGCATGTAGACTTTTTCTAATTCTATGTTTCCTAATAATCTTTGTTCTGTATTTGTAAATCTACTATCATATAAACATACTAATACTTTAGCTCCTAAATTTTCTCTATGAATCCTTTTTACTCCTACTATTATGAATCCTAAATGTGCCTGTTGAAGATTTGTATTAATAATTTCTTTATAAGATTCTTTTTATATTAAATCTAGGGATATAAATTGATCTTCATGTATAAAGAAACATTTCTTTCTCCATAATGCTGATCTATTAAAGATTTTCTAAATAAATTTCCTTTTTTATATATGTCTAAAGTTTTTACTAATTTTAGTTTATTTTGTCTAAACATTTCTTTATATTCTTTTATATCTATTAAAGATTCTAGTCTGGTTTCAGATTCTATTTTTTAACTTAATGTTTTTAGTAAAGGATTACTAACTAATTTATTACTATTGGCTACAATTTGTTTTCTTTTATCCATTACGTATAGATCCACTTAATTTTCTTAAATTTACTAAGTTATTTAGTCTTACCTAAATCTAATTTTTCTAATTTATTTATTATATTATCTAAATCTTATCTAGTATTTATTGACTTTTCTTTTTCTAATGTTTTAACTTTACTTTCTAATTTTTTAAAGTTAGGACTAGTATCTATTTCTCCTATATTGTTAATTTTTATTTTTAGTATTTCTATATTTTGATTTTTAATATATTTTAGATTACTTTATAGAGTTTTTATATTTTGACTTATATTTTCTAATAAATTTTGTACTTTTTATTTAAAGTGTTTCTTTCTAAATTTTCTCCTAAATTTACAATACTATTTAGCTGTTTATTCTCAGAGTGTAAAAGATGCATAAAATTTTTATCAAAATTACAAATCAAAGAAGTTATATCTTAACAATCTTTTCTTTTAAAATTTCTAAATTTAAGTAATCTACTCTTTTAATAAACTAATTATATTTTAGACTAGCAAATAGTTCTGATACCAATTAGGGTGGTAAGATTTTGTTGTAATAAAAGAAAAAGTCTTTGTAGTAAGAAAAGGTCTATGTGCCAATTAAATTTTGTTTGAAATTTTTTGGGCAAAAATTCTTATTTTATTTATTTATAGTAAGGTTCTCTACGTAGAAAGTGATGAATAATTCTTTGAGCAATTTTGAAAAAGTCTTTAAGTGAGTAAGAAAAAGTCTATCATTAATTAAAGGAGAATGACAAATCTTTTGAAAAAATCTTTAAGTTATTTGAAAAAGTTTATCTACTAATTAAGAGAAAATGACAAATCTTCATACCAATTACAAAGTCTTCATATTACATGGCCAAAATAGAAAATTTTCTAAGCAATTCCAAAAAATCTACTAAGATAAGAAAATCTTAAAAGATATTTTGTTCTCTTAGAAAGGGAATCTTACTATTTTTATCTTTATTTTCTCTTATAATTATTATGTCTTTTTTCATTTTCTTACAATCTTTAGGATTTTTTTTATCAAGAAACTCCGACACTAAAAGATAGAAAACTCAATGATTTGCTTCTTGATCTGTAAAGGGGAGTCACCCCTATTTCTATCTAGTGCCGATAATATGTGGCTTTCTATAATAATTAATTTACCAATTTCTCGATTTTCAAACAAATATCAATAAATTATTTAAAACTTTCTATTGAATAACAAAGCAAAGTAAATAAAGTATAATTATCTAATGGCATAAAAATATTGGATCTTAAAAACAATATGATTATAATGGTTTTAGAGTACTTTACCGTTAAACAAATTAATCTTTTTTTTTTTTTAACTCTCTCTTAGTTTTTCTCTTGACATTTTTTTTTAAAAAAAAAAGACTTAAAATAGTAACCAAATTTTTTTTCATCATATTAAAAAGGCTTGATCAAACTCCCACAATTGGGATATAAATTAGCCGATTTAACTTAGAGGATTATTTTATCTTAGACCCATGGAATCTAGAGTAAAGAGGCTAAGAGTATTAAAAATATGTTTTTGAAAAGAAATAAAATATTATTTGTGAATTAATTGCTTATTTGGTGTTTCCTCTTTAGACCTTGCCCAAAAAATAAATAAAATAGACGAAAATTATAAATAAGAGAGTGTGAAAATGACTTATTTTAATTCCGAAATCTTTGAATTTACAAAGATTGTGGAAAGATTTTTTAGTACAAGTGTAATAGTGTGCTTTGTGTTTTTTCTCGGTGTGTTTTTGTTTGTGAGTAATATAAGTATTTATAGACGTTGGTACATCACGTCTATTATTTTGATACTGTATCACTTTACAAGTGTGCGATTATAATTAAAGAGAAAGTAATAAATATTGTACAACTTTACAGGTTGACGGTTTTAAAACGATTATATGAAATTATTGATAACTTTTTTCTTCATTATGATGACATTATCTTCTAGTTTCCTCCTTTTGTTAACTTTGCTTGATAATTGAGTACTATTCTTTTTCTTTACGTCTTTTCATCTTTCTAACTTTACTTTGTCTTTTCTTCGTTCTCAATTATTGCACCTATCTGTCCATTATTTCAATGTAAGCTTCTTTTAGCTCTGGATCCATTTCATTGTCTTTATCATCGAATATGTATTCTTCTTCTGTATCTAATTGCGTTTCTGTAAATTCTCAATTACTTTCCTGAAACGCAATCAGATATAAATTCTTTTGCTCAACATTTGGTATTGGAATTTTTTTTGTTTTGATTCTTATAGCGAAGTGCTCTTAGTAGAAAATAACTCCATTATTCCAATGTGCTACTACTCTGAACTCATTATTTTGGACTTCCATCATTGCTCCAGTTTCTGAGATTCGTCTTTCATAATTAATTTGTCTAATTTTTATTTTAGTATTAGTCTTTAAAGAGGGCCTGAATCTTTTGGCTCCTTCAAATATTAAAATATGACGATAGGCTAGAATTATAATACCATTATTTACAAAAGAGGGTCTAGAATTAAACTGAATCATCAAAGGATGTTCTTTTAACTGATCAAGATTTTTTTTTAATTTTTTTCTTAAAACAAATGTATAATCAAAAGAAATTGTGGGATAATTGTGATTAATCCAGCCACTAATGTCCATAAGCTTCTTGAATATCTTTTTTGTATTAATTCTATGCACCTCTCAATTTTTGCATTCTAATATTTACATTTGTACATACTTTACTTTCTAAATTTGTTTTGACATATTTATATTCAAATATATCAGATAAAAATTTTGTTACGCCAAAGTAATTATTATTATTATTATTTTGGTTCAAATCTTTTTATGTTTCGATTTGTAATTTTATTCTGTATTTGAAATTTTTATCATCATTCATGAATATGTTATCATTTCTTGAATTTGAAAGTTTATTATGTTATTTGTAGTGGCGGTGTCACTGGTGTGTATGTGGCGAACAAAGCAAGGCTTGAAAGTTGCAAAATGGACGAAATAAAGTGTAGTCATTATTTTTCTACATAATTTGTCCTACAATTTTTATAGATTTTGTGAGTTTTTTCATCTAGAAGATAGTAACGAAAATATTGTTTAAACGTGCAAAAGTGAAGGATTACAACACGAGAAGCAATAGAGGAAAACCAAAATAGGCTCTGCTGAGGTACGTAATTCAAAATTGAAAATTTATATATTAAATACAAAAAAATTTGCCCTCTCCAGAGACAATCCAGAAAATTTATAAAACTGATATAAATTTATAAAAATTATTAATTAAGATAGTATTAGTACTGTCAAAAATAATTTTAGTACTTACTATTAATTACAAGTAAAAATGGCAATTGAATTCTAAACTTCTATTATTTATGGTGCAATTCTCAATTTTGACAGTTTCATCCCAACTTCCACCCTCAACCCGTCGGTTTTGCAATTCATTGAGCAGATTGTAAATATGGCCATTAACGACTAGAGATCATCATAAATGATTAAAGTGTGTTGTTTACGGTACATAAAATATTCAGTCAAAGTTGCTCCTGTATAAGGAGCAAAGTATTGTAATGTAGCAGGGGAATAAATATTCAGGTGCTTGTGAACCTTCAAGTACTGTTTTATTCAATGTTTGCTCAATTACTCTTTTACCCGCAAATGCAATATATGAATTGGGTTCATGAGTCGCCGGCTCATTCTTCAACAGGCACGCGGTCAGAGACCTGGCTCCTCCCACTACTTGGGAGCTTACAATTTCATATTCTATTTCACTCCCCGATGGGGGTTCTAAGGTTTTGAATTATGACCTAGATCTGATCCTCAAAAGACATTAGATTGCCCAAAATACACGACACAGATCTGCTCACTCAGACATGAATACCGAAATACGGTGAATAGCAGCCAAAATCTAAGTTGTGGTCCGAACTTAAATTCCTTTACCGAAATCTATAATAAAAGCAGGCATTTACAATGAGAAAAGTTTCGCCCTACCAAAGAAAAACTGAATAAAACTTAATGCCCTGCAAGTTTAGCAGTAGCTCCCTTACGGGAAGATTTATAAGTAAAACTACATTTACCTTAAAACTAGGATAATATAGGACATCCTATAGTTTTTGTTTGTAAGAGAACTACAATCACATTCTTTCCCAACTTCGACCTAATTGGTTAAGAACAGAACCACATCTTTCCTCCTGAGGGGAGTCGTAAAAAATAAAAGAAATATTGGGTGAGCAGAAATAGCAAGGGAGAAAGGGATGGAAAGAAGGAAGCGAGCCATTTATAGGCTAAAAGGACATGTAGCCCTCTAGTGCATATCATGAGCGCCGTTTCTATTGAGGCACTTGGATTAAGATAGTAGAGCCTTGGTTTGCTAAGGATAGAGGCATTCTTGAGTAGCAACCCAAATTTTTTTATCTAGCTCCAGTAATCGCTTATGCATAATACATGTACAAGCTATTTGCAGCAGCACAGGCAATTGAGTTCTCAGTTGGGTGCCATGCCAAATGGAGCAGCTTGGAAGTGAAATCAAATGAGTTCCCATTGGCATCAACTACTGGGCTTTCAGAACCTGCAAGAGAGATCTCAACACTCTTAGAAACGAGAAAAACTAAAAACCTGAAAGTGCATGTTTGATATACCATATTGAACTACACTGAACTGAACTGGAAGGGACTCGATGGTATTATGAAAAATGATTTTTTAAGTTCTTCAAACTAAGCAGTCCTATACAATCCTCTCTGCCAAATATGCACGAAAGGAATTGTGCCAGAGTGTGTACCAAAAAGGAAAAAGACAGAAGGGGACAAAAATAATACCTCGCTTGACCACACGAGAAATACTACTGCTCAGGGATCTGGAAGTTGTTCTTGAAGGGGTCTGAACTTGTCTTCTGAAAGGAAAATCAAAGTATTCCCTTTTTACCAATAACAACCAATAATGCAATAAATCAACATTAGACCAACATGTCAACTAATTGGGTTGCAGTACCTCATTGGGTTTTTGCTAGCTTCCAGAGTTGTTGCTTCAGTACTGCTCGCTGCACATCCAAATACGCGGAAGAGATTGCTGAAATCGTTTTTGCATTTATTTAGTTTGAAAAAATAGAGAAACATCAGTAATGGTGATAAAACTCAGGAGACGTTAAGATACCTGTAAGAACCAGTCGCTACTCGAAGACCATCACCACTCAGGCAACATTCAAATTTATCAAAAATGGAGTCACTTTCATACAAATCACACAGCTGCACATTATCAAATTACAATCTAATCAGCTCAAAAAACATTAGCAGAAAATGCTTTGTCAGAACTTTCCCTGAATAAGGTAATTCACCTTTGGTCTTAAATACTCATGAACCTGGAAGGTTGACACAGGACCAGAATCCATATTGATATCCCACAACTGACACCAAATAAGATGGATCAGTAACAGACCAGAATCGACACCATATATAAAATTGAAATCCAAATTATAATATATACTAGCTCCACAGGATTGTGCACAAGTATTCATCTTTAGCCACGGTTTTGAAAATAGAAGGCATTCTGAGGCCAAAGAGTAAAGAACTTTAAATAGGTGGTGCGCTAGGTTCTTTTCCATCTCAAATGCCATACTTCAAGCTCTTCCTATGTTTGCAACTTCTAAATGGAACTTAGTGCTTCGCCAACAAGAAGCAACTAGTTTCCATCACTCAGTATCATTTTTCTTGACAAATTTTCTGATTTTTGTATTAGTCGTCCGGAATCATACACTTATTTTCAACATCTCACTGCAACTGAGCAAAATGTATTCAAAAAACAAAGTATAAATCGTTACAAATGCAGCAGTAAAAGAATATAAAGCTCAAAGGGAGGAAATAACAACAAAAGATAGAACCTTGAGGGTCATGTAATCACGACTCAGTATATATCTTCCATCCCTTGCAAACTTAATATCAGAAACTGAAGCTATTATTTCAGTAAAAAATGACCTTGAACCAGGTGCCTCCTGTTCCTCAAAGCTGCATATAAAAAGAATATCTACGTTTCGTTTATATAAATAAAAAAGCAGTCGAACTAAAAGAGAAACAACATGGAATATTCGTAACCTGCCAACCTTCTACTTGGGACAGTTATTTGAGTGTTTAAATGTGAAGCAGACAAAACAAGCTCAAAAGAAGTGATTTCATCCGGAAAAGAAAATAAAAATAGTAATCACTGATCCGATAAATAAGCTTTAAGTTCATATAAATTTTCACGAAATTGAAAAAATATCCTTGCTTTCCCTCCTCTAGCTTGAGGCCTTAAAGTCAGAAGGAATTGAATAAATCAACAGTGTTAACATCAGGGGGTAATGAGGCAGTTAAAACTCACAATTAGAGAAATGTTTCAAATAAAAACTCAAAATACATAAAAAATTGGTAGTCATTAACTATTGACATAAAATATGGATATCCATGCCTGTTATTTGAAATAGAATTGATATGGTAGTCGTGCGCATGGGTATATGTTCTTCTACATCTTGCAACAAGTTTGATCTCATTGCTTGCAGCCTACAGATAGTATAACCAAAGTGTTAGAAAGAAAATTGAGTAAATAACAAAACAGATAATTCATTAAACAAGGACAGCTAAAACTTGTGTATTATAGGACTGCCTACTGATTGTCCATGTGAACTTGCAGACTTGTGAATGCAAAATTTAGACTAAGGTTTGTAATCAACCAGGCTCCAAGGCTCTAAACCCTTGAGAGAAAGTCATAACAAATAAAAAATTTTCAAATATACATGTAACTCACAGAAATATATTTGTAGAGAATTCATAGCGAATGTTTCAGTGCGTTTGAGAATGAGTACCTAAAATAATTTAATTATTCAGCAATGATCAATTTCTTTCACAGAATACATCAAACTCAGAGAGAGAGAGAGAGAGAGCACATTAATTCCATTGATGTAGAGGACACCCAAAAATTGATGGATCCTACAGAAACCTTGATAATGCAAGAGTAAATATAGCTTAGTTCAAGGACTACTACCACTGGTAATCTTAGTGAGGGAATGCCTGCAGGTAGAAAGGATGTATCATTTTTCAAACAGTTGAGAGATTGGTCTAGATAGCCCCCATTAGCAATATGTTGATTAGGGCTTGAAGAAATGCTTGAACTGGCAATGCTTCCGTTTATAGCACCTTTCAAAGGATCCACATTAGCTTCACAAATTTTCTTTACTTTCTTCTCTTGGACCTGTTTAGTTAAATACAAAGCACCAAAATCATGGGATGGACAAAGGCATAAAAACCAATTCTCAAGAACTCAAAAACTGGATCATGGGAAGAAATCAAGTGATATAAAATCATATTTGAGAAAATCTCCATGTAAGTAATAACAGCTCACACATATTTGAACTAACAAACACCTCCAATCAAGTTTTTTCCTGATTAAGATTTCAATGAACACAAAAGCTTCATGCCAAGTAGATCTACAACTTGCATAAGACCAATTTGCCTTACAAAGAGAAATGTAAACCATAAACTATAAACACAAGATCGGGTTGCTGGACTCGTAGAAGAAAAGAGAGCAACAAAGCCATGCACTAGTGCATATTAAGATGTGGGAAGAAAAGAAAAAAGAAAAATCCAGAGAGCAAGATCCTGTGCATTGAGGAATCAAGGCGTCAAATCCTCTGCATAGTGAGTACAAGACCCAGATACCATGAACACGAGGCTGGAAGTTCCATTTTACAGCTCTAACAATGAACTTAGAACACTAAAGTTATACATCTTTCTCTTTACAGCCACGACCATTGATTAAATAAAAATGAAATTGTTTACCTCACCTTCCAAAACTTAATGGTTTTGTCATTCGTCGACAAAAGAAAAACGGCGCCATTAGCTGTCTGGCACCACCGGATCTTATTGATTTTCTCCTCAATTTCCAGACTCTTGAGATAATCAAACTGAAAGGAATAAGTGAATGCATAAGTGAACAACTATGAAGATTTATTTATTTATTATCATTATTATTTTTTAAAATTAATTATTCATTTTGTTATTTTTGGTTTCCATTCTGAAGAGAGTGGGTTAGGGGGGCAGTAAAAGAGTAGAGACATCAAGCTGACCATTCACAGCTTCACTGTTAATATCTAGGGCAGCGTTTTTACAAAGACCAATCATCAAATCTCATGGGCACATACATAGAGGCAATGAACAAAAGTCGAAATAAATACCTCAGGTTCATGGCTCTGAAATTCAGTTTTGTAATGGAACTCTGGATGTCGAGTACCTGGATAGTCCATCCTCTCCAAATCTTTTCTATTTCCACCATGCTGCAAAATAAGTTGCAAAAGGAAAAGGTAAGAATATATTTAACTATATTTTAAATAAATTAGCGCCTCATATTTTGAGCATCACCTCTTTCGCATCAGTTCTTTCGAATAATACCACCCTTCCACCACGGTCACCGGTAGCAAGGTGGTCACCACTTTTATCAAACTCAATTGCAGAGATTATATCAACTGAAAAGTTTAAACAAAAATGGCATATTAGAATATCTTAGGTCCATGTTCTAAAATTCAAGACTTAAAATTTGGAAACTCATCTATCTAAGAGAACCAGTACTAAAATAACAGAGAAACAAATCAATCCATAGATATGCAACAGGAGTAAAAAGAAGGTGCTCTATATCAATATTCTCCAGGAATTAAAATAAGAAGACAAATTACAGAATATGGATAAATTCTGATTTAAGTCCACACTTTTCACTGAATGAAAAACTATTCGTGCAACAACGGTTACTTGGCAAGTCAAATAAGCCTCCCAAAAGTCGAGAACAATAACATGCTCTTAACTAATACAAAACGGACTACAGATACAATGACAGAGTCAACAACACACCAAATGCATGCATTTGATTCGTGTGGCTACAAGGGTTAGTGGCTTCATCAAACTACTAAATGTTCCTAAAAGTAGGATCAATCAATGCCATTCATAGACAATCACAAGAATCTAGTTTAGTGTCCAACAGTCTGTAGTTCAGTCAATATAGACTTCTTTATTTTTCATGTACAGGTAATTCACAAAGAAGAACAGGGAAGAAGTAAAGCATGTTGACAAACAACTGGGTAAAAATTGTAGTTTTGTAAGGTTAAAATATTTTGGACTTGGGTAATCAGTGGATTATTACTTACAGCCATGTTGCCAGTATATGGCAAGGTACAGATGCACAAGCAGAAGTAAATTACAAAGAGATATAGATACACATTGGAATGAGGAATTTATAATTTTGAAGCTCAGAAACTCATCCTTTGAAAATCCAAATCAAGTTTGAATCATCCAAATAAGGAAGTCTGTCTATATACGTTAACCTAATACACTTCACAAACGACTTCTAAATTAATGTCTTCTCTGCTCTCACCATAGGTACCCTTCTGAATGCGCATCGTACAAGCCTCTTTTTGCATGAGAGGGGTAATTGATGTTACAAAATTGACATGTTGAAAATCCAAATCTCATGTGAAATACCATCCAGATAAACTCAAAAATGTACATATTGCAATTTACCTGGATCCATGGTTATAGACAAGCCACTACTCAATACATCGTGATTCCAATGGTCCATACGCTCGCCCACTCTCCTTAGTCGGTAAGATAATAATGAGTACATTGCACAAATAAGTCTATAAATGAAACCTAATTTGGTGACATGGTCGATGTACGGTACATTACTAAACCACCAGTAAAAAATACAGTAATTCGAAAAAGGAGCTTACCTTCGCTAACTTGGAAGCAGATATAAGCTTAATCGTCACTTTTTTTGTGTTTTTCACAAATAATATAAAAACAACATAAAACAAAGTTCAAACACTGCCACAGCATGCCGAAAGGACAAACATCATTTGGAATCTTCCCAAAGTTCAGCCTTTGCACAATTCTGACTACATTTGGAAATTCCTAGGTGGTCTCAACCTGGACAACATTGTAATCTTTTGGAAGCAGAAAATGATTTTACAACATGTCCTACATTGCAGTATAGGCTTTAACCCAAAATCACAAAAGGAATTGTCATAGACCTTCAACCAAAAATAACAAGAGGACTTTTCAGATATCTATTGCATGACCATCATTACCATAACTGAAATTCAATAATCAAATAGCCTCTAGCCCATGCCCAAGACAAGTACTGGCAGTACAAATAATCACCGAGGAGTGCATTCTCATATAAGACATTCATCCACACTTGCAATTCAAGTTATGGGCGCTTTGGTTTTTTCAGGTCATAATAGAGAAAAAGTTGTTTAAATACCCAAAACAGCAATTACAGATATCCAAAAGTACAATATAGGATAAAAATTCAACAACAGAATAAATGCACGTAGTGAGAAAAACCAGAACCAAACTGTATTTAACTTGAGTCCGCTCCTACACTACTTAACCCTCAAATAATTAATTAAAATTGACATGCAAACCACCCGCTAAAATTGCCATCCTAAATCCAATTAATTTTCATTAAACTCTACAAGAACCGAGTTGATTTCTACCACTTAACAATTCAAAAGCATATCAAAATAATAAAACCTAAACCTCAATTCCAATATCCAAAAAGCACACAATTTTATTCATTCGTGTATTTATTTACACAGCCATTTCTCACCTTCTTGTACTTCTTCGCCGGCCGTCCGCTCACCAAACACCTGAGAGAATTTCCACTCGAGTGGCTGCGGTGGACCCATCGGAGCTGCCGCTACTTTCCCCCAAAATTTAAAAAAAAAAAAAAAAAATGCCGACAATTTTCACTTCAATTAATTACCAGACTGAAAAATGATTTTTCAAAAAAAAAACGATCTGGTCAGTATTAGGTCTAGAAATTTGAGAATCTGTCGGAGAAGAAGATCGGAACAGCAGCTTCATGAAAAATGTTGGAGTCAGATTCAACCATTTCTGAATTTGTACACATATACAACATCGATTAGAACAAAAGAGGATCCACACTGTCTCTCTATATAAACATCTGCATATATAGATTGCGCAGGAAAACGGGAAATTTCACTACAGCGCTGTTTTCTTTCTTGCTCTGTCTAAAAACATTGCTAACACAATTTTTTTGTCTTCTTTCCTCGGGACCCACCACCTCACCTCACCTCACCTGTTTTGCATTCTACGAAATCATATACTTTTGCCTAAATTGTGTGTTTGTAAAGGCGTATATGGCAAAGAAAAATGAAAGAAATATCCATTTTGTTTGTAGAATTAGAACACATTATTTTTTAAATTTATTTTTAATAATACATTCTCCAGATAGAATAATTTTTCACGTAAATTCATAAATTTTCTCTATTTTTAATCACTCATTCTTATTAAAAAAAAAATCAACTTTCACAAAAATTACTTCTCAAAAAATAAAAATCAAATAAGCTCTTAATAATACAGCTGTGCATCGCGATTTATGTGACATTAAAAATTAGGTCAAATAAAATTGGTCTTGTATCCCTACATTTCATTAAACCTTCATTTTAATGTAATAAGTGTTGCCTCTATATAACGATGATGGTCATCAATAGTTTACTTTCAAGCAATTTTCGTGCTCACCTAACAAGAAGAGAGGACGTTAACATGTCAAAATAATAAAATTGGGTAAAAATAACAATTATAAAACGTGTACAAAAAAATGCATGCTTGTCAAGAACGATGTCTTTAAAATTGGATGAAATCAGTCAATTCCACCAAAAAAATACTCGTAAAGTTGATAATATATCGAGCCATTAATCAACTCATGAGAGCTCGACCCAGTCTTTAAACGATCTCGGGAATGAACTGAGCTTGATTTTCAACTCGATATGTTAAATCATAAGTTTTTATGTGGTATTTAGTTTTTAATGGTGAATATTAGCAAATTTTGTTTTATGTCTTACTAGTATCTCCAATAGACTTTTTAAATATGAAATACTCTTTATTTTAGAGAGTGAATTTTTAAAATTATGCTCCAATGGACTCTTTAAATTAACATTTTGAAGTAGACTATAATTAAATGCATTCAAACTATTTCAATTTTCAACAGAGTAAAATAATAGAATAATTTGGAGGGAAGGTTGTGCCTAAAAGATAGGAAAAAATAATAAATATTTTTTGAGAGTAGTAAAATTAAGTGTTAAAATTAATAATTATGCTATTTATACATAAAAGGGTACATGAGAGATTACATAAAATGACGTGGAGAGAAAAGATTTGATGAAAAAGTTAACTATGTTTTAAAATGATAATGATAGAATAACATGCGACATTATGTAATTCATTTTGTAAAACTTGATGTAGATGTAGAGCTTGTTGAAGTATTTATAAAAATTTTATTCCTTAAATTTATAAACGCATTTGAAATTACAAAATATGCTCTTTAAAAATAAAAAGTTTCTTGAAAAATCTCTGAGAAGGATTTTTAAGTCTTGATTAAATTTATTTATTTTTTGGGTAATTAGCAGAAAACGTTCCTACATTTCGATGTTTTTTGTGGAAAACGTCCCTACCTTTCATCTTTTGGCGGATTACACCCTCACCTTTACCTTTTTTTGCGCAAAACGTCCTTTTGTCAATTCTCCGTTAAAATGTTCCATTAAATCAAAAGATAATTAGTACAAAAAGTCTCTACCTTTTAATATTATTGTGCAAAACGTCCCTGCCTTTTATTTTTTGACATAATTAGCACAAAACGTCCCTACCTTTCAATGTTATTGTGCAAAATATCCCTACCTTTCATTTTTTAGCATTTTCACCTCTACCTTTCACCTTTCATTGTGAAAAAGGTCCTTCTCGTCTATTTTTCAATAAAATGACGACTTTACCCTCATATTTAAATAAAACAAAAAGAAAAGAAAAGAAAAATAAATAATTAATTGTAATCATAGTCCTAAATCTTTCAAAACATTGCAGATAAATTCTAAAATTTTCACTACCGCCACTTTCATAACCCCACCAAGCCACCACATATAGATCCATATAGCACTACCTTTCAGCCACAACACCTATCGGACTCCACCACCACCAGCCTCGCCTCACTCTTCCCAATATCCTCCTCCATAGTATTGATCACCAATCTGTCCAAAACAACCACATTTACGGTGACAGAGTCTGGTGGGAATGGTGGCAAAAAGGTGGTATTATGTTGATTTATAGTTGACAGCTTGATAGGTTGTGAAAGTGGTGGTGGTTGGAAATTTATTATTTCTTTTTAATTTTTTAAAAATTTAAGGACTATAGTTGCAATTGGTTATTCATCTTTTCTTTTTGTTTTATTTGAATAGGAGGGTAGAATCGTCATTTTATTAAAAAAATGGATGAGAATGACATTTTTCGCAATGAAAGGTGAAAGGGGTGAAAATGCTAAAAAATTAAAGGTAGAGACGTTTTGCACAATAACATTGAAAGGTATGGACCTTTTGTGCTAATTATGCCAAAAAAATGAAAGATAATGACGTTTTGCACAATAATATTGAAAGGTAGGGACCTTTTGTGCTAATTACCTTTTGATTTAACGAAATATTTTAACGGAAAGTTGACAGAATGACGTTTTGCGCAAAAAAAGGTAAAGGTGAGGGTGTAATCCGCAAAAAAACGAAAGGTAGGGACGTTTCCCACAAAAACATCGAAAGATAGGGACGTTTTGTACTAATTACCCTTATTTTTTTATACTTTTCTATATATATTTTTTTTAAATGAGGGCTCATGAAGCATGGAGCAACTCAATAACTAGTACAATAAAATAAAATACAAAAATTTAGAAGCCGTTAAAATAATCACTCCTTAATTTTTATATATATAACATATTTTTATAGATTAAAGTTGAGAAATGACACAAAGTGTATGGTTCAACAATTTTAGAAAATTTCAAAAAAGGAATCTCCAAATGTCTATTATATTAGTATTTGAAACAAATATTTACGTTTTGTTTATAAGAAATTAATTTTTCTTGAAAATAATTTCCAGCCTTTTATTTTTCACTCATTTTCATCTCCGTCAAACACATCCTAAATTATTATGAGACCATGGCCTGGTCGAAGCTAGTTAAAATGACGAAATTGGCCTTGGTCAATTTGTTGTTTTGTGGGGGCTAAGGATTGAATGGAACTGAAACGTGAGTTATATGCAGCTTTTTGGGGAGTGAAAGGTGATTATTTGCTTGGGAATATGAAACATGTTTTAGCATTGTTTGATGATTGCCGACAATTTTTATGAGTAGAAGTTAATAAAAACACTATAAAATTTTGATATTTCATTTTAAAATGTCAACATTATTAAAATAAGTAGTCCAAAACCTTATATATTAATTTATATTTTAGTAATTATTTGATGTAAGATTTATCTTTTAATATGATTCCGGAAGACGATGACTCGTTTAATCAGATCAATTTTTGAATTCGTGTATTCATTTTTAGCTTTAATAGGATCGAATGATTCGTTTGAACTTAATGGGCTATGATACCATATTAAAACTCTGATTTTCATTTTATAAAGTTTAAATTGTTAAGAATGGTTGCCAAATACCTCATATATTAGTTCATATTTTGATAATTATATGATGTGTGATGTATGCTTTAACGAACAATTATTTTGTTTGGTTACTAGGATTTTTTTTCCTACTTTCCTTCCCAGCGGTGCGAGGATCGTTCTCTCGCATATACATTCAAAATAGTCGTGATCATGATTCCTAAACCCTTCATCCTCCCTCATCCTATAAATGTCAAATTGGACTAATCAATTTAATTGAATCAATTGAGAGTTAGTTCAAAATTCGATTGATTTATGGGTAAAATTTTTAGATCCATTAAAGGTGCATTTGATTGCAAACACGAAATTTGCATAGAAAGAAAATAAATTCTAAGTAATTCAACTGTCTAGAATTTATTTGCATAAAAATTGTCAATTGAATGTGTTTGATTGATTTAACTTTTAATCTAAAAAATATTATACTTGCTCTTTTTTTATTGGTGGGTAGATGTGAGAGAGTGGATAGATGAGAGAGAAAAAGAGAGAGTGCATTTCCTGGAAAATAAAATCTTATTCCTTCTAAAGAAAATATTTTCTTTGATTTTGAGAAAAATATAATCATGTGACCAAAAGTAGAAAAATGTTTTTCATGGAAAAAAATGTCAATCAAATAGTACAAAAATATAAATTTTTGAGGAAAAACACATTTTTCATAGAAAAAATATTGACAATCAAACACAGTTTAAGAGTCTTAAAAGGTTGAACCCCAACCTTAAGAGTCCCCCACCGCCCCCCCTAGAGCATCGTGAGAGAGGTTAATCACGGGATGTACCCCAATAGGTTAGGAAACAAGAGTTGCATGTACACTCTAAGAGTCTTAGAATTGACTACAGATGAGTTAAGTTGATTTTCCTATTTCACTTTTTCAAAGTGAAAGAACATATTTATTTATTTATTTTCTAACCAATGACATTTACACTCGAATTAGTTTTTAAAACCAAGACCTATATGGCCAACATTACTCTGGATTGAATATATAAAGACAACTTAAATTCAGGGTAAGTGACCATCTAGTTTATAGATAATTCAAATTTGGGGTAATTCAATTTCAGGAATAGGTTTATCGTGCGAATGTTAGTTGTATCATGAGGTCTACACTCAGCGTTTTTGGGATGATTGGACATAATTGAGAAAGAATACATGCATGTAACAAATTTTGCACTTATCACGTTCAATTTGAATTTGTAGTCTCGACATTAATAGATGTCTATAAAATCATTCGTCATTAGCATTAGAATTTTGGATTTCAGATAACGAAACAAGATATTATCATCAATAATGGATCTCAATATTTGATTAATTTATTATCTACCAATGAATTGATATATCATGATTGTGCTTAGCGGATTTTCTCTATATTGTATATGTAAAATTAATTGAGAAAATAATTTACTAACTCAAAAACTAATCAAGAAATTATCTCAACTAATCTTAATGAAAGCATGTGTGGTAGCTAGAACTTGTTAATCAAATTCTTTATGTCACATAAATAAGATGAAGTAGGTTGAAGCTCATAAAAGAAGAAAAAGAGAGATGACCTAAAAAAAATTTAAGGAAAAATTTGGTGAGAAGAAAAGTAAACACTATATAAATCGTTTGATTTAATTAAAATATACCCTATTTCCGTGCCAATGCTGTATAAAAAAAATATAATAAACAATTTTTTTATTTTAATTATTCATAATATTGTACAGTGTTATTCAGTACTTATTGTAGAATGTTGCAATATATGTATTGATTCTAATCGATTTGTTAAGTTAAAGAAAAAAGGGTAAAATTAAGGATAAAAATATACAGTCGTTGAATTTTAATATTCTTAAACTACATTGCATGCTTTGGAAAACAATACTTATATATAATTGGAAAAAAAAAAAAAAAATTGTATCATTCATCATTAACCTTTGCAAAATATTGCAAATATAGTCTCAACCATTTTATATAGCAAAACTTGTCATTCCCTCCATTTTGGTCGTTAAATAACGAATTTATCATTCTTTTTAAATAAACAAAAATAAAAGCAGTAAAAAAATAAGGAAAATTGCAAATGCAGTTCCATAACTTTTCAAAGGATGTAAATGAATTTCATTTTAAATGATTAAATATTTGGACCCTAATGGTTTAGGTTTGAGTTTGATTCCAATAATTACATGGATCAAAATTGTACAATTTACGAAGTGTAATTGATTATTTCAGTATTGAAATATTTAGACCGATCCACCCGATGTCCAAATCCAGTTATTTCACATCAAAGAGGCCCAAAAATCAAACTGAAACAAACCAATGTATACTGTTTACACTGCTTCAATACGTGAAATTTTAAGCTCCAATCTTGCTATTGAGAAGTCTAGAGTGACTACTCTAACTGAGAACGAAAATATTTATTTAAATACTTTAAGCAAATCGAGAAAAAAAAATTATTTTTTACCCATACATTATTATTGTTGATGTGTCCTTGTTTGATAACCATTCCATCTCATTCTTTTCTTCTCATAATTATTTTCAACCACACATTCTTACAATAGAATATTCTTCACGTAAATTCAAAATTTTTCCTTACTTTTTAACCTCATATTCTTTCAAAATTTATTATTCAAATGGACTTTGCTACATATATATCAAATTTCACATAATGGATTACATAATACTACATGTTACTCTATCATCTGCCAATTTAAAACACAATCAACTTTTTTTTCAATATTTTTCCTTCAATTATTTTATGTAATCGTTTATATACATTTTTTTAATGTACATTCAAATACTTAATCTTTCTAAAAACAATTGTCAAACAAGATAATGATTTATAAACGTTTTTTTTTTGTTTTTACATATTTCATATTTAGTTCGACTGAATTGTTAATTGCCCGTTGTGTTTTTGTTTTTCCAATTGTGTCTACTTATCAAACAAAATGCAATTTCATGAACATTAGGTTATTTGTATGTGTATAGACTTGGATGATTTCAAAAAATAACCATCTAAATAACCGTTTTATTCTGCTGATTGGTATAATCCAATAAAGGTTATTTATCTTAGAAATCCATTGGAAGGGGCTTTTGGGGAAGATCAGCCTGTTATACGTAGAGCAACTTTTATCCGTTGCATGTTATATCTGATATCATGATTTGAAAGATGTGAAACCTATCTGATACAAAATTTATCTAATATAAGCATCATCAAGGATTTATGCAATTCAATGTTTTATGTATTGCATAAAACAGTAGTGTAACCGTAGTTTTCTTGATATATGAACTAATGTGACAAAATGTCATGGATTCAATGAATGTTTATGTTTTGGTGTTACTTGGAACAATTTTGCGAACTGCATACATCACGTATATTGATTCATCAACATTGTGCAATATATGATATCATTGGAAGTTCTTTTTTTTTTTTTTTTTAAATTACAAAATGTCAATATGATATCATTTGAAGTTTTTTTTTTTTTTTTTTTTAAATTACAAAATGTCATTTTTGAATTTAGAAGTTTCATGCAACTCAAACTAGTAACAATGTAAAACTCCTCAATTGAAAATCTCACATCTTGAACCACATCTCATTGAGATTCGATTGCTTTACTTCTGAAAGAAATAGTTTGTGGAGACGGCATGAACAAAGCTTTCTACTGCAGTATCACATTCATAATTGATACTGTTACTCCTCATAAAGATTCCAATGAAAGCCACGTGGAGGATCTACATACAGACATTTGGCAATCAACTAAGTTAAAATAAAGAAAAGGCAAGAGCTGTTCTACAGCTGAGTCACTGTCTCCATATGTGGTTATTTTGTCGAGGCACTTCCTTCTAAAAGTCGAACATCTTCACATTCAAAACTCTTCCCCTTAAAGCCAAGGAACTCACTGTCTTTAAAGCAAGTCTGATGAGTATTTTCAGGAATGATTGATGTAATATTGTATTAATGAGTGTTAGACATATCAGCCTAAGAGTGTAAGGCGACTAACCTACTGTTAATGTAATTAATGTATGACAGCGTGATGTGAGACTTTGATTAATTAGATGAAGCCACGTTGATTTGATCCAATGGTGGCTATGTCAGCCTGAATGTTATAAATAGCAACTCTTGTAATATTGTAAAGGATTGGCAAACATATATACAAATTTTATATGCTTAATATCACAATTAACCTCTTCTCTTCCTCACTTGATCCCAAATTTGTTTGAGTTCAGATTACTCTTACTTTGGAGGAGTTGATTATGATTATTGTTTGTTCGTTTACATTCATAATTGATCGCATTGCCGGTGCCCAAATGTTTTTAGCTTGTCTCGAAGAGCATCTCCTACGTCCATTGTCGCTACAACCCTCCGACTAAATCCTCGATATAAACATGCCGAAATTCGCTAGCGTGGATGTGAGTGGACTCGACATCTATTGGCACATTTTTTTAGATCAATAGACATCACTTCATACCTTTTAGACATCAATACCACGCCTACAAACTTATTGCTGGTGTTTATAATATAATGATTGTAATCCCACTCCTATGATAATAAAAATTCAATTGTTAACTTTTACATTTGTTCACAACATGAAAAACATATGTATAAGATACAAAGATACGTGAAAATGATATGAGATTTTGTTCTCAAAAGAGAGTGTTGTCCACCTTGTCCACCTCTTTTTTGTAAGAAGTGTTATTTGATTACTGACTATTATTACGCAAATTCAACATGAACATATGTTAATTCACTAAATATTAAAATATTATGAAATAACTTCTTTTCTAATTGGTTGCAAACTCCAACTAATCAATCTTGGTTACCAATTTGGACATATAATAGAAATAAATAATTGCACAGTAGGGTTAAAATAATTGAGTTCTACAAAATACAAAATTTTACTTTAAACCAAAAAAATAAATAAATTGTGATTCATATTAGAGTAATTCTTTACAAATGGTGACTATTTGAAAACTCTAAGCAAAAATTTATTTAAAACAACAACAACAAAAAATATACGATTTATGTAATATTAATTCTTTAGAAATGATAAAAATCGAAAACCCTAAAATAGAATGGATTTTATACACTTCAAAAATGTTTTCTTAAAAAAATAACCAAGAACATGTGGAACATTGTAGTATATCACCTTCTTCTTCTTCTTCTTCTTCTTCTTCTTCTTCTTCTTCTTCTTCTTCTTCTTCTTCTTCTTCTTCTTCTTCTTCTTCGATTTAAGATCAACAACCTCGATTACCCTCCTA
This sequence comes from Olea europaea var. sylvestris, assembly GCF_002742605.1. Lineage (NCBI taxonomy): Eukaryota > Viridiplantae > Streptophyta > Magnoliopsida > Lamiales > Oleaceae > Olea > Olea europaea. The sequence goes on from NC_036246.1 coordinate 23,132,162, forward strand.
TTATTGTTACGATGCTATGTGCATTTCTTGTTTGATTTCATGTTTAGTCGATCAAGAATTTTAGTGGAATCTTCAATCATGAATTTTCTTCAATAGTAAGTCATTGTTACTAATATTATGAATCTACGGTAGGATGTTGTGGGCTAATCCTTTTGGTTAGGCAGAATAGCCTCATGAGATTTGTTTCCCACTGGGGAATCCTTGAGAATCACATACCTCTTAGAAAAATGGTGTTGTTGTGATGATGAATATGACTTTTCTTGATAAAGTTAGATGTCTGATGATCAATTCTGGGGTTCCTAAAGCTTTATAAGGGTGAAAAATGATATGACAGCTCCTTTAATTGTCATAGGCCACCTTTCAGTACTTTAGATGGGAAAACCTTTAAAGAGGCATGGAATGGTAAACCTGCTAACTATTCCATGATGAAAACTTTTGGATGTGCTACTTTCTCCCATCAGAGTTTTGAAAAGCTCGAACCTAGATCAAAGAAATATGTTTTTCTGTGATACCCTAAAGGGGTTAAGGGGTACAGATTGTGGGTGAAGTGACGGGGGGTTTTAAGATCATCACTGGCAGGGATGTGATTTTCAACGAGTCTGATATGCACTGCTTAAAACAAACTGAAGGTGTGAAGGATCCTAAGGGTCTGGATACTTAGAATACCAAGCTGTAGGTAGAGCTTGGCACTACACCTGATCTTCAAATTGATCATCAGGTTGCATGTGGAGAGGAATTAGAAAATGCTTCTGACTTTAATGAGACAAAAAAGGTTGAAACTCAAGTTCAAGATGAAGAAAAAACTTAGCGGCCTATCACATGATATTATCAATTGACTAGGGATAGAATTAAAAGAGAAATAAGGGAATAGATTTAGAGAATTTCTTTCCCTGGCTTGTCCTATAATGACTTAATTTTTAAGGAACCAAAGTCTTATGAAGAGATCATGAGTTAACAATCTAAGGTGTGGCTGAGTGCCATTAGCGATGAAATGAATTCATTACTGAAAAATTAAACTTGGGAATTAGTCTCTAGACCTATAGGAAAGACTTGTGTTGACTGCAAATGGATGTATAGAATAAAAGAGGAAAGTTCTGAAAGAGAACCTCTTAGGTTTAAGGCTAGACTTGTTGCTAAGGGTTTTCTCCAAAAGCAAAGAGTTGATTAAAATGAAAAATTTTCTCATGTTCTTATGTATACTAATATAAGGATAATACTTATTTTAGTAGCTCATTATGATTTTAAACTAGAGCACATGGATGTTAAAACTGCATTTTTACATGGGGACCTTGGTGAAAGTGATTTATATAAGTCAACCTCAAAGATTTATTGATAAGAGAAAATTGACTTTGTTTGCTTATTGAAAATGTTTCTTTATGGCTTAAACCAATCTCCTAGACAGTTGTACAAAAGCTTTAACAGTTTTGTGACCTCTATTGGTTTTGTTAGAAGTTCTTTTGATCATTGTTTGTATTTTAAGGCAAAAGCTGAAAACTGTGTTGATATTTATTGGTTACTTTATGTTGATTATATGTTTTTAATTAGCAATAGCATGAATAACATAAAAAGGATAAAAAAGACTTGAGTAATGAATTTGAAATGAAAGACTTAGGTCATACCACAAGAATTTTAGGTATGGACATTGTAAGAAATAGACCTAAACAGACTTTGATTTAGAAACAAACTGCATATGTGGAACAAGTATTGTCAAAATTTGTTATGCATGATTCTTAATATGTTCTTTTACCTCTTGCAAGTCATTTCAAATTAAGTAAAAATCAGTTTCCTACTTTTGACATTGATATAAAATACGTAGAAAAGATTCCCTATTCTAATGCTATTGGATATGTGACATATGCAATAATTTGCACCAGGCCTCATGTTGCACATACTATAATTAATTTGAGTAGATTTATGGTCAATCCTGGCCCTAATCGCTGGATTGCATTAAAATGGTTCCTTAGATATTTGAAAGGATCTTTAAATTTAGGTTTGTGTTTCAAAACTTGTAAAGAAGGGGTTATTCTGAAGGGTTTTTTGGATTCTCATTATACTGGTATTAGGGACAATAGAAAGTCTACTAATATTTTTACCTTATGTGGTACTTAAATAAGTTGGAAATCTCAACTTCAAGCTACTGTTGTCATATCTACCACTGAAGTTGATTATGTGGCTACTACTGAAGCCATAAAAGAAGCATTATGGCTTAAATGTTTGTTACATGAAATAAATGAATTATCTTATCTTATGGTAGTTTATTCAAATAGTCAAAGTATTATTCATTTATGTAATAATCCTGTATTACATGAAAGAACTAAGCATTTTGATGTTAAATTACATTTTATTAGAGATATATAATATCAATTGAATCTGATTTGCTTAAGAAATCCCTACAAAATACAACCTATATTATATGAGTACAATGGTATTGCCCTTAACAAAATTCATATCCTGTTTGAAATCCCTGAACATTGATACTAGGTAAGTTGTTGTTTGCAGGCAGTGCTAATTGGTGCTGATGGCTGACTTTACAATATGGAGTGGTTGGATTGAAGTGTCTGTTTAGTTATTCCATCTTGTAACTCTATTGGCATCAAGGTGGAAAATATTGGGATGTGATGCCAAATATTCCTCCCTGAGCTATGATGATAAAGGGCTTAATTTGGTCCAGTTGGTAAGGAAAACTATTGCATGATAATTTCATAAGTTGGCCCACAAACCGAGCCCATTAGTAAGGTTTGTGAAAGTACAGTTGCTCCAGACTGTTGATCTCAATCTGAGATCAACGACCAACCCATTTTGTATAAATATAACCCTTTAGGATTATTCTCATTCATTCCAATCATTTTTATTTTTTAGTGAGAGGCTAGGGTTTTATTCTCTACTTCTATTCATCTTCTCCACATCTTAAACTCTTGGATTTGATGTGTACTTGAGTGAGTCTTTGTGAATCTTGAAAGGGAAAACACTTGGGTTCTTAGGGTTGAGGTTTTACGGTCCATTGAAGGAACTTCGCTTATTTCTTTAGTGGTTAGGGTTTGTGCAGCCATCGTTATTGTATAAGGGTACAATAGATATGAGCCCGATTCTTCTAACCTTCTGTCTTTGGATTGGATTTTGGTTGTAATAGACAGTTTGTCAGATCTTGAGTTTTGTATTGTAAACTATTCTATATAGCAAATATGATTTATTCTATCTAGGACAAATTATTAAATAAAACTTAGAAATCTGGTTAGCAATGAATTAGATATTATCTTAACGTGGTATGTAAGGTTGAATATGATGACTTATGGTGAAATCGTGATTCCTATCACTTTCATCGTAATTTTCTCGAACTATAGTTGTCAACAATATTCATTGCTTTCGTAGAATTCTAGTTGATAATTTAATAAAAAGCACTTTTTAAAACTGGTTGTTAAAATAAAATTATATATTGTTATTAATTTCAATATTTAATAACACAATTTTCATGAAAACGATAATTCATTCATCGCATATTACTTGATACAATTCGTACACTTATGACTTTGACGAACACAAAGTTTCCAACAAAAAATGTTAATAATTCAAGAATAAGAGAAGGGTTTTCTTGATAAATTATGAAACTCTATTATCTTGTTCGAGAATCATATTGTTGTTATAAAGTTTTATTCGCTAATGAGAATATACTAAAGGAAATATATTCCGAACTATAGGCTGCCATCCATGACATTTGTATGCACGACAGAGATTGAAAATAACGCGAGTTCGATTTAGTGTCCATTTTTGGTACGATGTATCAGGATCACACACACAACCAACTAATTAGGCAAAAGATGCTTCATTTTTATCGTCCACCATTTCTCCATTTTATCTTATCCCCATAATATTCCACAAACTTTCGAAGAAGAAAAAGTTTAAAGAATTTTATATTACGTATTAACCTTTCAAAGGCACCGGTTAAAACTATTAGCCCCTGTTTGGTGTAGCTAACATTTTTATTAGGCTTTTGTTTCATAAAAATTAAAATATATATTTCAATTTAAGATAAAGTTAACAATTAATTTTAACCGCATATTTTATAGAATTTAGAACTTTTAAACAACATAGTCTATAAGCTTTTATCAAAATCTATTAAAATTTTTATTTTAATCTTCACCAAACAGGAACTAGATTTTAATAAAAATTAATAAATGTGTGATTAAAAAGTTATTTGTAAAATAGGCAGCAAGCAAATAATCACACGATTCTTAGCCCACTTTGAACTTTTATTATTTAAAGCTGAATTTTAATCAACTATGTTTGTTGACCAATAACAACAATAATCTAATATTTAATTACACACGATACATATGATTTGATTTCATAATGTCGTGAATTTTTTGGTCTTTTTAATTTTATCACTTTTCATTCTAATCCTATAATTTATTGTAATATTTTGACCAAAAATCCAGTCAAATAATTTATATGATAATTTTTCACATGAGACCTTTCCGATTTCATTGTATTTTTATCAGTTATTTTCTATGGGCATAGAGTTAATCTCTTCTACTTCATATAAAAATACTTATGGATTAAGTAGATTATAAGAGTTAAAATAGAAAATGAAATATGTTAGTTTACGTTGCTAAAATCGTGGATTGAAATCGAATCAAATTGTATAAAATGGTTTTATTTGGAAAATGAAATATCTGTTTAAAATGGTTATATTTGAATAGTTTACAAATAGTCCAAATTGAATCGTGTTCACTCCTAATTTGAAATACAGTTCATTTTTCGTTTATTAAACATTTTGTTTCTTAAATATTACGAAGCTAGAAGCTATATTATAAAATACATGCATCACGTGAATTTATAAATAAAGGGTAACCAATTGCATTGAATCAAAAATTTTATTTTCGTGGTTTGGAAAATGACCTATCTTAGGCCTCTATAGGACTACAAAATTTACCACAATGGCCCAGAACAAAGAAAGAAGCAATATTTCAATTGGATTTTTAGAAAAAATTTAAAATTTTCAAAGTCGTCATTAAAATAATTTTTTATCATATAGTCACCTAAGTATTTAAAAATGACACTAATAGTTAACTCATATGAAAATATTACCCTCTACGTGTTATTATTAAATTCCGACATAGACATAACATTTAATAGTAATCCACGTTAAGCAAAAATGCCACTAGTTCAAAATATTCAATATGTCTTAATTTGTAGTCAACACGACTTTGTTTTTCGTAGTGTTCTAAATTGCTAGTTACTGTCATTTGTGCCTACATTGAAATTCAATAGTGACACATACAATTTAAGTTTAATATTTTCAATCGGATAATTATTAGTATAATCATAAAAAACTTGAGTAATTACTAATGCAAAAAAGTTACTTCAGTGGTCATTTTAAAATTTTCAACAAATTTTGGTAATAGCTGCTCGAATAAACACTTATTAATATATTCAGCATTTGGCATAAAACCTCATTGACCTTTGCATTTATTGGGAAACACCCCCTATTCTTTTTATTTTGGTGGAAAATCCCCCTAAATAGCACAAACCTTTCAAAACATCCCCTACCGACCAATTTTGTTAGTTTTGGCATTAAATCCACTTTAAAGGGCAAAAATTAAATTCGTATAATTGTAGTTGTGGTCTCAAACCTTTCTACCTACAGTTCCAAACTTCTCATTTCTTTGCAATAGAAGGACAAATCGACGGAATCTATCCACTTCATTGTTAATTGACAAAAATATTTGACTTCTTTTGACTAATTTAAAAGGGGAAAGTTGTAATTTTACAAATTCCACATAAAATAATTACAAAAAGAAAATAAAAGGAAAGAAAGAAAATAGAGAGAAAATAAATAAAAAGGAATTAATTTTTCATATTCTTCCTCCCTAACTCTCCCACCGCCACGGCCACCCTCACCCCACCCCAAACCCACTCCACTATACCACAGCTACACCACCCTACCAAACCCATTATCACTCCTCTGATTGCCAAAATCAAAATCATGCTGAGAATAATGTTGATCTCGACTTTTGTAAGGGTGACGTGGTCAACTGATTTTGGCTCCATGAAGTCTTGCTCCTACACATTTGGATAAATCGTTAGTTGCACATGGCTTTATTTGATGTGGGAGAGGAGATCGCAAATACTTCGACAGTCAAGTTAGTCACGAGGAGTTATATGTTGGGTATGGGACGTGCTTGAGATGTGAACCACGAAGGTGTTCGGGCACCTGGATTATATTGAGAATAACTAGAGAACAAAGTTAAAGTTCGAATGTATAAAATTGCATTATCTTCAAATAGGAGTAAGTGTGAACTTTTATAGTAGAAAATGAAGAATTGTTATTGTTCAATAAAGAGATACGGGGCCTCATCTAGATGCATGAGGTATCTCCTCCTAGGAGTCAATATGCCAATCATAGGATGACTGACATTTAATGTTTTCTAAAAAGTGGCCATCTTAGAGCTTATGTCCGACCTCTAAAAAGTAGACTAACAATTCGATCTTTTAAGCGTGGCTGAAGAGACGTCACATCAATCAATTGTAAGAAGATCTTGTATAAAAGATCTCTTGGAAATTGTGAGGTGGGAGATGTTTACTATCAACAAAGACTCTATTTGTCTTGAATTCTCTCTTTATAGCATACGCAATACCTTGCCTGCTATTGAAAGTAGGCCTCTTCGTTGCACATTGATTGAAGTAATCCATCATCTTGGCTACCTCATATATGGTCTCAAATGATAATGTGGAGTGTAGGCCTGGTTGGGCTTGCTAGTTAACTGCCACGTTGCCATGATTTGAAGCCTCATTAGGAGAAGCGTAACAAAGTCCCCCAAGTACATGTGTAGATATTTATAGAATGCGTAAACTTTTTGGGTTAATAGTTAAAGGGTGTTGGACATGTTTACAAAATAATTTGCTTTCTTATAAGTCAGAATCCAACAAATTGTAAGAACCAAATTTCTCGAGTCCGTTTATAAGCTAGATAATTTGGAAATTTTCAAGTTGTGTGGTTTATAAGTTCAAAATTTGTCGGAAAGGCAAGTATGACACGATATGAAGTGTTGATCACATAACAAGAACAAGATTAAATATGTGGAAGATCAGGTGGAAGATCAGGTTGATAAATCTGTTACATCCAACAACTCGGCAGATATTTCAGATGAGGATATATCAGAGACAAATCCAGAGAACTTATCAATTCCTTAATCCTCTACCAACAGCTTACTTTGAATTTGAATGTTCCTTAATTATAGGATTGTAGTTAGTCTCAATTTCTATATAAGAGACTGCATGATTGTAAGTTATATATACAATAATATAAATTATTCTCATTCTCTATATGGTATCAGAGCCTTTAAAAGACCAACGTCTAGCATCATGTCCTCCTCTTCTTCATCCTCCATCACCAATATGTCTAACATAGTTACCCTCAAACTCAACAATGACAACTATCTTCTTTGGAAAGCTCAGCTTGTTCCTTATTTTAAAGGACAAGATCTGTTCGGTTTTCTTGATGGAAACACCCAAGCTCCAGCTAAGGAAATTGACTCTCCTCATCCTGAAACTGGTGCCATGACCAAAATTCCAAACCCAGCCTATGCTACTTGGATTCGTTAAGATAATCTCATCTTGAGTACTCTCATGTCTTCCCTCACAGAGAGTATACTCACTCAAGTCGTTGCTTACTCAACCTCCAAAGACGTTTGGCGTGCTCTTGAAGACAACTTTGCTTCTCAATCTAGAGCAAGAACTATCCATGTTCGCACACAATTGGCAAATGCCAAGAAGGGTGGACAATCTGCAGCAGAATATTTCTTTTCTATCAAAAGACTAATTGATGAGTTAGCCATTACAGGGCAAGCCCTTACATGTGATGATATGATTACCTACATACTTGCTGGCTTAGGTCACGAATACGACAGCTTTGTGTCATCCATTTCTTCACGGTCAGATTCTGTCACTCTTGAAGAGGTTTACTCCATGCTCCTAACAACTGAAGCTCGTATTACTCGACATCAGACAGTTGTTGCAGCATCCCTACCCCTGGCCAATGTTGCTCAGCGTCAACCCCAGCAATTCTATCCTCGTGGTCAGGGTGGCTATCGTGGAAGAGGACGCAACAACTCTCGCAGTGGATCAAATTTTGGCGTTCGAGGCGGTCAAAATGATAACATTACTGGCACTATCATTTGCCAGGTCTGTTGTAAGCCTGGTCACACTACACACAAGTGCTATCATCGTTTTGATCTTTCTTTTCAGGATCCACCCCGCACCCAAAGTAAGCAGGCAATGATGGCGTTAAATGTTGGACAATGGGATAATGAGTGGCATGCTGATATTGGTGCCACACACCATGTTACAAATGACATGGCAAAGTTGAACCTTAAGAGCAATGATTATGAAGGAACTGATCAGCTTCAAGTTGGTAACGATCAAGGTCTGTCAATAACCAAAACAAGTTCCAGTACTCTTTCTACTCATTCATCTTCCTTTGTACTAGATCAAGTTTTACTTGTTCCTCAAATCAAACAAAACCTTATTTCTGTTCAAAAATTTTGCACTGACAATGTAGTATACTTTGAGTTTCACTCTTCTTTCTTTCTTGTGAAGGACTACTCGGGCAACACCCTTCATCAAGGCCATCTCAGTAACGGTCTATATCAGTTTTCAAGCAATAAATATCCTCCTCGTGCTTTCTCCAGTACGAGGGTTCTAATGCAAGCTTGGCATCGACGCTTAGGTCATGCTGCTGCTCCAGTTGTTCGTCATGTTTTAGCTTCAATTTCCCGTCCAACAGGTAGCAAGAATAAACACTCTGTGTGCTCAGATTGTCAAATGGCCAAGAGCCATGCTTTACCTTTTGCATTATCTAGTTCTGTGTCATCTAAACCTTTGGATCTCATTTTTACTGATGTATGGGGACCAGCATCTGTAGCTTCCACTACAGGTGCACGCTATTATGTTAGCTTTCTTGATGATTATTCCAAATTCTTATGGTTGTTTCCACTTAAATTAAAATCTGATGTTGAAACAATATTCTTACAATTTCAAAACTATGTTGAGAGGCATTTTGAAAGGAAAATAAAAGCAGTCCAATCTGATTGGGGTGGTGAATATCGTCACTTAAACAATTATTTTAAAGAAACTGGAATTCACCATCGCATAGCTTGTCCCTATACTCATGAACAAATGGGATCAATCGAGCGCAGACATAGACAAATTGTGGAAATAGGCTTAAGTTTATTGTCACATTCAAATCTACCACTATTTTTTTGGGAGGATGCATTTCTCACTACCACATATTTAATAAACCGCCTCCCTACACCCATTTTACAAAATCAATCATCCTTTGAATTTTTATATCATAAAAAGCCAAATTACTCTTTTTTATGTGCCTTTGGCTGTGCTTGTTGGCCCAATCTTAGACCATATAATCGGCACAAATTAGATTTTCAAAGTAAAACATGCATTTTTCTTGGCTACAGTGTCAGTCATCACGGGTACAAGTGTTTAGACCTATCTACTGGTAAAATTTATGTCTCCAGACATGTTATCTTTGATGAGAATGTATTTCCATACAAAAAACGATTTTCCCCTGCTACTCATACATATACTCCTGTCACTCAAGTACCTCTTCCTCTTATATTGCAAGTTCCTTCCAGTAGTTCCAATGGCAGACCACAACATCAACCTCTACCAACTATTAATGCTGACATTTCCTCTCATAGTTATCAATCTGCAGGTAGTGAAAACACAGCACCAAATCTGCTTGCTGCCTCAAAATCTCCTTGTCCAAGCATTCCTTCTCCATCACCTACCACTTTGGAGAATAACACACTTCCTGCTACCGTCCAAAATCCTGGTAATACTCATCACATGACAACCAGATCCAAGAACAATATTCATAAAAACAAGCAGCCTTCCGATGACTATGCACGGTACCCTATACCATAAGCACTAGCTATATCTTTATCGAAAGACTCCATTGAGCCAACTTGTTATTTAGAAGCATCTAAATATGCTCATTGGCGTGCTACTATGGATGCGGAATTTGATGCCCTTCTAAGGAATGACACTTGGACACTTGTTAAATCACCACCTTCAGCTAATGTAATTGGCAATCGTTGGATTTACAGAGTCAAAAGAAGGGCTGATGGCACTATAGAGCGTTACAAAGCTCGACTAGTTGCGAAGGGATTTCATCAGCTAGAGGGACTTGACTACAATGAAACATTTAGTCCTGTCATTAAACATGCAACTGTCAGAATTGTTCTTCTCTTGCTCTGTCTTATGGTTGGCACATCAAACAGTTGGATATTCAAAATGCATTTTTGCATGGATTTCTTGAAGAGGATGTGTATATGACACAACCTCAAGGGTATCAACATCCTGGCTTTCCCACACACGTGTGCAAATTACGGAGATCTCTTTATGGACCGCGTCAAGCTCCAAGAGCTTGGTTCTCCAGACTTACTGATCCGTTGAAAAGTCTTGGCTTTCAGTTTAGCAAGTCTGACACATCCTTCTTTATCTGGCATAACAAGCACCACAGTGTTCTGATTTTAATTTATGTGGATGACATTCTCGTGACAGGCTCTTGTTTACAGATCATTCAGCACCTTATTCAGTCCTTGCGTGCTGATTTTGTAGTAAAAGAGTTAAGGGATTTGAATTATTTTCTCGGGGTCGAAGCTTTGCGATCCACTGAGGGTCTTTATCTCACACAACGAAGGTATATTACTGATTTATTACAAAAGTCAAATATGACCAATGCCAAACCATGTGTTAGCCCGATGGCAACTACGTGCTCATTAACTACAGCAGATAGCAGACCATATGATAATCCCCAAGCTTACAGAAGCATTGTTGGAAGCTTACAATACTTGTCCTTAACAAGGCCTGACATTGCCTTCTCTGTGCATAAGGTCAGTAAGTTCAAGCATTCACCTACAGAATTGCACTGGCAAACAGTGAAACGCATTCTACGCTACCTGAAACATTCAATCTCCACGGGGATCTTTATCTCTCACAACCACTCATGCATCATTCAAGCATTTTCTGATTCAGACTGGGCAGGAGATAAGGATGATAGAAGGTCAGTTGGTGCATATTGTATCTTTCTCGGTGATAATCTTGTGTCTTGGAGCTGTAAACAACAGCCAATTGTAGCAAGGAGCAGCACAGAGGCTGAATACAAATCTTAGCCAATGATGCTGCTGAAATACAATGGATTCAGTCTCTACTATTGGAAATTGGCTTCTTTGTTCCACAAAAACCCATTCTATGGTGGGACAATATTGGTGCAACTTATTTAACTTCTAATCCAGCCTTTCATGCAAGGACAAAACATATCGAAATTGACTTCCACTATGTACGGGATCAAGTGTTGAATAAGAAGCTAATTGTGCAGTTTATCTCCAGCAAAGATTAGCTAGCTGATTCCTTAACAAAACCATTGTCTTCAGCACATTTTCAAACTGTCAGGAACAATCTGAAGGTCCGAAGTCTCCCGTTCAGATTGAGGGGGCGTGTGGAAGATCAGGTTGATAAATCTGTTACATCCAACAACTCGGCAGATATTTCAGATGAAGATATATCAGAGACAAATCCAGAGAACTTATCAATTCCTTAATCCTCTACCAGCAGCTTACTTTGAATTTGAATGTTCCTTAATTATAGGATTGTAGTTAGTCTCAATTTCTATATAGGAGACTGCATGATTGTAAGTTCTATATACAATAATATAAATTATTCTCATTCTCTATAAAATAAAATAAGAAATATTGGTAGAGAAACTGAGTAATTTTATTATCTTGATCTTTTTAAGTCCGATACAAATTCCAACTCTCAATAGGGGTTCCAAATAGAATTTCAACTAAAATTTGTCAATAGACTTCGAATAAGATTCCAAAAGCTTTCCAAATAGAAATTGTCTTAATGTACACTTTAATTAGAATTCTCAATTATCTTCACCTTCCAAACACACCCAAATTTCAACAACATGCTCATTATGGTGAATTAAGGTGGTAAAAGAATAGTGGAAATTTATGACCTAAACCCACTGCCAACTGCCATTATACGGTTAATAGCGCAAATAAATTATCTTTTGAATAAAAAATTAACGAACACTATTTATCACAATATCATTTACCTAATATTATTCATTATAACTTTACACTGAATATACTCTCTTCCAATTATCTATGTCACGCTTTCGAACGTGCAATTATTGAAAAATAAATTCTCGTGAATTTAATACGACAATAATATAATATTGCTTTATTCATAATGTCGTGAATTTCATGGTCTTTTAATTTAATCGTTTTCGTTTTCGTTTTATAATTTAATGCAATATCTTTGACCAAAAACTCATTCAAATAACCTGTGAAAAATTTTCGGACCTTTTCAGTTTATTGTATTCTTATCGATGGTGGTCTCTTCCACTTCACACAAAAAGACTTATGATGGTATTAACTATTAATTAATTTATAAGAATTAACATTCAACTTGAAAAAAATGTTATTTTATTTTGCTAAAATTGTGATTTGAAACAAAATCGAATTGCAAAGAATGATTTGTATAAATTTGGTTTGGTTTGGTTCGAAAATTGAACGGTTTGTATTGGTTTGATTGTTTTCTAACTGTTTAAAATGATTTGGTTTAAAAATAGTTCAAAAATTATTTTAATCAAACTTTGTTCACCCCTAAATTCAAGTACATTACATTTCTCTTTTATTCAACACTCTGTTTCTTAAATATTACAAAACTATAAGTTATAGAATAAAAACATGCATAACTTGAGTTTATAGGAGTATTGAAATAAATTTTAATTTTTAGTCCTCTATAGAATTGCAAAACTTAGTACAGTGACCAC
>NC_036246.1:23145192-23172721 GCF_002742605.1 Olea europaea var. sylvestris
TATGAGTTAATTGAAGTTTGTTAAAATTTTCGGACTCCTCATTAAAATAATTGTTTATAATATAATAACTTAAGTTTCTAAATATTACACCAATTTTCACTCATTTAAAATGCTAACACCAATAGTCACTTTTGAAAATTTCGAACCATTTAAAACGATTTTGTTTAAAAAAGAGTTCAAAAATTATTTAATTCGAACCCTATTCACTGTTATTTTCAATTACATTCTTTTTTTTTTACTCAACCCCTTATTTCTTAAATATTATGAAGAGCCTGTTTGACAACCATTATTATTTAACAAAGGAGTATTGAATAACGATTTTTATGAGAATGTGAGGCTAAAAAATAGGAAAAAATTTTGATATATATATATATATATATTGTGTGAATGTGTAATTGAAATGATTATATAACAAATCATAAAATAAATTAATGGTTGTTGAACAGACACTAAATGTTATCTATAATACACATGTATCTTGTGAGTTTATAGGGTCTCCAATAGAAAAGATTTAACATTTAAGTTAGTACTATGTACTCTATGAGTTAATTTCTATAAGTTTGTTAAATTTTTCAAAGTCATCATAAAATAATTGCTTAAAATATAGTCAGTTAAGTTTTCTAAATATTACACCAATAATCACTAATTTGAAATTGTTACCACCGATAGTCCCTCAAACTATAAATTATTTGGTTTGAAAGTATTTCAAAAATTATTTAAATCAAGCCCTATTCACGGGATAGTATTCTAAATGACCGGATTATTGATCCTATTTTCCACAATGGCCTATTCTATTGAAAGTACTATTTTACCCTTACTTGTATTATTTGTAAGATGTATCCTGTATCTTTCGAAACTTATTAACAGGACTTATATCTATATTTTTCAATCTTTCAAACACCTTTAGATATTCTTTGTATCTTGATAATTCTTCAAAGATCTTAGGCTAATCTTTTTTAGTTATATATCCTCGAACTAATCCTTCTGAGATATTTTTTTTGTATATCTCTATGTTTAGTTATAATATCTTCTACCTTTCTTATTTCTCTACTAATTCTTACAGAATCAAATCTTATATTATTCTTACAATTATAATCTATATCTTGGTATATTTCTTCAATTTTCTCTTTACCAACAGGAAATATATCTTCAAATTTTTCAGCTAATTTAAATAAAAAAGAAACATCTTTCTCATCTAAGTATAATCTAAGATCATAAGAAGTAGATGTGGATGCTTGTGGATTGTTCATTAAAATAATCAAAGCATAAATATGTAAAAGCAAGTAAATAACTTACAGTAATCAAATAGAAATAAATAGGCTTTTCCTCCAATATGATCTTATAGATACTTTGCATGTACTTAATCAATCTTCTGAATCAAGTAAAGATTTAAAATGTTTTTTGAAATCATTTGGATCCACAACTGCTTCCGCAAAAAGCTTTTCAATTAAGGTTGCATTTCTCACTCTAGAGAACTAGTCATGGTGCCACAGACGCTATCTCACAGTATCCAGAGTCTCTGTTTTCACCTCTATCCAAACTCTTTTCAGAATCAAGTTCTTATTTGGAACGAAATTTTAAAAAATAACTCACACACAAGGTGCTACAATTTTGTTAGAAATTTGCCTTTTTCCCATAGACCATTCATCAAAGACGGGTACTTTAGCATGGTTAACATCCATTCAAAATCAATGTTTTGAAAATCTCTATTTGTACTGCCGAAGAATCATGAGAAGCTTAATGAAATCCTTTTATGAAAACTTTGTTGAATATAACAAATTTTACTTTCATATTCATAAATTGAAATAGTACATGCTTACAATCTATATTTACATACCTTTGGTACTCACCTTATGAAGTTTAGAACGACATAAGTGATTATTTTATTACAAGCTTTGCTATCTTCAAACTATCTAATATTTTTCTGAATACAAGTGGTGTATACAGATTACAAAAGATATCTCTCTAAGATGTGTTTCTTCAGAGTGTTTAAGAGATAAGTTGTTTCGAGATATCTTCATTCTTCCTTCTTGCTCCTTTTATAGAAGCCTTTGGAAATCTTATCTTGACAGGTGTTTCCCACTTCCTTTTGTTGGGTAGTTGAGTAGTCTCATCTCCACCAATTTTTCCATTATCTTCTTACTAGATGGACCTCTTCTTTTGAAATTATTTGCCTTATCTTTGCATTTGTCTTCCTCTTTTGACAACTAGTGGGTGAGTGGCCATAATTATGGAGACTTTCTTGCATTATTTTTTGTATTTTAGTAGCCACAATTTTTCTTTAATAAATTTCTTTATTAAAGTAGTGATAAAGGGCCACTTTTATCACCATCACTTTTCCATTTTCGAATCAAAGAGTTCTGCAGAGAATTCTTCACTATTGAGAGATGCTTGACTCATATCTTCAACTACACAGTATTCACAATGGTGATTACTGCAGTTCCAGAGTAATTTGCACAGTTCTTTAGCCATATCTTCTAATCCATTTACTTGGTTGGAGATAATTGCAGATAATAAATGATCGAGATAACAAATATCTTCTTTATTTGTAGCCATTCTTGCATTGGAGTAGATAATATGGTCTTCAGATGGATAAACCCATATTTTTTCTTTTTCAGTAATTATCTGAGTTACATGTTCAAATATTTCTTTGCATCCTTTTACTCTTCTGTAGGACATCATATTTAAAATATCTTGATATCCATTTTTAACAACCTTTTGACTTGCTGGTAAAAAATGTTGGTTTATAAGTCTCATTTTGATAACATGGAACGATGGATGCATATATTCAAGAATGGGATCCCATTCCATAGTTGTTGAATGGAATCTGATGTATATATTTGTTGTCTTGACGACTTCAGTATATGTTTTAACAGTTTTCCTGATGTTGATTAAAAGTTGGGCTATTTCTTTGAGATCTTTGCTGGGATATATACAGAGTATATTTCCTATCTCAAAGCAGTTTCGTACCTAGTTGGCTGGTGCTCCTAGATAAAAATTTATCTTATTGTATTTTGTATAGTGGAGAGTTTTCATCCACTTTCCTATCTCCAGATACCAATCTGATATAACATTAAAAATAATAATAAAGAATATAACTTTTCATGGTTTTCTTTTCTGGGAATTTTTGCTTCATGGCATATTTTGACAATATCTTTTGAATCTATTCTTTTAGTAGAAAGTTTAGATTGAGTTTGGCTCTGTGAAGAGCTTCCTTTACTTTTGATATCTTAGATATCGTCCCTAGTGGGAATTTTTGTACCTTCATTACCAGTAATAGGCTTAAGTATTCCCTGTGAAGGGGTTCCTATTACGTTATTCTCTTTCCCTTTATCCTCGGGGAGAGCGCTAGTATTCATAAGTCCCTGCGAAGGGATACTAGACTTGGTATAAGTAACTTCTGTCTCAATGGCTATATTTTTTCCTCAAATGTTATCTTGGATATTTTGAATTTGTATTTCCAAATAGGAAACTTTTATCTCAAGTATTTGGACTTTCGTCCTTAGTTGTTCTAGTTCCATCCCTGTTAAGATAATCCGCAAGAAAGTTAGTTTTACCTTTTATGTATTCAATATCAAATTTGAAATATGAAAACCAAATTTGAATCCTAATAATGTATCTATTGGTAATAGATGGATCAACATTATTTTTTAAAAAGGCTTTAACTTGAGTATTATCAGTTCTAATCAAGAACTTCTTTGGTAATAAATAATCTTCATATTTTTGAACTCCGCTTTTTACAGCAATGAGTTCTTTCCTGTTTGTCTCATATCTTGTTTCAACTTTTTTGAATGTTTCTGATGTATAACCTGCAAGAATTTCAGGACAAGAACAATTCTTTTCACATTTATATTCTTTACGATTCTTTTTAACCTTTAATACTGCTCCCCAATAATAATTTGAAGCATCAGTTTCAAAGATAAAGAAATCTTCTTCATGTGGAATTATAAGTTTGGGCAATACCTTTAATTCTTCTTTTACCTTCCTTATATTTTCCCAATCTTGTTATTCCCAAAATCACATTATATTTTTTCTTAATTTTGGAAGAAAATAATTTTTTAATTTGGCACAATTTTCAATGAATCCTTTAGCACAATTCAATATACCAAGGAAACTTTGTAATTGTTTTTTATCGTTGATTTCTTCAGGAAATTCTTGAAATTTTTCTCCAATATGATATTGCAATTGCAAATCTCCTTCTTTTATAAATAATCCTTGTAATTGCAAATCTCCTTATTTTATAAATAATCCTAAAAATTCTATATCTGTTCTTGCTATCTCAGCTTTCTTTTGAAAAAGTTTAATACCACGTTTTTTCATAATATAACAAAATTTCTCAAGATGTTCAATATGTTCATCAATGTTATTTGAATGAATAAGTAAATCATCTACATATGTAATACAAAAATGAGTAATTGGTTTAATTACTTCATCCATTCTTCTTTGGAATATTTGTGGTGCATTTTTCAATTCAAATGGCATTACATTTCATTCGTATTGTCCTAAAGGATTGGGGGTACTAAATGCAGTTAGTGGTTTACTTTCTTCTGTAAGCATGATTTGCCAAAACCCTGACATACAATCAAATTTTGAAAATATCTTTTTGTTCTGTACTTGTTTAATAAGGGTGTCCTTATTTGGCAAGTAGTATCCATCAGATTTGGTAATTTCATTTAATTTTTTGTAATTTATCACCATTCTGGCTTTTCCTCTTTTTATCTCACTATGTTTTCTAATCATAAAGGCTGAACTACTATGTGGACTTTTACTAGGCCTAATTAATTTGGCTTCTAGCAGTTCTTTTATCTGGTCTTTAAATTTCTTTTGATCATTAACACTATATTTCATGGGAATAACTCTAACAATAGTGTCTAGATTGGTTAATTCTATTTTTTGCCTTTACTTTGTCTGTATTCCATTTTTCTAATGAATTTTCAGAATATGTTTTAGAAATTTCTTTTTTCAATTGTTCTAACCTATTTTCTGTCGTCATTTTTAGGACTGTAACTGGTTTAAATTTTTCTGTACTCCAATATCCACCACGCTGGGTTGAGGAACTCTGATGGTTTATGTCTGTGTATGCAATTGTAACAGCCTTTTTTATTTTTGGTGTAAATATTTTGTGTGCACAAGGTGTTATGAACATATATTTATCAATATATTGTGTAAATGGTGCATATTTTAAAAGAAAATTTTGTCATAATAAAATATCACGTCCAATTGTGGTTGACATATATATTGTATCAACAAATACTTCTTTAAAGGAAATTAGAAAAGGTACTTGCATAGCATATTTGCTATATACAACTTTATTTCCACCTGCTACTATAGCAGTGACTATCTTCTTTGTATTATATTTCCAATATTCAGATGGTAGTACATTTGGTAAGCATAAGCTTATTGTACTTCCTGTATCTAAGTAAGCATGAAATTAAATTCTACAATAACTTTTTATATTGAGTGTAATTTCAATATATGGACTCATGTGATTAGTACTTATTACTCTTTCCACGATAACAATGATTTCATATTTTCATCTATTCTTGATATGATGATTGAGTTATCATCAACTGTTATTTTTAAATATCCTTGACAGATTTTATAAGGACTATATGTCTCAAGAAAATTCATTCCTAGTAGAATAGGTAAACGATCAACTCCATATAATTCATCCTTATATAGTAATATTTCTTTAATATATTCTTTCTGATCCTCTCCTATAAATATAAGAGGGAACTTAACATATTTTCTTATTTCAAGATTATTTCCTAGATAATCCTTAAATATATATGGTTCTGTTATTTCAAAGTCTATTAAATGGCTAACAAATTTAGCATTTACATGACTTTTATCTGTTCTAGTGCCAATGAGGACAAGAAGATTTTTCTTATATCCTTCTTGATTTACATATCTTATTTTGATATAATATTGCGAACTTGATGGTTCAACAATGCTTAAATTCTTAAGTTTGCTTATCTTAGAGCCTTGTCTAGAGGGGAATCTTGTAATAAGATTATCTCCTTCTAAACTGACACTATTTCTTCTTATTAGTTTTCCTTCAGAATTAATTTCTTTAGCTTGTTTGTGAAAATCAAGCATTATCTGTTCTGGTATAGTGACTTCATGTTCTTGGTATTTCCTAGGAGGTATATATCTTGCTAATTCCTTAAAATCTTTATGTATGATAATGGTATCAGTTATTTTTCTTAGATTGTTATGATGGCTAGTACTAAAAGCAAAAATTGATTTTATACTTATACTAATAGCTTTACTTTTTTGTAACATTTTCAAGTTTTCAATTCTATAATATAGATTGAAACTTTGGTCAATATTTTCATCATTTAATGATATTGCATAATTTTGTTTTACTGTAAATATTATTTTTTGATAGACTAAGTTTCCTACGATTGTTCCTAATAGAGCATCTATAGTATCTTGTAAAATTCTGTTATCCATGCAATAAATTTCAATTGGTATGTTCATACCTTCTCTAAAAAATCCTTGTACTATTATCTGGACTCCTCCTATTTCAATACATTTTAATTTATTTCTTACGTTTTTCGGAATTTCGGATAACTTTTGTTTTACCCATTCTTTTGTAATTATAGGAATCCTCGCTTTTCCTATAATATCTTCTATATTTATAAACATTTTTTTATAATTCATACTTACAATTATTTTATTTACTCTTGGTAATATTTCTAAGAATACTTGATAGAATACATCTTTTTCTTGTAGATCTAATATTTTCTTAGTGATTCCTGTGTATTTTTTAATATCAAAGGTAATTTCTTGATTTATACCTTCTATAGAGTTTTCAACTTTTTCAGTTGTTTCTATTTCTATTTCTGATTGTTGTATCTTCTGATTCATATATACTATCTCCTCATAATCTTCCTCTAATGAGGATGTATTTAATTCATAAATACTACTGCATTCATTATTTAGATCTTCAAAATATTCAATTGGTTCTATATCACTATCATCTTGGAATTTTTCATAAATTCTTAGAGTTTTTATATTCTGTCTATCTTTCTTTTTAGGATATTGAGGGGCAATGTGTCCTTCTTCATTACAAATAAAACATCTACATTTTTAATATTTCTTGGTTTAGGCTTTTTATTCCAATTTCTTCTCTTGAAATAATTTTTCTGTGGTTTAAAATTCATTTTCTTGAATTTTTTGTAGTTTTTGAATTTTCTTTTATATTTCTTATATGGTTTATATTTTTTCTTATGGCATCCAAATTGTTCAACCTGGCCTATATCTTTGTAACTGCATAATGAATTCTTTCTTATGTTATATGCTTTCTTACTTTCAAGAGTTTCTCTACACCACATGCCTATCATTCTTTTGGTAAATTCAATTCTATTTCCAAGATTATCTATTTTTATTCCTTCCTCTTCTCCTAGAGGTAATAATTTTTCATATTCTTTTAATAACTTAATTCCCCATGGGAATGGTAATTTAGTAAAATAAGACCTTAATATAGGTTTATTTTCTTGATAATCACCTTGATTTAATATATAGTATAATTCTTCAAATTTACATGTGTATCTTTCTAATTCACACATATCACATATTTTTAAATTTTCCATTGCTATCATTTCTTCATTATATTCATCTTGTTTTTTTTCTTCTTTATTAGAAGCATATCTATCTCCTAAAAATTCCATTCTTAAGATTTTTTCAAACCTTTTTAATATCTCTTGTATATTTTCATCATTCAAAATATTTCTATTATCTAATACTTCAGTTCTATTATCTCCATACTTTATTCTTCCTTTTATAGATTCTGGTAACTTTCTCCACCATTCAGAAATTATTCCTCTGAATATATGTTCTATAAATCTAAAAGCTGTATATGTTTCCCATTTATTAAATTGTATTGCTAAGTCTATGCTTTTCATCCAAGTTTCTATAGCTTTATTTTTATCTATACAGTCTAGATCTAACCATACTCTTATTGTGTGAATTGGTTCATTATAAGATTTCATTGGATTTATTTATTTTATGGATTGTTTTCTTATATTTTCAGTGTATCTTTTCTGTGTTTTCCTATATTGATTAATATCGTCCTTAAGTGGTATTGTAGTACCATAAGGATAATCATATTCTTCATCACTGCTAAATTCTATTTTTATATTTCGACTTGATGATGGATTAGTATTCATCTTCGTATTTTCCATTTTTCAGTTAATTCTTCTATCTGTTTTTTATATTCATCATATTCTTCACCAGTAGATTCTAAGAATTTTTGTTCTAGTTCTTCTACATCTGTAATCATATATTGATTTTCTTCATGTTTTTCCCTTTATTATTTTCTTTTTGAGTTATTCTAAAATCTTGAGGTGGATTAATTATAATCCTATTTTTTTTCTTTAAGATTTTTATCTAAAAGAGCATTTTCTACTTGTAGATTATGTTCTAAATTTTCTAATCTTTTATGTATATCCTCAAAACTTTCATTTGTGGTAATTTTAGGTAAATAGGGATAGCTAGATTTTTTATGTTTTTCTACTTTTTTCAAAAATTCTTAAATTATATTTTTTTCATCTACTATGTTCATCATAATTTTAGGTTCGTAACTTGGCTCTGATACCATTTTTACTAGAGTGCGCAGAACACACCCACCACCGTCCGATTTTACGGAAACGGCCCTGACTTGACGGCAGTAAAAAGGCACCTATCAGTGTGCTCGAAACGTAAACTGCAAGCCGGGCGGAGAGTCAGTAATTACTATTTTTCCTTATAGAGTTCCTTCCGGATACATGTGGGTTAATGTACGCAACTGATACCATTTCGTCGGAGTGTGCAGCGGAGGGGTTAAGATTTTTGAGCCAATTAAAATCTTCATAAATATTTATAATATCACAATAGAATTTATAAAATTTACTATCTTTTGTTAAGACTTTTTCTTCAATAATTATATTTAATCTTTTAATTCTTCTTTCTAGGTTAAGAATCATTTTATGTATATTATTTTTGGTTTTTATTGCTACTTTATCTATATAAACATTTTTATGTTTTAATTTTGGATCTAGATATTCGATAAAGAAATTTTTTAGATCTTCTTTTAAATAATTTAATTCATTTTTTGTTGCTTTTCTTAGATCAATAAAATTTTGAATAATATTTGGGTTTAAATTTATTAAAGATTTATGATCTATATTTTTCTGAGGACCTAATTGAAGGTTTTTATACATTGTAGTGGCTTTGGTTACAAAATTTTCTATGAGGGGTATTTTTGGGAAAAATATTTTTCAAAAGCTATTCTTCAAATGATTATATTTTTTGGTCTAATCTTACAAACCAATCTTGTATTTAGGCTCTATGTAGGTAATTCCTCCCCTATTTACCCCTAATTTCAAGTTTTATTCAAACGTTTCATTTCTTAAAAATATTACAAAACTAAAAGTAATACTAATAGAAGAATGCATTACATGCGTTTACAGGGTATGCAATAGTGTTGAAACAAATCTTTCTTTGTTCTTTTCTTTGTTTCTTAAATGACCAACATAGGCCTTTATAGGATTACAAAACTTATCACAATGGCCGCTCCAATAGAAAAGAATCACATTTTCAAATATTACTCTATACTCTATTAGTTAATTCTTAGAAGTTTGTTAAAAAAATTTAAAGTCATGATTAAAATAATTGTTTATAATAAGTCACTTAAGTTTTGAAAATGTCAAACCATTTAAACTGATTTGATTTAAAAATAGTTCAAATTTTATAAATTAAGTCCTATTCACCCCTAATAATAAATTGGATGACTTGTTCAGAGAATTGGGATGCAAAAAAAGAGAATTATTTAGCTAAAAAATTAAGGGAGCACAACACAAATATGAACAAAATTACACAACTACCAATAAAATATAGCAAACAATTATCAAAAACAACAACAACAACAACAACAACAACAACAACAACAACAATAATAATAATAATAATAATAATAATAATAATAATAATAATTTGGTAAACAGATTTAATATGGAGCCGTGATTCGAGAACATTATTAGTAGAATGAAAATAAATTTTTTGAGTTTGAAATAAAATTTAGGTTTAATTATCTATTCAATTATAATGGGTGGTCGATGAATTTATGATACGGGACGGAAGGGTGGACAAAATTAAATGTCTAATTCGTAACACTTACGAACGGGTATTTGCTCGAATTTCACTCGTACGGACGTGATAATTATTTGGAATCTATCAAATAAATAATGGAATCCACTAATAAATTGAAAAATTGAAATATCTTATTAATCAAGAATCGAATAATGAATTGAACTCTTAAAAAAGTGTAAAGCCCTTATGTATATGCAAAATTATCCCCTAATCTTACTAATATAAGGAGTCTAAAAAGGAAACTAATAAAATCCTAATATAATTAAGCTCTCGTTTGACCCCCATTTTGTAGAAATAAAAATGGGTGGAATAGTGTTTTTTTTTTTTTTGAAAAATGAATAATTGAAAAAGAAGAAAAAGTTTTCGATTTACATGTAATATTAGTTTATGAAAGATTGTATGATTGAAAATAAGAGAGAGAGATATATAAAATGTAATGGAATGGAAATTAATAGAGATCAAACGGGGGCTAAATTTCATATTCTAATCAGTAAAAAATTATTATCCTAATTAAATAAAAAATAAAATCCTGTCACAACTATACCTATAAAAGATGTTTAACCAGAGAAGATAGAGTTAAACACAATTCGGATAAACATTATATCTAATCAGGATATAATGCGGGACAATACCAAGAAAAAATTCAAAATTAATTAGGAAAAGAAAGAAATAAGATAAACATTATTTCTTACTAGGAAACTTATGTTTAACTCTATCTTTTTTGGTTGTGTTTATCTTTTCTAGGTATAATTGTGATATGACTTTCATCTTTCTCCAATTTTGAATCCGACTCTTTTCCTATCTCCTTCGAGCATTCTGTAATTAATCCCACAACATTCTCCTTTGAATTTCTCGGATTTACTATTTTGCTTGCCATTACCAAGGTGCTTTCTTTCTTGCTAGTATTTGGCTCCATGAATTGACTTTAGCCTTTATTTGTAGTTCTTCAAATTTCTTCTTAGAATTTTGATTATCTTTCTAAATTTTCAATCTTACAATAAGATCTTTAAGTCCTATTTCCTTCCATTGGTGCTTCATGTTGTTCTTGAAATCTTTCTACGTCGATGATAATTTCTCGATAATTGCAACAACCTAAAATGGCTCGCTAGCCTTCATTCCTTCTACAAGTATCTCGTGCAGGATAATATGTAACTCTTGGACTTGATTCATTATGTTTTAAAATCCACTATTATGAAATCTAGAAATTTTTCAATAGCGAATTTTTTTTTTTCAATCCAGCAACTTCCATTTTGTACGTCTTTTTTGAAAATTCCAAAAATAGTTTAGCTATCTTGACCGAAATGTATACATTGTGTAATGTGTTTTTAGGATAGTTGAGGATGTAATTTCGGCATAAGAAGACACTATGGCTCCATGCATTGAATGCCGCTCATCTTTGAGGATTTATTTCCTCTTCATCAATAATTGTAGCATCTTCACTCAAGAATTTCATCAATTTCAGAGTTGTGAGAGCATGTTTGGAAATGATTAAAATGTGATTCTAATATAAGTCAAAGTCAAACAATTAATATTAACAACATTTTTCATGGATCCCACGACTTTTCAACCACACAATTCAAAAATGGAAAATTTCATAGCTAAGAGGATAACTAATACCCATTTCAAAAGTAAGAATATAAGTTTGAAATTTCAAAATTCAGATATTCATTATAATTTATTTATGATTTAATTAATTAATTATATATT
The DNA here is from genome assembly GCF_002742605.1 of Olea europaea var. sylvestris. Taxonomy (NCBI): domain Eukaryota; kingdom Viridiplantae; phylum Streptophyta; class Magnoliopsida; order Lamiales; family Oleaceae; genus Olea; species Olea europaea. The sequence goes on from NC_036246.1 coordinate 23,157,034, forward strand.
TAATTAATTAAATATATTAAGGTCATGGATCTATACAATTTGATCACAGATTCACAATTTAATTAGTCACATAATATTTTTTTATCACAAATCAAAATTTTTTAATTCACAAATTATTTTACGGTCACAATTCAAAATTTTTGTAAATCGGAATTTGTTCATCGATCACAGATCAAATATTTATACGTCACAATTTATTTATAGGTCATAGATCACACAAATATTATAAGTCACAACTTATTAAACAGTCACAAATTATTTATTTTTTAGGTCATACATTATTTTTTTGTTAGAATTTATCTTTTTTATTAGTCGCATATTATTTATTGGTAACAGATTAACCAATTTAATGGTCACAAGCAACCAATTAATCTGTGACCACCACCAAACAACCACTCTCTCCAACACCGCCACAATCACCACCAGAACCGCTACCATCATCCCTACAGCAACACCACTATCTAAAACAAAATCAACTCATCTACCTCGGCAGGCCACAGCCACCAACATCTCGCCGTCACCACCACACACATTGCCATGACCACCTCCGTCTACCACCACCGCTACCCTCAAAACATGAAAGCTACCACCACCAGATTCTTAACAACCAAAAACAACACAACTATTGCACCTAAACACCATCGAAAAATCAACTCCAACTTATCGCCGCCAACGCCATAACCACACCAATACCATTGTCGCCGTCGTAGCACCACAACCATCACCATCACAGCAAACCAACTATAGAACTCCACAAATCCACCACGCCACTACAACCACAGCTAATAGCCATTGACGGCTTCGGCAGATCGCTCCAATGAGAGCGATATGCTCGCTGTAGCACGGCAGCGCACTGCAGATCGTTGCAGGATGGAGTTGCCAAAGCCGATAAGACCATAGATCGCGCTTTCGTACGGGTAGCAAGAGTGCTACCATCACGTCACAGAGAGTTGGCACAACTTGGGATGAAGCCGCCGTACAAGTTGAACTCTGTACGCGTCGATCGCAATTGCTGTAGCGCTGCTAGTTACGACCGATTTGAAGGGCGATCATGCCTCTGACATCGAAGTTGTGTGACCAAAGAAGGGTTAAGGGAGGGGAGGGGAGGGGAGGGGAGAGTGTGTGTGTGTGTGTGAGAGAGAGAGAGAGAGAGAGAATTAGGGTTGATAAAAAATATTTATTTTATAAAATATTAATTAAAATAAAATTTTTGATTTTTGAACTGTTAAACTTCTCCCCTGATTTTAGAATTCAGGATTTTAATGTTAGGGTTTTGTGTAATTTTCACTTTCAAAAACTTCTATTACAATTCACTAAATATCATTTCCACCAAACACTAATGAATTTACCGTCCAAAATTATGTATTCAAAAATAACCTTTTTAGTAAGTGAAAAATTGGACAAATTTTCGACTTATTGAGTGCAAAAAATAAATAAAATAACATGATCGAGACAAGAGTTCGACTCCCTCTCCTGAAAATGATAATGAGATAGCATTTATTTTTAATACTCAAAAATAACTGTATAATTTTTTTATTTGATATTTTTCCATTGAATTTTTATCAAACAATATTTTAATAAGACTGGTATTTTATAATGTGTTATTCAATGAGTAAGTGCATATGATTAGTGAATGACAATTATTGAATGGCAATTATATCTTTATAGTCCCAGTATTTAATATCATTATATCCCTAATTTTTCTCTAGAAATATGAAACTTTGATTCTCAATAATATACACACAATAGTAATTATTTTTCTTTTTTGTTCTCTTCTTCTCTCTAGTTTATGACAGTGAAGTAATTTTCCCTTATTATTTTGGGAATATAGTACCTGTGCTCTTTAATTTTGGACCTGGTTATTTACTGAGCCCATGAGGTGGTGGTTAGGTCTCAAACTTTGTCACGGTACAGAGTCCATTTATAAGAGGGCACATATGCAATTATTCTATTGGGCCTGCTTCAAGAAATAATTGCTACATTAAAAAAAAAAAAACCTATAATTTCTATATTAAATTTTATACCATTTTAATTGATTAACTAAGACAATTATAGCATCTTCAAGATATTCTCTAAACATGAAGTAATCTGATATTCTCTAAACATGAAGTAATCTTTATTTTGGAAAGTCAATATTTAAAAATAAGCTTCTAGGGTTTTTCTATTTTAACTTTTTAAATAAAGTGTGAGTTTGGATCTCTAAAATTTGGAGAGTCCGTTCTTCATAAAAATGATTGCATTTAATAAGTTACAAATTTCGATACTCTACAATTTAAATCATTCAAGTTACATTTAGATTGATTGATGATTAACTTATAAAAAATTACGTTAAATAAGATACAGAGAAATTAATAAATGTTCATTGAAAAAAAAACAAAAAATTAAAATAGAAAGTATTGTTGAAGATCATAAAATATTATTGTCTAAAAGATTTTCTTTATTATCCATAAAATGCTCTAAAATCAGTGCTATTAGGTAAAATTAATTTCATAGTAGAAAAGCACTAAAATCAATGTCTCTATACATAAAACAAAAATGGAGTCGAGCCATTAAATTCCTTCAATACCGAGGCATTGGTTCTAATAAAAATAAAAATTTGAATATGAAGATATGGGTAATTTGTGGACCACCGTACTATACGGCCCATGGTTTTGGGGACAAACAAGGCCTAGCTGCATTAAATTGACTAAACCCCACATGGCCCAATATCATTGAAATTAGGGATTTTTTTTGTTGGGGTCCCAAATCCCTATGATTAAAATTTTAATTTAAAAAAAAAAAATCTTCAATTATTGTTCTAGAAATTCTTGCTTCCAATATTTGATTTATTCTTTCTTACGCTTCATTAATTCGATTGAGCAGAACAATTTTAAACTATCAATCGTCTAGACAGAGGCAAACCAATGAGAATTTTACCATCTTTCTAATTTCAAATCGAATAAAGTAGATGGATAGATTAGAAAAAATGAAGGCAACTGCATAATAATTCAGACACAGTTTGAATGTTAAGACTATTTTGTCTCAAAAAAGATGTATGTACCCGTACAAATAGTCTTTAACATATGCCAAATCTTGTGTTAAGTAGGACCTTGTTGCGCAACGATTATACAAACGAGTATTATATGTGCTGATAACTTGTCCGAGCTAGATTTTTGTTACCACTTGACAATTATTGCACGGTGCCAACAATTACAAAAATCTATTAGACAAATAGGTCCGTTCTACACTAACATGGAACTACCCTTCGTAAGCATTTCCCATTTTTTAAGTAATGTAATTCTAAGACCATCTCCAATGGTTGCGCCACATTTTGGGATCAATTTTTTTACTGTTTTGGTGCAAATCTTGCACCATTTTGTTGAAAATCATCTTCAACTCAAAACAACAAGGTTTGCACCAAATGAACAGCGTTTCATTGTTTTCATTATTTTTTGGTTGTTAGTTGCATAAATTATTTGCATTGCACCTACTATTATCGACCAAGAGAAAATATAGAATGAGCCAGGGTAATAATTCCATATTGATTCGAACTAATCCATGTGCTCCCATTTTTAATAAGATTCCAGCAGAAGCATACAAGTACTATAATGTGCTTCTTCAAGGGTATTTGGTAACCATGTGTGTAGGGGTATAATCGACAATTTGATAGCAAAAGCAATAAAAAAATTGAATATAAAATATTATTTCCAAGGCCACAGGATATGAGTGATTGACTAATATTTCTAAATTTAATGTTGGTTCATTAGAATCATATAAATCGATGCCCAAAACTCCCATTTTTCATTTATGTTAAAAATTAGTATAAAATTATTTATCTTGTCACTAGATAAATTACTAAATAAATAATTGCCTTTAGTTAAAAAAAAAAATTGAATTCATTAATAAATTTAAAAATTATAGTATGACAAATATTGAATTCATCTACTTGTTATTTTAATTCATTCCTTCATTATTATTGTTTACATTAGTAAAATTAATAATAATAAAAATACATAACAATAATAACACAAATAAATCAAGAATTAAAATTTGTTGTATAACAAAAAAGACAAAGAGGAAAGAAAAATTAATAATAATAATAATAATAATAATAATAATAATAATAATAATAATAATAATAATAATAATAATAATAATAATAATAATGAAATATTATTGATGATTATTTACTATTATCATGATACATAGATAAGTTTTATCTAATTTAGAATATATATTTTATTTCAATTGTAACTTTTATTTTGGACCATATAAATATAGGACATTGATTCTTAATAATAGATACTTAAATTTTGATTCTTATATTCTCCTCTCTTTTTCTCTATTTTCATAACACGTTATCAGCAAGAAAAGCTTAATTTTTCAAAATATGGTTAAGGTCGTAATTTTTTTTAAGCATAATTATTTGTCACGTGTATCGAAATAATTTGGTAACATATAAATTTTATTTATAAGATGTATTATAATTTTCTACCTCTTGAATTTCATGTGGATACAAATTTTCTGTCTCTTAATTTTTATTTTCTATTTTTGCTTGTACAATCATACATACCCAGCTTCTACTGTGATGAATGATACATCCTTACAATCATGTTTGTACTATCACGAGAAAATGCACATGTATTTTGCCTGTATAATCACATTTGTGTACTTATGAATGTGTGTGCATTAATATTGAATCGATTTGTGTGAATTGATATATATGCATTTTATATACACATGCAATAAATTAAGTGATTTTTAATTTTGACTTTACGTTGACAATTGAGGAGTTTACGTGCATATTTGAAATTATTCTTAATTCACGGTTGATAATTAACTTCTTCAACTTAGCTCCATTTGATTATCATTTTTTGAAGAATGAAAATAAAAAATATAACCGTTATAGGTCTCACACAAGAGATAAAAATTTAAATTTGGTTGCTTGATGTGATGGATAACAGTCATATTTTTCATTTTAATGAGGAAATAATGGGAATCAAACAGGGGCTAATTAAATAATTTTAGATGTTCTATTATAAATTTTAAACTAATAATTTATAGTATTGTTTCTTCTAAACTAGCACAACATCGTAATTAATATTTCAAAATAATATTAATCGTAGATCTATTTGTTATAAATAGTTTGTTGTTGTTCCTGAAATAACATATTATTATAATTAATATTACTTGATCCCAAAGAATATGAACTATATTTTTTTTAATACTTCAGAAGAATGTTATTTGCTCTCGAAGAGGATGAATTATAATTTTTAATATTCTAGAAAAATATTAACACATTGAAGAAATTGATTTATTGCTTCTGAAGAAGCAATAGTAAAATATAAAGTACTCCTAAAGAAATACAACTCTACAAATGTTAATATTTGTCTAAATAAAACCTACTCATTAAGAATTAATGCTTTTAAACAATAATTTATTGGTGCTCCTAAAGCAGCACAACATTGTTAATATTCTAAAAGGAATATTATTGGTCTCGAAGTAGCACACCGTTATTGATAGATATTCATTATTTCAAATAATAATATGTTATTGCTCATGGAGAGCATGCCACTTTGATTCCAATATTTCAAAAGATTATTAATATTGCTCTTAAATAATCGATAATAAAATATCATGTACTTTTGAAATAACACATATTTAGAAGAATATATCATTTGTAATTTATGAAATTGTACATGTTTATCTCTGAAGGAAAATATGCGACTTATATCATGTAGACATTGATGATCATATGATTATATAATGTTTAATCATATTCTTCGAAATAAAATAACTGAATTATATCTTATACTGAACCAAAAGTTCAATTTGATCCGCATGACTAGTTTGAGTATCACTAGATCAACAATGATGTGAAATCAAAAATTCCAATGAATATTCAATGAAGAACTAGAAAATTCTTCAATTTAATCCTATATGATGTTTGTTCTCTTTAATGAATCAACAATGATGCAAAATCAAAAATTCCAATGGATATTTAACAAAGAACCAGAAAATTCTTCAATTTATTTCTATATGATGTTTGTTCTCTTTCATGAAAATTTTTCATTGACCACCATTAGTTAAAATAAGGACTAGATTCTCTATATTTTTTAAAATTAATTAGGGTGATAAATGAGACTCCATCATTCTCCACATTGATTATCTAAAGATTATTTGTATCAAATATATTTGATACATATACTAAATGATTACATGATATTCGTAACTTGAAGTTTGTGAAATTATTACTCAAATTTAGAATTATAAACTTAATTTTTAGAATATAAAATCAAGACAGTATCTTGTTAATGCTAGTGATTTTAAATCTCAACATTTTAATAAGTGTTAGTTGGAATGTCGATAAATGATTCGACACCATTATTTGCTAAACTTCCCTAATTATCTGGGAACAAAGTTCTTCTCAATTCCATGGGAATGCTATTAAGCATCATACCAATATCATAGTTTTCCGTTATAATTGGCTTATGGTCGAAGCTTAATTTTTACATCTAATTATTTTGATAGTGCAATATATATAATTGATCCACCACAATGCACTGAGATGAAAAGTAAAGAATGCTGATAATAAATATATAGTTTTAACCCTTATCTCATATAAGTGATTGATAATGTAATTTACCGATTATCAATTTGATTGGACAATTCTTTCAACATTATGGGGAAATAAGAAGTTGAAAATAATGTATAAAATTATCGTTATCTAAATTCTCGCATAATATTATTAGAACCAGAAGTTCGAAAGATAATTTATTTAGATGCATTTACTAACAAAAGAGATAATAATATCTCACCCACAAGTTTAAAATGCTCCAACACTAATTGATGTCATAGGAGGACAATTTAATAGAATTATATTTGATATATCTATGGCACGCCTGAAACATTATTATATTGGATTCTAATACAAAATATCTTCAAATGAAAATGAAACAATTAGCAAATATGATCTCATTACGGAGACATATACTTTTGATTAGTATTTATATATAACAGATTATAAAATCTTAGAAGATGTTTAGGTACTTGACATGTTGAAAATTGAGGTATATCAATAAGTTATGCCATTTTGAGAAAAAATAGAATAAAAAAAAAGTTATTAACAACATTTTTACACATGATATGCTACATTATATTGCGAAAAATCAAAATAAATGCATCAAAATATATCAATGAAGTAATGATTGGCCAAATAAAATGATGCAATCCTAAATTGAATTTACTAGAAAAATATGAAGTTTCGAGATCTACAATCTGAACACCTAAATGTGTATATTTATGCAAAATGAAAAAGAAAAAAGTAAAGTCATAATATGAAATATACGATTCTTTACATAATAAAAATTTGTGAAAACTTATATAAATAAATAAGTTATTATATGGTGGATGTAATTACAAATCTCTATTTTATTATGACAATGAATGAAATTTGATGTGTATGTAATAAATGTGATTAATTCAAGTGATATTATTATGAGAGGGAGTAAATATGCGTTGTACTCTTTTTTCCTTGACCAATGTTTTGTTATGTTGGGTTTTCCTGGCAAGATTTTTAATGAGGCAACTTCTATAGCGTACTCAAGAATAATGTACATTTTTCCTTCATTACGATTTTTTCTCACAGGATTTTTTCTAATAAGGTTTTAATAAGGCATATTCTTTGTGCAATATGTCCTTAGCCTACAAGGTATTTACTCTAAAGAAATATATACTCTTAGATGTATGAGACTTTCGAAGAGAACAACAAGAGCTATTTTTCGAATCACCATGTCACTACAGTTATTAAATGATGATAAACATCTCGTATGAAGACGGTATTATATGAAGATCGTGCAAGATAACGAGAGACACATCTCACTAGAAATTGTAATATTGAAATATTGATGTACGATATATAGATATCGTGATATAAGAATTGAAATTAGGGGAGTAGCTGCACTCTTTTTTCTTCAATCAAGTTTTGTTCCACTGTATTTTCTTAATAAGATTTTAACAAGGCAGAATTTTATTACTCCAAATTATTTGTACTTTCTTTCATTTGCTGACATTTTTGTCCCATCAAGTTTTTTTGCCAAACAAGGTTTTTAATGAGATAATTATTGTACAAATAATCATCAAAAGGGAAGTATTGTAAAATAATAAGATAATTATTTAGTTTTATCATGATATATAAATAAGTTTTATCTAATTTAAAAAATCTATTTTATTCTAATTGTAACTCTTATTTTGAACCCCATAAATATAGGATATTGATTCTTAATAATACATACTTAAAGTTTGATTCTTATATTTTTTTCTCTTTTTCTCTCTTTTCATACCAAATAATAACATTAAAAATTAAAATTCATCGTATAACAAAAAATAGACAGAGAAAAGAAAATTTTGTTCTATACCAAAATAAAGGGTAAAATGAAATAAATTTCCTAACACAGAACTACTCTTCGCAAACTTTTCTCTCATTTTTGTTTTGTTTTGTTTTGTTTTTTTTCCTTTTTTGGTCAAAATGAAAATCATGGACCAACAACATGCATCGGATCCTACTTGATAAGTATTTAATAACCGACATTAAGAGTTGAATTTGTTTTAATCAAAGAGATTTGTCTACTAATCACCACGTTTGTTTCAAAGCCTAATTCGTCTTTTTCGGTAAAACCAAATTTTGTCGCGCAAACTTATAATGCGACAACGTTAATAATTAAAAAAATGGGGAAAATTATATTTTTAATGGCAAACAAATAATTATTGATAGGATCGGTCCTCGAAATTAATAAAAAAATAATTGGGAGCTTCGAAAACAGGAAGCTAGACAGGATCCGTGTACAGTGGTGCCATGGGTAACGACGTCAGCCGTCAAATGCAAGCGCCGTTAAGTCGCCGTCAAACTGCTATTTACGATAACGTGACAATTAAGTCAGACAGGAGCGTAACGTTAGCTTACTGACGGGAAAACCTTCTTCGTATTGGGAAATGTGATTTGGGATGTGACTGCAATATATCGAATTTATTTATTTATTTATTTTAAAATGCATTAATTCAAAATTATGAAACTATTTTGTATCTAGTTATTTTATGATTTTATTTTTATATAAATAAAGAAAATATAATTAATAAGAATTTTCTTTATATTCTTTCTAATATACCACACAATAAATAATGTTCTAAATAGAAATAAATTAATAACAAGTCACAAATAAGAATATATTAAAAAATTAAGAAATTAATTATATACTCTCAACAACGAAAATAGCTTATAATTTTGGTCAAAAAAAAAAGAAGAAGAAATTTATCTTTATGGGACGAAAAAAGTATTAATTTAATATAAAATTTAAAAAATCAACATTTAGCTAGTCATAGGTCACTATCTCATATACCATTTGAATTTTAAAATGAAGATATTTTCTTGTGAAAACAGTTGTACTCTTGAATATTTTGTTTAAAATGTTTGGGTACTATTTAAATAATCTTATTTATCATCATAGCGATCGAAAGTAAATGAGATAGTGTCAAAATTATTTTAATTGATAAACGTCTTATGTTGAGTCAAAATGAACCAATATTCAGGTCGAATCGGCAAACACTTCGTTGGACTATTTCAAATTTCCTAATCAATTCATCATTATTTCTCAATACGAGTTAAATTTTGATTTCATAAAACTCGTTAGTAAAAGAGGTAAATTAAAATAGGAAATGCTACTGGTACATAATTAAGCTGGTAATATTTGTATTTTATTTTTTAAAATTTAATTAGGTTTTATTTCAAAAAGTTGAAAATTTTAAATAAGTTTTATTTCAAAAGGTTGAATAAATTGTTGACAGGACATACAAACTTTGTGGGACTTGTGTTTGCTTATTTGATTTGAATTGAATGCTAAGATGCTAACCTGAGCACGTGGTGGTGTTTCACACCTTCGCCGAATTGAATCAGTGGGGATTGGAAAAGGGATTAGTTTAGGGTTTATTTACGAAAATAGGACCTTATCCAAATTTGGTTTCTTAATCGCAATTAACTAATAATTAAGACTGAAAGTCATTGCTAATTATGGAAGAAATATTTTATTAATTAATCACAATGATTCTTTAAGATTTCGAATAATTGAAAATTGATTCTCTTATAATTTGCTACAATTATAATTTTGATTCTGCCAATCATGGAAATATCATCTACTTTTTTTTTTTCAATAATCAAAATTTTAAAATTTTTATTTATTGCAACAAGCTGGTATGTTTTGAGGGGGATTGAATTTTAATTGAGTTTTAAATTTTTTTAATATTCTCGAATAAATAAATTATTACATTAATTATATGAATTTACACGAATTTACATGCATTTAGAATACTTAATATTTTTGTTGCTAGAGATGGAAGTAATATTTTTGTAGCTATAACATTGAAATAACCAGATCCAATTGGTTATAGTCCAACTCGAGTCTTTCTTTATTTGGTTCCTTGTACAGAATTCTCATCGTGATAATAAGAATTTTTACAATTTAAACAGTTAATTCTCAAAAATTTAATCTATTACGAGTTGTGAATTCATCTAAAAACGTCAACTTTATTAAAAGCTGTAACGGAAATCTTTGTATATTTTATTCTTTAATAAAATCAAACATGTAATAATCTAAAAGTTTCCAGCAAGGATAAAATATATTATTTTCGTAATCTTTGTATGCTTCGACCAATAAGGCTAGTTATGTGGCAAGTAGTTAAGCAAAAGCCAAGCAAGGTCACGCATGTTTCATGGTCCACTTCGCCTCACCTCTTTATGCGAGCACTTCGAGATGATTGGGCAACTAAGCGAAGTCTCTAGAGGTGAGGCATCACCTCCCACTGCTATGTATTTTTGAGTTGATTGAAATTAAGTGAACGACATCTTTTACAGGGGTTCTCTCGACCTAAGATACTATGCATGTTAAAAATATTCTATACACATGACAAATTCGATCGCTTTGCAACATACACTCAATTAACTTTTTAGTCAAATTTTCGATTTGCAAGCCAATGACCTAGGGTGGATGCTTTTTGGCCTTTGGTCAAATTAAATGGACACGCACCTATGATAGTTGATATTGACATATTTGAATTGGACCAATGTGTCAGTTGGATAAGACCACATGTCGGGCATCGAATGTACGTCACCTTTTACTTTTGATATAAAAGCTTACACTTAATCCTTATTTGATTTAATTCAGACTTAGAATTTCAGTAGATTTTGATATAAATTAATAAAACATGCGATTAAAAGATAATAAAAGTTATCAATCTCATAAAATGAAAGTCTTAGTGCCCGCAACCATCGTACTCGTCGAAACTACGATCACAAGCTGGCTAACGTTGTGTTCAAACCGTCACATTTCGAGAACAACATTCTCATTTAAATACGTATTAACTATTGGATCCTATTAAGTTACATTATTTATTTATGTCCAAGGATAATGCATTTATTATATATATATATATATCTCATTAAAAACTTGAATTAATTTTCACGAACTCTACTCTTTGAAAACAAAGACAAGCTGTATTATTTGGTTTCCGAGTCCGACCATATGCATGTTATGTTCATTAAATTTCTCAGTCATGTGCGGGACCCATATATATTCACGTTCAATTTATTTCCCTGATTTTGACTTTGCAGTGAATCACAATTTCTTGCCAAAACATTGTACCTAACATTTTATATGGAAAACTATTAAAAGAGACGAGCGTGGAACAGTGACAACCAAACTAATGTCGATGGTGAAATGATCGGATCAAAATTATTGTTAAATTGCAAGAAATCGTGTGAATAATCGCAGTGGCGCGATTTGAGAAGGAAATGTTGTCAACTGACATGCATTGAACTATTCTTCCATATCGACTTATTTTTATCATAACTTATAAAGCATTGAAAAGAAAGTTAGATTTTCGAACAAAAACCGTCTGATCAACCATGCTCGATACACGAAAAATCTTTTAGACTAATATAAATAAAGTGAATACCTAAAAGTTCAACATTTTGTTTCAAACTCCCTCCAAAATTTTATTTTTTTATTTAAAAAAAAAAAAACGGCTGTTATTGCTTTAGAATTGGAATTGTCTTTATTTCAAAATGATTGTCTTTATTCACTTAAATTTCACAAAACTTTTAAGATTATTTAAACAGAAAGTCATGATTGCATTCACTGGAAGGAGCCATGCTTAGTTCACTGGAATTGTGCTTTCCACATAACAAAATTCATTAAAACAAAAAGGAGATTAATGCAAAAGTCGTCTTGGTGGGGACCTTTACTACTATAAAGGGACAAATTCCTTGTTCAAAATTACATATAAAATGACAAAACTTAACCATAGTTTTGTTACATATATGAAAACCTACAAAATGAAAATAAATAAGTAAATTCATCTCATCCTTATGCTTTAAGTTGATTTCGGACATCATCTTTTATTCAAAATCGAATGAAACAAATGTTGTGCACAACTAATGCTAAGAGGGAACTTGGGAGTCAATCTTTAGAGTCATGATCATAATATTTGCCCAGAGAGAAATCCTCTTGTAGTGTGAATCTCGTAACGCCATTCGTACTTTTTTTGAGTGTGATATTGGTGATTGAATGTGTTCCATGCTTGCTGATAGCCTTTCAAAATTGATCGCATCTTTCATTGCACGCACTATCCTTCAAAATGAATGCTCCCACATGTTCAAGTAAAATCAACGATTAATTTTAATCATACATTTAGTGGAATCCATAATTTTTATCAATACCAAAATTTACTAGAAATTTTATTTTAGCAAGATAAAAAATGGGCTTAATGTATTTTAGAATCGATCTCCTTCCCTCACTTGGCATGATAAAAATTTCCTACTTCAAATAACCATAATTAATTTTCTTTTATCACATCAATAGTAGAAAGCTTTTATTCTGCCCATTGGGAAAAAGGGGATCGGACATGTAATGTCTATATGTTATTATATTTAACCGTTTGAACAAAAAAATTTTCAATAGTACAACCTTCGTCGAGTCAAAGGTAAATTCTACATGGAATAATGATTAATGAATACTCAACGCATAAGAATTTGAACTAGCAGTCTTAACAACGTTGAACTTTAAGATAAATATTTATATTCTTAAAATGTAACTCATTAAGTCAAACGAACAATTAGTTTCAATTAAGATTCAAACAATTACAATAATTTCAAGAATGATTTTCTAAAAAATGAGTCATCGTCTTGTGAGAGTATAAAATGATAGATACTACATAAAAGTAACTAATGTATAAGAGATTAAATTACTCTTAATTTCTAAAAGACATTTGTGCCGTGTGTTAAAATAATACTAAAGGATATAGTTCATACTTGGCTTAAAATTTTAATAAAAATTTTGTTTTTAGTTAATATTGATAAAGAGATGTGTTTTGAATTGTTTATTGAGGAAAAAGACATACGCATAATTCGAAATAAGCGCAGAAGGGTAGAACTGTAGTTATATTGAGAAGCAAGGGCATTATCGAGAAGGAAAAAGAGCTAGACGGCGACCTCCAGAACTGTCTGAATACAGTAAATTCAGCGGCAAGAAAATTCAGAGGCATTTACTGCCGCACAGATTTGGAAGTGAAATTTGTATACAACATTTTCATATAGACATTTACATGTCGCTATTACAAATGTAAGTGCATCATTGCACACAGTAATTTAATATTGATTCGGGTTGGGTTGAATTACATCAGTTTGGATTGAGTTGTTGGGGTTGTTCAACTTGAAAGCTCATTGTGTATGAATATCACTATTATAAGTAACGTGACTCTCCCTTTCTCTCTCACGCATTTTCACACACACTGAATACATACACCCATAAGTGAATCTTCTGTAGTGTGATCTTTTTCATTTTTCTGGGTGGGTTTTTGTTGGCTTGTTGTTGTTAGCTGTTGTGATGCGAAAGAAGAGCAATGAAAAAGATAAACTGACAAAGATGTAAAGACACAGGATTACCATTTTTATCCTATCAAATCTTCTCTGCATATTTTCTCTCTCTCTCTCTCTCTCTCTCACACACACACACACATTGTGAGGATGCATAATAATTGATATGTAACTCTTGAATGTTTGATGTATTGATTGGGTTTGTGGGTTTTTGCAGGATTAATCTGTGGTGTTGATTTTAGAAGTCATATCTGATAGCACATAAAATCAACTCTTGTGTCATTTCAATCATTTTAATGAGTTTTGTTATTGTGGGTTTGGACAAGCAAAAAGCAAAAGTACTAGTATTTTATTTGAGGAATCTGGGTCCTCGTTAATTTCATAGCATTCCATTTTTAGATGTTCGAGAAAAGAGAAGTGGGTTCGGGTTCAACTTTGGCTCGCTCACTTGAGGCATTTTAACAAAAATTTACCCATTTGTTAAAGTAGATCCATTCAAAGGGAAGAAAATTGCTGTCGTATGTGTTGTACAGAGATCATATGCCCAACAGTGCATCATTGTGAGTGAAAAGATCGTCTCTCTGCAGATCCATATTAAGGGGCCTTCATTGTGTACCATTTCTGGTATCTGCATGCACAGCTATCTCTGGTTAATCCCAGTTGATTTCAGTATTTTAACTTGGACAAGAGAAACAAAAACCTCGTTCTCTCGGAAAAATCTGATTCTCAGTTAAAAGGGTCTTGTCATTCGGAAAATATTATGTTCCTGTGCTTCTCCTTTGGTTGAACAGTGGGCATGCCGGCTGTATTTGCACTAGTGTACAACTCATGTGGATGGGACAGAGAGGGCACAATAATGCATTTAATGTTTTCTTGCTGTTGGTTCATGTAAACAATCATATGCACTCTATTTGTTTTTGAGTTGTGTTTTTAAAAGAAAGAAATGTTTTTCTTTTGAAGATTTCGAAAGGGCAAAATTTTGCTTTTGGTATCATGAGTAGAGATTTGAAGAAAGGGGAAAAGCAGGAGAAGGGTTCTGATGTGTCTGTGAAAGTTGTGGTGGCTGTTAAGGCATCAAAAGAGATTCCCAAGACTGCTCTGGTTTGGGCTTTGACTCATGTTGTTCAACCTGGGGACTGCATTAATCTTCTAGTGGTTGTTTCTTCACATAGCTCTGGTAATATCCTGAATTTCCTCTGTTCAATTTCATGTTTCTTTAGCAATGAATTCTGACCTGTGCTTTTTTCTCTTTCCCTTTCTATTACCTTAAATTCCCTTCTTATTTTGTTGGGTTTTTTCTGTTAGACAATGAAATCAGAACATGAACTGAAATATGGCCTGTTTATTTTGTATGGTCCTTCCCAGTTGGGCGACCACTTCCCGTACTTTGGATCCTTGGTGTCCAAAGGGAGTATTGTCTTCCAAACTAGTTCATCTAGGCTGAATGACTTGGCTATGACTTTTTTATTATAAAATTTAGCCATTCTTTGCTTTTGAACTTGCAACCTATCTAAGACGTCCAACTTCAATTCGTCTAAACTCAACAAATTTTGAACTAGTGATTCGGCATACTCATCATCATTCAATTTATGTTGCAAGCACACTCGAATTGATTGCACGTTAATTTCCATAGGCAAAACGGCCTCCTATCCATAAACAAGTTGGAAAGGAGTAACTTTGGTACTTGACCGAGGTGATGTTCTATAAGCCCATAAGGCCTTGTTCAAACATTGGTGCCAATTTCTGGCATTTTTATCTATCATCTTTCTGATGATATTTTTTAGAATC
>NC_036246.1:23172898-23187898 GCF_002742605.1 Olea europaea var. sylvestris
TTTGTGGAATTCCAAACCTATAAATAATATGATCACGGATAAACTTTATAACATTCTTCTGGGTGATCTCTTTTAAAGGTACCGCTTCTACCCATTTGGTGAAATAGTCGGTTGCAACTATAACAAAAGTATGTTGTTTGGACGATGGAGGGTAGATCTTCCCTATTAGATCTATCGCCCAACCTTTGAACGGCCAAGGTTTAATAATAGGTGCCATCTCTCATGCTGGCGCCCTTTGTATTGGACCATGTTTTTGGCGTGCTAAACAACTTTTTGCGTACTGAACGCATAGTTCTCCTATCTTTGGCCAAAAATATCCACTCCTAATAATTAACCACCTCATCCTTTGGCCAGCTTGATGAGCTCCACATATCCCTTCGTGCACTTCAGCCATGATTGTCTTGACTTCTTGCAAGCTTACACACTTTAGTAATACACCATCAGAGCGTTTCTTAAACAATTCTTCATCTATTAGTGTGTAATTCAGCGAACATAGCTTTGTCTTCCTGCTAATCCCTCTATTAGGTTCTTTAAGGAACCCTTTCATCTCTGTTCTCCAATCTACTGCATCTCCATCTTGTATACAGTGAAGTTCAATTTTCTTCGCCCTTCTTTGAATCACGGGCAATATGATTCCATATTCACAAGTAGACTTCCAATTCAAAACCTTTGAGTACCCTGATGCCATTTGGGCTAACTCATTTGCCATGTCGTTATATATCCTATTAACGCATTGGAGTTCTACTTGATCGAATTCTTCTAGTAATTCTTGGGCGATCTCGTACTGGCTTATAATGGAATCACTTTGGCATTTAAAATCACCGATTAGTTGATGGATCACCAATTGAGAATCGCTCCTAACGATCACATTTCTTATTCCCATATCTACCATTAGTTCTAGGCCTACTATTAAAGCTTCATATTCGGCCTGATTGTTGGTGCACATTCTGTCTAAGGTGAATGCAAACTTGTAGCAAATTCCTAAATGATTAATCAATGCTACCCCCACTCCTGCACCTTTAGAGGTTTTTGACCCATCAAAATACAACACCCAAGGTTTTAATTCGAACGAATTGATTTCTAATTCGATTTCTTCAAGCATGTCAAGGCATGGATGATCAGCTAGAAAGTTAGCCAAAGCCTGATTTTTGACTGCCTTTTGAGGTATATATTGTATTTCGAACTCTGATAAAGCTAGTGTCCAAAGGCCTACCCTTTGGTGTAAAATAGGGCGCGAGAACATATACTTGACTAAATTTACTTTAGAAATTAAATAAACGGTTACGGGCCGTAAATAAGCCCTTAATTTTGTACATGTGAAATACAGTACTAGACACAATTTTTCAATAGCAGAGTAATTACATTCACATTTTGTCAACCGTCTACTTAAGTAATAAATTGCCCTTTCTTCACCAAATTGGTCTTCCTGTGCGACCATTCCAGCTATTAATTCTTTTTCAGCCGATACATACATTTTCATTGGCTGTCCCTGGATTGGTGACACCAACACTGGTGGACTTGATAGATATGTCTTCAGGCTTTCAAAAGCCTTTTGATGTTCTTCTTTCCAGACGAATTCGTCCTGATTTTTCTGTTTCTTATTTTATCCTTCAGAAGTTTGTTACCATGAAAAAGTCAAGCTGTTCCAGTGGAAAATAAGACGATTTTAGACATTTGTGATATTTCAATTGCTCCCTGGTTGTTCATCTGCGTCAGCTTGTGTATATAATGTGCACATATGATATTACAATTAATTTTCTGAGAATTATTAGTTCTGAAGAAATTGTGTTTCTTCTCCTGCAATAAAGAGGCCATACAATTATAAAAGAAATTCTCTTTCTTACGTGTGTATTTACTCAATGCACAATTCAATCATTTAGTAATTTGAGTTAAATTCTTTTACTTTCTCAGTAGTGACTGTGACTCGATCAACATTCTTAGCTGGGTTGTTCCTGCTTTAAAGCTTCTTGACTTGATAGAAAAATGATTTAAATCTTTATTTACTATTATGTGCAGTTTTGTGCCCAAATAAAGATCTTCTATGTTTATGGTCTCACATGCTTTTCCAGATTGAACTTAAATTTGCTGATTTTTACTTGATTATTTTTCTGCAAGGTGGGAGACTTTGGTTTGGCAAGATGGCAACCTGATGGGGAGACTGGAGTTGAAACGAGAGTAATCGGAACATTTGGGTAATTCTACCATTACTAACTTTTCTCTGTTCCTGACTATGATCTTTACAATAAAATAGTCAAGTTTCTTTAAACTATTATGCTTCAATTAGGTACTTGGCTCCTGAATATGCTCAAAGTGGACAGATCACAGAAAAGGCGGACGTTTACTCATTTGGTGTGGTACTGGTCGAACTTGTTACTGGACGTAAAGCAGTTGATCTTAACAGGCCTAAAGGCCAGCAATGTCTAACTGAATGGGTATAATTCTATCCACTGAGTGGTTGACAGTTAGTCAGGCCCAGGTGCTTAATCTGTCTGATTTGTGGGTTTCTGACATGTTACAGGCACGTCCTTTATTGGATGCTTATGCCATCCGTGAACTGGTCGATCCACAGCTCGGGAACAAGTACTCAGAACATGAGGTGTACTGCATGTTACATGCCGCTTCTTTGTGCATACGCCGGGATCCTCAGGCGAGGCCTCGCATGTCTCGGGTAAGAAATATTTAGTTCACTCATCCACTTAAAACCACTAAAATCGAGAAAAAAGTTGCACGATCACTTATCGTAATATCAAGTACTATAAAATCATTAAATCCAATGCCTGGAAAGTAATCAAGATAGTCATTCCAATTATGTTGCAGAATTAAATATGACTACCTGTCCTGATCTTGGGGGATTCGCATGTTCGAAAAGAGTGAAATGGGATTTAGGTTGCACCGTGTTTGTTTCTATATTCTGAAATTAAAACTTTGTTTCGCTCTCTCTTTCTAGGTGCTTAGGATACTTGAGGGTGATGTTATTATGGATTCAAATCGAATGTCCATACCTGGGTATGACGTGGGCAGTCGGAGTGGCAGGATCTGGTCAGATTACCAGCTGCCACACGAACGACATAGTGGTCCAATGCTAAACGAGGCATTGGAAGGATTTAATTCTAAATTGTCACTCAGCACAAGATCTAACTTCTCGGAAAGAGACAAGGCCAGGACTTCGTATAAAGACGATCTGTGAATGGCTTTCAACATGAACTTTGGGCACAATATTCCGTCAATAGTACGTCTGCTGGTCATTTTTGTTCAATGCCATTAAGATTTTGTATTTTGTATAGCATTCGCATCGACAAATTCTGTAATTCGACCAGAAATTGGTTTGATAGCCATTGACCAGTTTAGAACTAGTCTACATGTTATTGGTTGGATGGATGGAAGCAATCTTAGCAATGATGTGAATTTTTTTGTGAGGTTTAATTTCTCTCTCTGTGGTTCAGATATTCAGTTCTTGTAAACACAGATGCAGCTTAAATCCCCAAAACTATTCTGAGTAAAATTTCGAGGAATTCCCTCTTAGATGATGTTCTTAAGAAGCCCGAAATTTGATCGAAAAGGAATTAACTTTATTACGCCCCCACTCAATTTTGCATCATTCTCAGACGAGTAGTGCCATAGGTATATAAGCATATACATAGGGGTGTTCATAATATCACCATACTATTTGCCTATTTAAAATACAATCAACTTTATTAATCAGTCTTTTCCCTTCACATTGCATTATGTCATCCTTTATGTACATTTATCATGTACACTTAGTAAAATCCTTCTTAGACAACACATGTTAGGTTCCACAAACAAAAAATAGCATATGTCAAGTCAAAGTCAAAGTCAAATGGGGACTTATATTAAGTAAATAATTTCATGGGGCCCAAAATGAACTAGTGGAGTTTGTTGGGACTATTTGGTAAGTATAAAAATCTTGCTGTAAATAATATACATAGAGGTAGAAAGAAAAAGATTTAATTTGCCATAATTGTTAGAGGACCCCACATCTTATGCATTAAGAACCAATTTCTTTATTTTGTTTTGGCATCTGGAATTCTCCAGACAGAAATCGAGAGGAAGAGAGAAAAGGGAGAAAAATACACTGCACACATGGAAGGAATTTAGGCAGTGAAGAGATGGATGTGTATAAAATCAAAGGTGTAGATTGACGCTGCATGGAAAAGTGTCAAATATGTTGTCAATCGTGATGTACAGTAGCACGATTGTTTCTGCTTTTTCTTTAACAGAAATTGAATGAGTGAATCACTATATTTTCTAAGAATTTGTCGTAACATAAAATAAGTTCCAACCTTTCAAAATTAAAACCTATTAATTTTCAGTTTCTTTTTAATTTTCAGGTTTAATTACAAAAATTTAAAACTCATAATTTTGGATTAATTGTGGGGTTGGAATTTGTCCCTATAAAAGAAAATGTTTTTCATTGTGTTAAACACAACTTGGAAGGAAAATATTATATACAATTCATACTATATTCTTATACTTTTGGCAACTCAGTAAAGATTCGTTCCTTATCTCCCTGTGATCGTGCCGGTAGAAGGAGAATCAACTGTGAGCTATAAGGTTTTTATACTGGAGTCGTGTAATATTGAAAGTACCTGTACGTAGGGAAGACAACAAGACTTTAGGATAGCGTCCTTGACATGACTTGTTTTCTAATTCTCTATTTATATCTTATGTTTATATTATTTAATTGATTATGTTTATTGAGAGTTTATCTACACAAATTATCCATTTTTCCCAACAATCTAAAGCATATTGGAGTGATTTGTGCATCATTAAACCAAATGATAAAACTGTAGAACCATTTAGACCTAAAATGGACCATCTAATTAATCAAGTGTACAGATGCAAACCATGTGTTAGGCTTGTTCCTGGATAGTGGATATAAATGATTTGCTAAAACTATAATTGTTTGATAAAAATTCGTTTTAGGAAGTGGACCAAGCATACACACATAACCATGTCATAAATATTCAGAAAGCAGTAAACTACAAAAGTGGGGTGTTGATGAAAAATCATTGAATCTGGGCTGGGTGTTCTTTGCTCAAATCTCAAGTAATTGAGTTATCATATGTTCCGTTGAGTATTATCCAGTATAAATCACAATCTTAGAAAATAATATTTTGAAGTAAAAAGAAAAAAGGAAAAAAGAAAGAAGCAACTCTAGCTTAAATATAATATTAAATTGAGTATTTCCCCTACAATAACATGTCCCCATGAAGCGGAGAGGAACTCAATACATCAGCAACTGGCACAAGGCATGACTATCATATGCTAAGAGAAGTTTGTTCTAGAAAAGAAATAGAGCACTATGCAACAATTGGTGACATTTGAACTGGTTGGATCATTATGACATTATGGCAAGAAATTAGTTGAATTTATTTTGAATATACAGTTAAATGATTTACAATCATGTTATAGGAACATAAAGCTTGATATAATAGTTGATATAATACCAAGTGATATTTCATCATTGGACTATTTTAAATACAATCGACTGTCTCACCCAATTAACTCCTACCACGGCATCTTCGGTCATTTCTGGCGAATATTTCGGTCAAAGTAACATTACTCAATGGTTTAACCTTGTAATAATGTTTTTAATTAATATTTTATAAGTGTTTGAATTCCATGACTAATCAACAAAAGTTCATTTTCAGCTCAAATGTAGATTCTACAAGTAATTGTGATATTATTGTTATTCTGTTGGTATTATTATATGTTATTGTATTATAAAGAAATTGAGAAGTGTGGAATATACATGTTATACTATTATGATACTAATTTCCATCTGCTTACTTGATGACCACTAAAGGGAAAAATATTTTCCAAGTTATAATGTTCGAAATAGAAGGTAATATTATGTGATTTTTATGTATTCATTAATATTTGTCGATAGACATAAGTTTTTGCAATTACTTTTTGTCAATGACCAGTCAAATAATTTAATCATGATATAAGTTTGCCAGTGATATTTTAAAATTATCTACGTGCATATAGGTGAAATAGAAATTTAATGAAAAACTATGTCAGAACATAATAGTTATTCATTTTATATTTTATTCATTTAATTTTGACCAATTGGTAATAAAATTCATGAGTAAATGTTTCAAATAAGTTTTATATTAGTATAAAATGTTGTAACCAATACTTAAATAATTGAGGTTAAAATATTGTATAATGCTTATTTATTATTATTATTATTTGAACGATATATTGGTCATTATATAGTGTAAGAAAATAAAAAGGGTACATTTTAACTCATAATAAAATTTAGAACTACAAATTAAAGACAAATTTAATTTGTGGTTGATGATACAAGCAGCTATTAGTTATAAATAAGTAAATAAATTGCGATGTTACGTGCGAGTCCATAATGTAGTGTGTAAAATTTTCTATGTATTAATTTTTCCTACTCAAGTCAATCCTTGCCTAATTATGTAGTAAAGTGACAAATGACATAAAGATATGCTATTATAGGACAATTTTGGACAGTGAAAGAAATTGGTGGATATTTGACTTACATACTACTGTTTGGTGTTGTTTCTAATTTCTATTGCATTATGATGTCTCGATAAGTGTATTGGTGGTTAATGCATATAATAAGCATTCAAAATTTTTGTCAATTGAATAAAGGATAAGTATTATGATTTGCATTTTGTTGTATTAAGTTTATGCTCGTTCTAAACTTTAGGTTGTACAAAATTATTTTGTAATTGAGGAATGATAGACTTTATGCTTTAATGGATAGTGAGGAAAAGAAGTAAAATGTAGTTTGGAATGTGATGGGGAAAAAAAAAAAAAAAAACTCTACAATCTGAACATCTTTGGAAGGTGGGGCATTTAAAAATTTCAAATAAGATACACATTATATTTATCACTCTTTGTTTAAAACTGACTTTTGAAAAGTGTTAGAAATAAAATTGGAGATATGCAGGTGAAATATGAAAGTTGATTGTGTGCACATGTTCAAACATGTGATTAGAAGTCAATTTTAAATTTCATATTTTTATATTATTATACTTAAAGTGACTTTGATATTTTGAAATGTTTTTAGAAGATTTTGTAGATGTACAGATGCGCAAAGCAGGAAATAAGAGCTTGCAAATATTATGGTACCATATTATTGTCCAAGAGAGACATGAATATATTGAAGTCCATGGACATGTATGTAAATCATCGAGATGGATGAGTTTAAGCAAATAAGGGAGTCACATTCGAGAACATTCCAACCTTTGTGATTGGTGATCTCATGAAGAATGTTCAATATGGTAAAAATAACCCATACTGCATGACTTGTCATAGCACTATATTATTTGTGTTCATCCCTATAGCAATAGTACTAATAATAATGTAATGTTAGGAAGGGTTTAACCTTAAATGAGTACCGAGGCGAGAATTCTCCCCAGGTGTTGGTCACATGCACCCTTGGAAGACTCGCCTATTTAAGAGTTGTTATGAGGTCGTGATTATGGAATTGGTCTATTCTCTAGAGATTCCTACTAGAATCAATATTAGAGGGTATGGCCATTAGAGCGTTACCCACTATGAACTATAGCCTAAATCGATATTGTGTGTGGAACAATTGAAATTTGGTTAAATAGACTTAATTCAAAGTTTAGTCCATTATGTCCCCCCAAATGAAAATTGTTATCACTAAATGATGTTAAAATCTAAAAGACATCTATACTTATTACACAGTATAAAGTTTCAATCATTATATATAGGAAAAATTGCAATATCGATCCCTAACATTTTCATTTTTTGTAAACTTTATCCTAACTTTCATTTTGTGTCAGTGAAAGTCCCTAACCTTTCATAAATATGCATTTGAGGTCTATTTGAATAGAAACTGTCCAAAACACTATCAGTTAATCGGGAAAATTTCTTTTGAACTATCTGCTCCCATTATTGGATGTTGATACCTTTTTGGATGGTATTATTAGATGTTGATTCCTTAATTTTCTTGGTCAATTGACAATTTCTGTCCAAATGGACCTCGGGTGCATATTTATGAAATGTTAGGAACTTTTGTTGGTAAAAAATGAAGGTTAAGGTAAAGTCTGCAAAAATGAAAATGTTAGGGACCGTTGCTTCAATTTTTCCTAATATATATTTATCTATTTTGAAAGTTTAAAACTTATAGGGGATTGTTGTAACATAAAATAAGTTTCAACCTTTCAAAATTTAAACCTATTAATTTACAGTTTTCTTTTTAATTTTTAGGTTTATTTACAAAAATTTAAAACTCATAATTTTGAATTAATTGTAGGGGTTGGAATTTGTCCCTATAAAGAGGAATGTTTTTCCCTTTGTTAAACACTACATGGAAGAAAAACATTCTATACAATTCATACTATATTTTTATACTTTTAACAACTCGATAAAGGCTTGTTTCTTATCTCCCTGTGATCGTGCCCATAGAAAGAGAACCATCCGTGAGTCACATGAATTTTATCTTGGAATTGTGTAGTGCCGAAAGTATCCGCACGAAGGAGATGTAACACAATTTTAGGATAACTTCATTAACGTAACTCCTTAAGGTTTGTTTTTCTAATTCTCTAATTATATTTTATGTTTTTGTTATTATTGAACTTTTATGTTCATATTATCTAATCGATTATTTTTATTGAAAATTTATCTACACGCAAATCACTCATTTTTCCCAATAGAATTTACCAGTCTTCATTGAAGAAAAAAGGCAAAACAATGAAGCCAAAGATACCTTACAAAGTCTAGTATTTTCCTCAAGTTTTAAAGCACTTCATCCTTTTGCTTCAAGATATGCCCACCAGGTGCTTCATAAAATTTCCAAATGGCAGAAACATTTTTCTTGACAAAGTTTGACAAGTGGAGAAGATGAGTTTAAGTTCATTACCTGTTGTATGTCTGGTGTATTTTTGAAATAAAAAAAAAAGGGATCAAAAAAATTACCGTTGACAAATTCAGCACGAGCGGTCGCTAGACCTCACTGTGTGTTGGATCTGTCGATATCTATAAATGTACATATTGGATGTGGAATCAAGCAACCTTATTCATACTTATTATTATATGAGAGATGCACATTAGTCATCATATCTTTATACACAAATGCTTCATGGTTTCTTGTTACCCATATCATTGCTATCTTTTGTGCATATGTAACCTGTTGTTTGGTGTACATTAAAAATCATATTTTTAGTAAATTATGATAAAAGGTTGATAAAGTAGATGGTTACAAAGTTGTGATTTCTGTATGATTAAAATTAATTGTTGATTTTGAATTAAAATATTTTAATGTATAAAAATAAGGGCATAATGTTCGACTAATTTTTGAGTATAAATTTAAATATTGTTTTGTCAATAGTATTAATAATGGTAATAGCCTCATTTGAGCACGATTATAAAATTTCAATTTTCATTTTTAAGTTGAGATGTGTCGTTCCTCAAATGCACTTTTATTGTCTTAACATATCATAACTTTTTAACAAATGTATCCGTCAAGATGTAATATATCAATAAATTATTGATAAATTGTAATTTATTTTTTTATTTTTTATTTACTAACCACACATTATTTAATAAAATAATATTATAAGTAATTTCAAAATATGTTTTTTTCTTTTTCGGTTCACACATTCTTAAAAAAATATTTCAAATAACGGGGGATGGTTTCTGAGAGAGGATACTAAAATGTGGGATAAAAGATTGCTGAAAGCATAATTCAAACGCACACCGAATTACAGAAATACCCAAAATCAAAACAATCACTTTAGACCAAATACTGAAAGTACAAAGGATAAACTTAATTAGAAAGAGGAAGATGAAAGATCAATTTTACGAAGGACCACCAGTAGACCTCAACAAGCCGCCAGCAGCCTCCTCATCAACATACAAATCATCCGTCTTCCTCACGGCGGCGTGAATCAGAACCAACACAACTCCAACCAACAGCGCCACCAGAATATTGATAGTGGCGTGAGTGAACAGCAGAACGACAATCGTGACCAGCGACAAAACAATAAGCACCACACGATCGGTGATCAACCGGCCGAATATCACAAGCGGCTCATCGCGGAGGAAGTAGAGGAAGAGCCAAATCGCCATCATTACAATGAAAACAATAAGCGAAATCGGGTGCCAGAGGAGACTAAGAAACAGAATCAACAGAACTATCATTGCGTAGTTCATTCGGAAGAATGCTAAGTTCGTTTTGATTCGAGAGAAGGCGCCGGAGGCGGACGGGAGGTTGAAGCAGTGTAAATTGAACATCTCCCGCCAGGGGCGGCGCGTGGCGAGGCCATCCTTGATGCGTTCCTTGGCGCGTGAGATGTATTCGAGGTTCACCGGGTTGCCGGACGGCGAGGATGAGGTGGGGATAGTTCCGTAGCTAGTCATTTTCTTTCGCCGGCGTCGGCGGTGGAGAATGGAGAAAGGGGAGGAGTAGAGAAAATAAATTAGGGTTGCTTGAATATGATATTGGGAATAATTTGTAAATTACTAGTTAGGGAGTAGAGATGGGTGTTTGAATTTTGAAATGGACATTTTTGTTTAGTAGCTTTCAGCTTGGCCTGCTTTTTCTTTGATAACAAAATAAGGACATAAAGTTTTAATAGTTTCAATTTAACCCCCCAGTGATTTTGGTCAATCTTGCTAAACATATTTTCTTGTTTTAAATAAATATTAGAGAAAATTAGAGCTAAGCTCCCTAATCTTTCAATTGATATGGTTTTGCATTTCCAATTGTCAAAAGTGTATATGGTAGGTCCTCTGCGATGAAAAACTTCAATGTGAAATATAAAATTGCAAATGAAAGTCATGTTAATTACATTAATCTCGATCTCCTTGTGAAAGCCACCTTCCATTTTAACTAATGGTGGAGTAGATGTGTCAATTTTGTTCGTCGGCTCGGGTCGTCAGTGATTTGGTTCAAAAAAAGCTCGAACTGGCACAGCTCGAGGCTTGGTCACGGATCATTTTTGACCCATAACGAGACAATCCTTGAATTATAAAAAAAAATTAATAAAAAAGATAAAAGGTCGACAGTTGGTACCTTTTACAGGCAGCAAATATTATTTAAAAAAATCAAGTTGGCTCGGTTCGGTAAAATTCGAGCTTAAAGCTCGAATTGAGTCTTAATTTACTCAACTCGAACCCGAAAAAAGCTCGCACCATTTTATTCGAGTAGAGCCCGAGCTTTGAGTATCAGTTCGATTTGTTGACATCCTTTGATGGAACCAAAATTTGCATATACGGAGCAAAAATATGTGAAGGGAAATAATATCAATACCGATGATAAAATCACATGAAACTTTTATGTTCCTTAAAAAATGAAAAGCAAAGTGGTCAAACAACATAGGATTTCTTTCCAATTCAACAGAAATTGCTGGGTATTTTCAATGTTCAAACTGAAGATTTTCGTTCACATAACGATCCAAATTCACGAATTTAAGCCCTTTGTCTAATTCTCATTCTTTGAAAAAAAAAAAAAAATGCATTCTTAAACAATATTTTAACATCATTTCGACTACATATTCTTCAATAAAATAATATTACACGCAAATTGAAAACTTTTTTTCACATATTTTTCGTCAATACACTATTCAAAAATTTGTTTTTATCAAAAGAATGGAACTCAAACAAGGCTAAATAAATTGAAAATTCAAAATCTCACTTTTTGAAAGTTAACGATCCATAATTTATGTTTAGTTTTTTCAACCCAAAATATTTTGGCAAATAATTTGACAGATGCTGCAAGTAGATTTATTCTACGTGATTTCCCTAACCCCACCCCCACCCCCGCGCCATTTACAAGAAGAAAATGTGGAATACAGTGCAACGTGGTGGTCTTGTAAAGTTACAACATTTTCAACTAACCAGCCTGGGATTCGATGGATAAACGCTGTGGGGACGGCCATTGTTTAAAGACGACGGCAATGCCACAACGAGATTCAACCAATTATTTAAACATTAGCATTGCTCTTCCACAAAAATCTTCTTGCTACGTGGCTTCAACGTTGTCTAAATTCAAAGCCAATCGCTAACTGCCAACTGTCAAGGTTTGAGCCGGAATTAAGCATTCGTGCAAGAAATTGTAATTTTTTACTTTTAAACAAATATTATATTACTTTCAATTGTAATCCAAGAATCACACGTAATCTAGAGCTCAAACATCAACTCTGACTTTTTTTTATATTTTATTTATTTATTTATTTATTTTAATAAATATCTATAGAACAACTCATCAGTCCTATTATAGTTTGAATCCATCAAAGTTGAATAGAATAAATATTTGAAAACATTTTTCTAAGGATTTGTGTCTAGGTATAGATGTTACAGCATAGAATTATGGGAAAATCGCAACAAAGATTCTTAATCTTTGAATTTTTACTAACTATACTATAACTTTTGTGTCAGCGAAAATTTCAAGCAGCTGTGGTCCAAAATGATATATTTTGACCGTTTCTTGACCGAAAAAGTGAACTTTAACAAATTAACTAAATTAAAGGGTAAAGAGAGAACTTTAAAATTATCACATTAAATTAAAAAAATAAAATAAAAATCAAAACAAAACATAAAAATAATAATAATAAACGAACAAATAAAAAAAATAAAATAAAAACTAATGTTCTTCTCCCTTCCTCAACTAAGTTATTTCCTCACCCCACCCCACCACCAATCCAAACCAAAAATTAGAAAACAAGCCATTGCCAACCACTGCCATCCACAAACACGTCGTCGCATTGTCCACGGCCACCACTATTGGAATCATTGCAACTGTAGCCCTTGAATCAAGCCCCGGGGGGGGGGGGGGGGGGGCGCNNNTGGGATGGTGCGGGGGGGGGGGGGGGGACCTTCAAAACCATTACAAAAGCAACCGCAGAATTAATAATACAAATAATATCATCCAATTCATCACTTTCAATTTGGTCAAAATTGTTCAAAGTCTACTTCTCTTGGTCAACTAAAGGTCAAATGGATGGTTGGACTTTAGCTGCTAATTTATCAAAGTTTTTGAAACATCCGTTGGTACAAACTGAAGATTAAAGTAAAGTTTACTAAAAAATCAAAAGTTAAGGACTGTTGTTGCAATTTTCTTTCTAAAATTACTGATGCTCATTATCGATTTAAATAACAATTAAGTGACATTAATTCATAAATTCAATTATCATATAGACTAATGAGATAATTGCTAATTACTATGACTGTAATAGCATTATTCCATGTACTATGTCGTGCATGCTGATTCACACAATTAATGACTAATAAAATAAAATAAAAAATTCAATATAGATGCAATAAGTAATCGAGTTATGTCAAAGAATATAGATTATGCTTATGTATATTACATTTAATTAGTTTACCTGAATAATTATATTAAGACTTGAAAATCTGAAGTTCATGCAGTAGTAGCCCCTTATACAATATTTATTGAAGCTTCATTTGATGGAGCTCGTTTGAATTTAATGGACTTTGGTACAATATTAAAACCTGAAGATATATCTTAAAATATCAACTTAATTAAATAAGTGACCCAAATTAGTATATATTGTGTATTTATTTCATTTTCTTTAAACATGAAATTTACCTTGACAAAACTTAGTTTAGCTGACTTCCGAAATTTTACGTTCTCCTTTTTCAATTTCATCGTTATTCCTTTAAAAGGATTGAAAACCTAGTCGATGATTCGATAAGAATTTGCTCTTGCTACTTGAACTAAATTTTGGCCTCGACTCTTAACATTCGTCATCGAACACTTCCTTATATTGTCAAATTACATACTCTACTAAGAGTCTGTTTATCTCCCATTATGGGAAAAATTATAGAGTTTTGAATTATATTTTTTGGAGAATGCGTGGTTAAAATTTAAAGAAATTTTATTGGTTTATGTGTAGAATATTTTATTGTGTGAATGTGTGGTGGAGAATATTACTATAGTAAACAATTTAATTTGTTAAAGAATGACAAACAGGGGCTTAATCAACGCTAGGTGGTAATAAGGGAAAATTATTTCAAATCCTACATTTCAAGTTTCAATTTCATAAATCAGGTGTTTACTATTTTTCTTTTCTTCAAAAATCAGTTATACATTATTACACAACATCCCACTCCATCTGACGTCACACCATCCCCACCAGTCCCCATCACTATTTTTCAGCCAAAATCCTTTACATTTCTCCCCCATCCGTCTCCTTGTCCACTCCCAGTTTTCCACCTTCCATTTGAATGGCCAATTTGTAATAAGGGTTATGTTACTTGTACATTTCATAATGTACAAGTGACATAATATTATTAGACATGTTTTTTCAACTCTCCAATCATGAAATTTCATATGTACATTATGGACATCCTTATGAATATTATAATGTGCATGTAGAATTATCCTTCGTAATAATTGTTACAAACCAACTCATTATCCAATTCTCACTTTATTACTCCAACAAAAAGTAGTCACACTATTAAAAAATAAATGAATAAAAATAGAAATAGTGCACATACTATCACTTTTTGAATCGTTTCATGCAGAACGGTAAACATGTACTGAGTGTGAGACAGCGATGACTTTGTTGTTGAATAATCAAGTGGCTTATCTGTACAATTCAGATGTTTGACGTTGGAATCCATTGTTTCTAACCAGTGGCATTTTAGCCAATTCTTCGACAATTGTAGTAGTATCAATGGAGGTAAGAATAAAATTGTGTGTGAAGCAATTTCTGTGCAACCACAAATTCTGATCGGAGGCCATAAAATTGCCTAAGATGTAACCTAGGTGGGTGGGGTTTTTATTTTTCAAATTTGGAAGTGTATTTTTTAGAAAATTTTCAATTTCATAAATGAAGTGTATACACACACGCGCGCGCGCACACATCTCATCTATGAAATTAATTATACATCCTTATACATAGTGATTGTGATCAATTTATCGGGTGATATGTGATTACACAATAATTCGTGACTTAATATGTGATTGCGGTGTATGGGTGGATCTATGTGTGGTGTGTGTGGATC
>NC_036246.1:23190607-23278119 GCF_002742605.1 Olea europaea var. sylvestris
TGGCGGGGGGGGGGGGGGGACCTTCAAAACCATTACAAAAGCAACCGCAGAATTAATAATACAAATAATATCATCCAATTCATCACTTTCAATTTGGTCAAAATTGTTCAAAGTCTACTTCTCTTGGTCAACTAAAGGTCAAATGGATGGTTGGACTTTAGCTGCTAATTTATCAAAGTTTTTGAAACATCCGTTGGTACAAACTGAAGATTAAAGTAAAGTTTACTAAAAAATCAAAAGTTAAGGACTGTTGTTGCAATTTTCTTTCTAAAATTACTGATGCTCATTATCGATTTAAATAAC
Organism: Olea europaea var. sylvestris; assembly: GCF_002742605.1. Classification (NCBI taxonomy): domain Eukaryota; kingdom Viridiplantae; phylum Streptophyta; class Magnoliopsida; order Lamiales; family Oleaceae; genus Olea; species Olea europaea. The sequence continues at coordinate 23,190,911 of NC_036246.1, forward strand.
AATTAAGTGACATTAATTCATAAATTCAATTATCATATAGACTAATGAGATAATTGCTAATTACTATGACTGTAATAGCATTATTCCATGTAATATGTCGTGCATGCTGATTCACACAATTAATGACTAATAAAATAAAATAAAAAATTCAATATAGATGCAATAAGTAATCGAGTTATGTCAAAGAATATAGATTATGCTTATGTATATTACATTTAACTAGTTTACCTGAATAATTATATTAAGACTTGAAAATCTGAAGTTCATGCAGTAGTAGCCCCTTATACATTATTTATTGAAGCTTCATTTGATGGAGCTCGTTTGAATTTAATGGACTTTGGTACAATATTAAAACCCGAAGATGTATCTTAAAATATCAACTTAATTAAATAAGTGACCCAAATTAGTATATATTGTGTATTTATTTCATTTTCTTTAGACATGAAATTTACCTTGACAAAACTTAGTTTAGTTGACTTCCGAAATTTTACATTCTCCTTTTTCAATTTCATCGTTATTCCTTTAAAAGGATTGAAAATCTAGTCGATGATTCGATAAGAATTTGCTCTTGCTACTTGAACTAAATTTTGGCCTCGTCTCTTAACATTCGTCATCGAACACTTCCTTATATTGTCAAATTACATACTCTACTAAGAGTCTGTTTATCTCCCATTATGGGAAAAATTATAGAGTTTTGAATTATATTTTTTGGAGAATGCGTACGATAGGGGATAAGCTTCATCATCGAGAAGGAAACAGCCCAGATCACCAGCTAAGACCCTTAAATGATCGCTCGATGATAAATGAGGTAGGGGTATAGAGACAACCAGGAGGTTTGCCTAGAAGCAGCCACCCTTGAAAGAGTGCGTAATAGCTCACTAATCGAGCTCTCTTGCGCCGAAGATGAATAGGGCTCGCCGCGACTAAAGTTGCAAAAATAAGAGCTTGAATACCACTTGTAAATAATCCAAGGAACATGACAGGGATAGGAACCACTGAAGGTACTGAAGAAACAAGAACAACAAATACTAATTCATCCGCTAAGATATTCCTCAGGCGCCGATGAGCACATTGAACTATCCATGTGGCTGAGAGTCTTCCAGCCTAGGCACAATGACGCAATTATTACTACTGAGCTAATAGCTCGTCGTGCGAGCCTCCCACTGGGGGCCCACTATGCCAAAAGCGAGAGAAACACCATCCCTCTATTTCCTTTTTTCGCTAGAAAGCTGTATGCTTTGGAAGAAGCTTGTACAGTTTGGGAAGGGGTTTTGATTGATCAAAAAGAAGAATCTACTTCAACTGATATCCCCTACACGATTAGTTACAAACGCTTTTTGACAAGCATTTGCCGCAATAGGTCGTGTGAACCAAAACCCTATTAATAGATAGGAACACATTCCAACCAATTCCCAATATATATATACAATATTTAGTTTATACTAAGCACCAAGTGATATGACATACTCTAATAGGTGGTGTAATCACCTATTATAAAGATTTTGCAAATAACCTGGTGTATTTGAAAATTAGATTACACTATAAGTTAAAAATGAAGAAGCAAAAATAATTGAAAATTAAATGATATTTGTAATTGACAATTGCATATCTGAAGCCCTAATTATATCCTAGTAAGGATTTGATTCTCAATAAAAATACACTTGAATTTTGATTCTCTTTATTCTAGTTTCATAGAAATTATTATTATTTTTTTTTCAGTTGTAGTGTAAATTTTTATTTTTAAAATTTTTTTTTTATTTTTTTTTTCAGTTATAGTGTATTTTTTCTTTTTTGAACAGTGGTGGTGCAATGTGATGTTGTGCACCAATAATGTATATGTTGATGTAAAGCATTAATCCAAAGAAATATGGACATTCACATAGAGTCAAAACAAAAAATTAAAGTCCAACATTTTCGACAACAATGAATTATATGTTCAATCACCTTTTATTTTATTTTTCTGAGGAGTCATATATTTGAACAAGAAGTCTTAAACCGAAATTAGTTAATATTTTGCTCAAGAATAATGAAAGAAAATAATCTTGAAATCTATGTTAATATTCGTATAAGATGTAAGGATTTTGTTGTATGTACAGAAAATCTATACGTAAAGCTTGACAGAATGTGGCATCCTGTCACTGGACACTGTCCAAAAAATGCAGTTGGTAGCCAATATGGTGCTGCTAACATTGAATTTGACACTTGTACAAGGTAATTTACATTATACAGATTACAAGTAGCAAAATTGAAGATGTAATTTTTTATGATGAAGTGTAGTACTCCACAAACAGCAGAAAAGAGTGTGGTGAAGATTAAATTCATATAGTGTAGGTTTAATAAATTTAAGTTGATCAAATATATTTTTTATTTATATACTTCGGAGGATCCAAAACTTATTACTCACTTATTATCTAATATTTTATAATAAACACAATTTATAGTTAAATTTTAATTTAAACTTCGAATCTTGACATAAATACATAAATGAGATTTCACACCTGGTCGTATTGTTTCCTACCACATAATATGATTATGACCTTTATTTTTATTTTCTTTCTCCAGTGGATTGTGACCTTTTTTATTTGTATGTTGAGCAAGAAATCGTTACATCCCTAAATTTCAACATCGAGTAATTTCATTATTTTTTTTTGTCATTAACTCATAAAATTCTGTGTCTTCTAGTTCATTCATAACTCATTAAGCTGGGTACTTTGTAGTCTAAAAGCAAATGCCATTGGAAATGTATAAAATTTATTCATAATTTTTTATTACAAAATAATGACAAATTATCCTCTATTACACCTATGATCATATAGTTTGTATATTTCATCATGGTAAGCACATTTGATCTTCACCAAAATAACAAAGTGTGCGAATCTGATCAAATCTTTGTAGAATTTTGCAACACCATGAACCTAACAAGGTTCCTTAACTTATATATCAATTTCCACAAGTAATTTTTTTTTTTTTTTTGGGTCAACGTTCAGTAGAACTAGAGAAAATTAGCAAAACTCGAGAATTTTTACTTCATTCACTTAATTAACTTGTCACTTTTTTAACTCGTGCTTCCTACTCGACAAATTTTAAATTTTAAGGAAAGGTAATTGGATCTTGCATTTCACATCTTATTAAATAACTAACAATTGCCAAAAAGAAAGGAAGTTTTGGACTTGGATACCATTTTTCTTAGTCAGATTCAGTTTATATATAAAAACTATAGTGGTGGAATAACATGAACATTGCTTGTATACTTTATTGACAATTAAATTTTAGTTATTAGAAAATAAATGATAATGGCCGCCACAACTTTCTCATACATGCACGTTTCTAAATTTATTTCTAAATATGTTATTATATTGCTCAAAATTGATATATTTGTGTATATTTTTCTTTCAAAATTTACCCAAAACTTATTTTGGAACGTTGGACACATAACATCTTTTCTAAACTTTTCAACAAAACTCTAAATATTCCTTCGACCACCATATTTAAATAAAAAACACATCGAGAACCCCTTTCTTGTGGAAGGCCGAGCATACTTGATTGACGTAAAAATTTAGGGTTTCGGTAATTTCTGACCAATGTTTATGTTCTAGAGTTTGACCTGTATGATAACAATGCTGACAGATTCATTACATTGTATGGATAAAGAAATGACGAACCAATTAATAATACAAAAGAAAGCGTCAGCTTAAAGGAAAAAATTAGTACAGTAAATTATTGGTTTTCCCTCCAAGACTAAAATTGCATAGCTTCATAAGTTTCTTCAAATTCAATTGCAATCTGAAGTTTCCAAACATTTCTTGAAGTACAATATCAGTCTTAACAGCCTTTATATGTGTCATAGTTTGATAGTCAATACAATAATCTCTCTCCTTTTCATCTAAAGAAGACCAAATGGAATTTCATGATCAATCTATCAATCTTCAATGGAGGAAAAAAGGGCACAAGTTCCACGCTACAATGTACTTTTGCTTCCAAGTGCAGGATAACCCCAAGGGGTTGTCTCGATTCATATACTTCTACTTCTCTTAATCAAAATAAGATAATTGGATTTACTTTTAAGAGTTCTTTTCTTAGGTAAATTAACGCCCCAAATGGTGAAAGAATCGTCGTGTGCCCTCGAAGATTCTGCTGATTGATTATATATATATATATAATGAGCAACGATGCTCATCTTATGTTGATTACCGATGACGTGTCATATAAACTCATTGACGAATAAACATAGGCGAGCTTCAACATTTGAATTAAGTTTAAAATCTACTAATAAATTTATACAACATATCAATGACGCTTAACATAATATGAGTATCAGTGTTTATTAGACTATATATATGTATACACACACGACATTATTGATACTTAGTTTATGCTAAGCACCGAGTGATATGACATACTATAATAGGTGATGTAATCACTTATTATAATAAACCATTATTTCCTATAACTTATTGTAGTGTGTCATGTCTTTTGAGTGCTTAGCATAATCTAAGTACTGATGCCCTGATTGTGTGTGTCTACACACACACACACACATATGGAAAAATGATCTAATGAATATCGGTGTTCATCTCATCTTAAGCACCGATAATGTATCATATTTATTTATTGGTGGATAAAAATTTTGCAGATAGCCTAGTGTACTTGAAAATTAGATTACACTATAAGTTAAAAATGAAGAAGAAGAAGAAATAATTGAAAATTAAATGATATTTGTAATTGATAATTGCATATCTAAAGCCTAATTATATCCTATAAATGTTAGGATTTGATGCTCAATAAAAATACACTTGAATTTTGATTCTCTTTATTCTAGTTTCATAGAAATTATTATTATTATTATTATTATTATTATTATTATTATTATTATTATTATTATTATTATTATTTCAATTGTAGTGTAATTTTTTTTTTCAATTATAGTGTATTTTTTCTTTTTTGATCAGTGGTGGTGCAATGTGATGTTGTGCACCAATAATATATATGTTGATGTGAAGCATTAATCCAAAGAAGTGTGGACATTCACAGCGAGTCAAAACAAAAAATTAAAGTCCAAAATTTTCGACAACAATCAATTATATGTTCAATCACCTTTATTTATTTATTTATTTATTCAGAGAGTCGTATATTTGAAGTCTTAAACCGTAATTAGTTAATATTTTGCTCAATAATAATGAAAGAAAATTATCTTGAAATCTATGTTAATATTCGTATAAGATGTAAGGATTTTGTTATTTGTACAAAAAATCTATACATAAAGCTTGACAGGATGCCACATCTTGTCATTGGGCACTGTCCAAAAAATGTAGTTGGTAGCCAATGTATAGTGGCAGCCCTGATTATAGGCGATTGTTTAAGGCCCCATTTTGGCGAGTGTCACAAATTATGTAAAGTTAATTGGTTGGTTGAAGAAAAACAAAAATCATATAATTATCAATACGCAAACACAAGAAAATAATAAAAATTGAAAATATAAAAATCTTTAGAAAAACGTATAAATGACATAAAACTTATCACTTACATTTATTTATCATATAAATATATCAGAAACATTACTTTCTCTAACTAATTTGATTATTTATCTTCCAAACATCCATTATCTTTTCTTAACCAAACAAAAATGTCTCTTTAATCTCATGATAATAATTCTTTGTCCGTGTTTATACTTCTTAGTTTTAAGTTAATTTATTATGAATTAATATAAGATCAGGAGCTAATTTGTGCTTGATCATCATTTTTATAATTTTGTTATACTATATCTCGCAGTCAACATTTTTTGATTTTGTACATAAATTATTCAAATGCACATTCAATTTTGTTTTAAATAGTTGGAGTGAGAAAATGATCAAAGAAATGAACAAATCCCTTTGTCATTGCATTATAATTTTGTATGCCAAACTTCACTTATAATTTGTATTGCATTTTGAATTATGATATTTTGTTATTTTCATTTTCAAACTTTGGGGGTTTAATTGTCTATATTAGATTCTTCATGATTATATTAAAACTCTTTATAGGATGGCTAAAGTAAGAATACAATGATTTTTCTTCAATAGGCCCGTATTTAAAGTTGACATATGACCATCAAAATATGAGGCCAGCCCATCCAATATAGTGCTGCTAACACTTGTACATGGTAACTCACCTTATACAAGTAGCAAAATTCAAGACGTAATTTTTTATGATGAAGTGTATAACTCCACAAGCAGCAGAAAACAGTATGGTTAAGAATTAAATACATATAGTGTAGGTCTAATAAATTCAAGTTGGTCAAATATATTTTTTATTCACATACTTCGTAGGATCCAAAACTTATTACTCACTTATAATCTAATATTTTATAATAAACACAATTTATAGTTACTTAATTTAAACTTCGCTAATCTTGACATAAAAACATAAATGAGGATTCACACCTGGTCGTGCTGTTTCCTACCACATAGTACGATTATGACAATTTTTTTCTCCAAGTGGATTGTGACCTTTTTCATTTGTATGTTGAGCAAGAAATCGTTACATCCCTAAATTTCATTATTTTTTTTCTCATTAACTCATAAAATTCTCTGTCTTCTAGTTCATTCATAACTCATTAAGCTGGATACTTCGTAGTCCAAAAACCACAAAGTTGAGAACTATTAGGCAAATGCAATTGGAAATTTATAAAATTTATTCATAATTTTTTATTACAAAATAATGACAAATTATCCTCTACTACATCTATGATCATATAGTTCTTATATTTCATCATGGTAAGCACATTTGATCTTCACCAAAAAAACAAAGGGTGTGAATCTAATCAAATCTTTGCAGAATTTTGCACACCATGAACCTAAAAAGGTTCCTTAACTTATATATCGATTTCCACCAATCTTATTTTATTTTATTTTATTTTATTTTTAATAACGTTCCACAGAACTAGAGAAAATTAGCAAAACTCGAGAATTTTTACTTCATTTACTTAATCAACTTGTCACTTTTTTAACTCGTGCTTCCTACTCGACAAGTTCTAAAGTTCAAGGAAAGGTAATTGGATCTTGCATTTCACATCTTAAGATTTCACATCTTATTAAATACCTAACAATTGCCAAAAAGAAAGGAAGTTTTGGACTTAGATACCATTTTTCTTAGTCAGATTCAGTTTATACATAAAAACTATAGTGGTGGAATAACATGAACATTGCTTGTATACTTTATTGAAAATTAAATTGTTATTTATTAGAAAATAAATGATAATGGCCGCCACAACTTTCTCATTCATGCACGTTTCTAAATCTATTTCTAAATATGTTATTAAATTGCGAAAAATTGATATATTAGTGTATTTTTTTCTTTCTAAATTTACCCAAAAATTGTTTTTGAACGTTGGACACTTAACTTCTTTTCTATACTTACCAACAAAACTTTAAATATTCCTTCGACCACCATATTTAAATAAAAAACACATTGAGAACCCCTTTCTTGTGGAAGATCGAGCAGACTTGATTGAAGTAAAAATTTAGGGTTTCGGTACTTTCTGACCAATGTTTATGTTCCTGAGTTTGACCTGGTATGATAACAATGCTGATAGATTCATTACATTGTATGGATAAAGAAATGATGAACCAATTAATAATACAAAAGAAAACGTCAGCTTAAAGAAAAAAATAAGTACAGTAAATTATTGGTTTCCCTCCAAGACTAAAATTGCATAGCTTCATAAGTTTCTTCAAATTCAATTGCATTCTTAAGTTTCCAAACATTTCTTGAAGTAAAATATCAGTCTTAACAGCCTTTATATGTGTCATAGTTTGATTGTCAATACAATAATCTCTCTTTTTCATCTAAAGAAGACCAAAGGGAATTTCAAGATCAATCTATCAATCTCCAATGGAGGAAAAAAAGCACAAGTTCCTCCATGGAACACTCGAAGCCTCCATCTTCCATGCTACAATGTACAAACCCACGGTCGCCTTAAGGGTATGTGCCATTCAGATTTTTCTTTTCTTTTCGTCTTGCAGATATATAGCACCATATATATTGCCTCGTCGCCCTTTGGAGGGGATAGATGAAGTCTTAGTGTGGACGAAGTTTTAGTTTAAGCAGCTCAAATCTAATATATGAAATTTCTTATTATCATTTGTCATTGTTATTACAGTGCATACCTTCTATTAGAAAGTCTGCCTATGTGACTATCAAGATAGATAACAAAAAGGTGGCAAAAACTAGCCGTGAAAGGGACAGAGTTTGGAACCAAACTTTTCAAATCATCTGTGCTCATCCATCTGAATCAACCATTACAATTACCTTAAAAACAAAGCGGTCCATCTTAGGAAAAATCGATATTCAGGCAGAAAAGCTTCTAAATGAGGCAAGTCTAATCAATGGATTCTTCCCACTCCGCAAGGAAAATGGAAAGCCAAACAAGAAGCTCAAGTTGCAATTCATCTTATGGTTTAAACCAGCAGACTATGAAGCAAGTTGGGGAAAAGTATTGGAAAATGGTGGATATGATGGGCTGAAAAATGCAGCATTTCCTAAAAGATCAAACTGCAGTGTTACACTATATCAAGATGCTCATCATAGACATACTTTCCAACCTCCATTTGATCTTCATGAGGTGCCTAGAAATTTGTGGGAAGATATATATAAAGCCATTGAGGGTGCAAAGCATTTGATTTATATTGCAGGATGGTCATTTAATCCTAAAATGGCTCTGGTAAGTGTAAAACAAAAACTGTCACCATGATTTTCCCTCGATCCTAACCTTATACGGTTTTTTTTTTTTTTTTTTAGGTACGCGATCCACAAACAGATATTCCCCGTGCACGAGGTGTAAAGCTTGGTGAATTGTTGAAGCAGAAAGCTGAGGAAGGTGTGGCTGTTAGAATTATGCTTTGGGATGACGAAACATCCTTACCGTTCATAAAAAATAAAGGAGTAATGAGAACTAACGATGAAGATGCCTTAGCCTATTTCAAGCACACTAAAGTAGTCTGCAAACTGTTTCCTAGGCTACACAACAAATTCCCCACAGTATTCGCGCATCACCAGAAAACAATAACTGTGGACACACGTGGAGAGTTATCTAATAGGGAAATCACGAGTTTTCTTGGTGGTTTAGATCTCTGTGATGGACGGTATGATACAGAACAACATTCGTTGTTTCAAACACTTAACATGGAATCCCATTGTTACGATTTTTATCAAACTAGCCTTCCGGGAGCTAGCCTTCATAAAGGAGGGCCAAGAGAGCCATGGCATGATGCACATGCCTGTGTCACAGGCCAAGCTGCTTGGGATGTACTGGCAAATTTCGAGCAAAGATGGACAAAGCAGTCTGATCCAACTTCTCTTGTTCCGATAAGATCCATTCCGGATTTCTCCAAGCAGCCTAATCCTACGATCATTTCCCCTGGGATGGACTGGAACGTCCAAGTTTTTCGTTCAATTGATCATGTTTCTGCTAGCCCTTTACCTAAAAACCTCAAAATTGAGAGAAGCATTCATGAAGCTTACGTGGATGCAATCAGGCGTGCTGAGAGATTTATATACATAGAGAATCAGTATTTCATCGGAGGATGCCATCTTTGGGAGGAAAATAAGCATTGTGGATGCCAGAACTTAATTCCTATTGAGATTGCGCTGAAGGTAGCAAGTAAAATCAGGGCCAAGGAGCGTTTCACAGTGTATGTGATAATACCAATGTGGCCAGAAGGTCCACCTGAGAGTGAATCCGTGCAGGACATATTACATTGGAGTCGAGAAACAATGAAGATGATGTATAGATTGATAGGAGAAACAATACAAGAAAATGGAGAACCAGGACACCCAAGGGATTACTTGAATTTCTTCTGCCTTGCTAATAGGGAACAAGAAGTTAAAGGAGAGTTCGTTCCTCCATACTCTCCTCATCCTGAAACACAATATTGGAATGCTCAAAAACATAGGAGGTTCATGGTGTATGTCCATTCCAAGCTTATGATAGGTATGAAATCATCCTCCAAATTTCAGTGCCAATTGTTGTACTATATGCATTTTCCTCTGTGCCTTTCAAGCATGTTTGGTGCAGTGTGCTAGTCAAAAAAGGGGTAAAATGAACAAGATTTTAGTTTGTTTTCTTTCTTAAAACTGTTTAATACTTTAGAGCCTACGGTACCAAACAAATTCTAGCTTAATCTATTGGAGAAACAGTAAAATTTAGCTCGTTGAAGTCCACAGATAAACTTTGCGTGTATTGTAGCTCTGATGAGTTCTATGTACTAACCAGAACTTATTTTCTTGCACGATTTTCTAGTGGATGACACCTATCTGCTAATAGGCTCAGCTAATGTGAACCAGAGATCGATGGATGGACAAAGGGACACCGAAATTGCAATAGGATGCTACCAATCAAGAAATGGAGAAAACTGCGTAGATAATGGAGATATTCGTGCATTTCGTTTGTCACTCTGGTATGAACATACTGGACAAGCAGATGACAAATTCCAAGATCCTCAGAGTATGGAATGTGTGCAAATGATCCGTTCAATTGGAGATCAGATGTGGACAGTTTATAGTCAAGATGAAATAGTGGATATGAATGGTGTTCATTTAGTCACTTATCCTGTGAGTGTAACAGAAAAGGGCACTGTTGAGGATATAGTAGGGGGTGAGGGCTATTTCCCAGACACAAAAACATCAATAAAGGGGAAAAGATCAAAAGTTTTAGCATCCATATTCACTACATAGGAAAAAAAATCTGTCCTAGAGCTCAACCTCACAGTATTACATTGCTGTCTTCTGTATACATGGGAGGCTAAAACTACAGCTAATTTTTACTTTCAAAAACCGTGCTTCGTATATAGTTCTTTCTAGTGACATTTTTCTGTTATTTCACTGTAAAGCCAAGAATGCAACTAGTACTTTTCTTCTCCTATCAGAGAAACAAGTACACTTGTAAAGATTATGATCTGCACTTAACCTCTTCTTCCAATTTCTTATACAGATTCTTTTCTATAAGGATAAAAAACCATCAAACTCACCCAACCAATGACGGAGCTGTATACATTATATGAAGGAAAATCAACATACTGAGATCATTCAGTTCAATTGTATGAACACGATACCAAGGTCCCCTTGGACTCTAGAATTGAGCTAAGAAAGCTTGCCCCCCCGCGTATGATAAATACCCAAAGAAACTTCAAGAGGAAGATGGTGGTCCGAAAAGCTCAAGGATTTCCTTGTTATAGGACGGATTATTCTGCTCATAATATGTACAGAGATTGACAAGTAATTACCAGAAGAAAGTTGAAGCTTATAGCCCATAAAAAATAAAATAAAAAACTGTATGGAAACATTTAAGGTTCTTTACCATAGAACTTTAATGTCTACAGAACACTGATCTGGATAGCATCAGCAAGAAATATCTGATCACGCTACATTGTTCAACTACCAACATTCGATCCCTGGATATATGGAAAAAGAGAATAAAACAAATAAACCAGCAATCACATCACATTTTCTTATATTTATATACAAATAGATTGTCTACATGTAGGGAAAAGATGAAATCCGCATTATATATATATGTAGGGAAATGATCTATTGGGCATCGGTGTTTAACTTATATTAGCTTATATTAAGTACCGGTGACATGGTACACAAATTAATTGGTGAATCATTAAATTCATGGGACCTACTATTAACATATTCACCAATCAATTGATGTACCATATCATTGGTGCTTAACATAAGCTAAGCATCGATGCCTATTAGATCATATATATATATATATATATATATATATATATATATATATATATGGGAAATGATCTATTGGGTACCAAATTAATTGGTGAATCATTAAATTCATAGGATTTATTATTAACATATTCACCAATCAATTGGTGTGCCATGTCATTGATGCTTAACATAAGTTAAGCACCGATGCCCATTAAATCATATATATATTTATTTATATATACAAAACTGTACATAGATGTTAGAATATATACAGTCGATCATATCATCTAAATATGGGAGTATATCCAAATATGGTTATACACAAATTACTCCTAATTATGCTGACAAAAAATTGACTCTTAATTATAGCCACAATTTTCTCCAATAATCTTCCCTGATATACGACTTATGACAATACTCCCAATAAGTTGGTGCATATATATCTATGATGTCCAACTTGTCAAGTGAGTTGTACAAGTTTTTTCGCATACAGCTTTGGTAAGTATATCGGCCAATTGATCTTCTGATTTGACGAATGGAATCTGGATTATCTTGGCTTCAAGATTCTACTTGATAAAATGTCGGTCTAGTTTTACATGTTTGGTTCGATCAAGTTGGATGGGATTATGAGAGATATCCATCGCCACTTTGTTGTTGCAAAAGAGGTTCATTCTTGTAATTGGGGGGAAACCATTTTCTATCATTGGTCTTCTCAGCTACAGGAGTTTGCAAAGACCTTCAACAATACCACGGAGCTCTGCATGGACAATGCATCAATTGACTCACTACACTTACTCCATATGCAATGACAGGCCGTATGTGTGAGAAATAAATAAGTTTTCCCACCAATCTTTGATAACTTCACTTGTTTGTTGGCACTTGGTTTGGATATTTTCCAAGTTTGTGATTCTGAATTATTGACGTGTCTGCATGTTTACATTCTAGTAATCCTACTTCTAATAATAAATCTAGGATGTATTTTCATTGGGAAAGAAATATACCTTGCTTGGATCTAGCAACTTCAATTCCAAGAAAATATTTGAGCCCTTCCAAATTCTTCATTTCAAACTCGATTGCAAACTACTCTTGAAGTCTCGAGATTTCTTTCGTGTCATCTTTTGTAATGATCATGTCATCCACATATACAATCAAGGCCATTATCTTATCTCTTTGATACTTCAAGAATAGAGTACGGTCTATATTACTTCGTTGAAAGCCATATTTCTTAATTGCCAGGCTAAACCGTCCAAACCAAGCTCGTGGGGACTGTTTTAAGCCATATAAAGTTTGTTGTAATTAACACACAATTTTATCATAGGTTGCCTCATACTCGAGAGGAATATCCATGTAGATATCCTCCTCAAGTTCACCATGGATAAATGCATTCTTGACGTTGAACTGATGCAGTAGCCAATCAAGATTTGCTACGAGTGATAGCAGGACTCTAATAGTGTTCAACTTGGCCACCGGAGAGAATGTCTCTTGATAATCCACTTCACGTTTGGGTATAGCCTTTTTCTAATAATCTCGCTTTGTAATGCTCAATCAACCTATCAGCTTTATACTTGATAGAGAATGCCCATTTACACCCTACTATTTTCTGTCCTCTAGATAGAAAAATAAGAGTCCAAGTCTTATTTTTTAACAATGCCTCAATTTTTTCCTTCATAGCTTGAACCCATATAGGGTTGTTTAGAGCCTAATCAATATTTGTGGGAGTATGATGGGAAGATAGATCCTTCACAAAGTTCTTGAGAGCCTTGGAAAGTCCCTCTGTAGATATGTAGTTAGCAATAGGATACTTTGATCTCGGGAAAGTATATGTTCGGTGGTTTGCCATGATTATGCCTGGTTGCTCATGAGTTTGATAATCATTTGAACCATAAGGTGTGATCGGAGAACTTACCTTAGTGATATTCTCAGGAGATGGGTTGTTAGGCATTGCGGAGTTGGGGATATTATTGTAGCTTCATTAAAAGATGGCCCTATTTTCTCAATAGACTGAGTAGTCTTCAGTACTACCATCGATGGTTTTCCCTAGCAAGTCTAATCTCATCCAATTAAGCTCTTTATCTTGTGTCTCCTCCTAAAGAGGAGAATTGGATGCGGAGGAGTGAAAAGTGTGATTCTAGAAATGTGACATCCATAGTTACATAAGTACGTCAAATAGTTGGGTCATAGTAGTGGTAACGTTCACATATTCCCACCATTATCAAATCTAAGAATCTGAAGCTTTGCAGAATATTGAGTATCAATGATATCATGAAAAGATTGAAATATTGTAAAGACTTCATCTTTATGTTTTAAAAGGTAAAGCCAAGTCATTCGTGTGCAGTCATCAACAAAAATCACAAACCAAACGAAACTAGATATAGTAGGTTTTGGGGAAGGCCTCCACACATTAGAGTAAACTAAAGCAAATGTAAATTTACTTTTATTCATATGTAATGGATAAGGTACTTTATGACTATTTGCTAAAATAAAAGCCTCACACTTAAAGTTTGAAATTGACAACTCTAAAATAAATCAGGAAACAAATGCTTGAAATAATCAAATGAAGGATGACCTAACCGACAATGCCATAACCAAATCTATTTTACTTTTCTATCAATTGGATGTTGTACATGATTTTCTTGACCAAAACTGAAATCATCCATGTAATAGAGCCCTTTTAATACCATGCCCAATTATCTCATTCGTAAGAATATCTTGGATAAGATAGAAATTAGAATAAATAAGTACCGCACAATTCAAATATTTTGGTAAGTTGACTTACATATAATTATTTTTGAGAAAGGGAGGGCATAAGTAACGTATTGGATAGTGATAAAAATGGTGATAACTTCAAAGTGCCAGCCCCTTTAATTGAAGAAATGACCTATTAGCACTGACAATACTTGTCCTCGAAGAAGGAGTATGATGATAAAAATCTTGTGCATCAAATATCATATGGTCCATGGCTCCAGAGTCTAGTATCCGTGTATTGCAATCAACACTTCTGTTAGACCCAAGGAGAACCATACCTAAATTGGATAGTGATGACTCAGTTGAAATAAGGAAGAGATACAGTTCTGCCTTAGCTACTACTACTTTACCAATATTGGCCTCATTGCTAGTTGCATCACGTTTCTTTTATTCTTGGAGGTCATGCCACCAATCAGGGTAGCCATGTAGCTTAAAACAATTGTCACGGGTGTGTTTATCATTCCCACAGTGGGAACATTTCTCTCCACCGCTGTTGTTTATTTGTTTGTTTGATATACCATATGACTTGCCACCCATCAATGAGAGATGTCCATAATGAGGTGAAGTGTCTGATTCATGTGTTAAACTCTTAGAAGCCAAAACTGCTCCAGGTATGTTACCTAAATCACGACTTGTTGTCATTATCGATTACCGAACTACTTACCTCCTAACATGTGCATAAGCTTGCTCCACGGTAGGAAAATGTTGCATTCATAGAAACTACTCCAAATCTGGTCCAAGCGATCATCAAGTCTATCTAAGAATATATACACTCTGTCTTTGAGTTATAAACTTCACATCAGTTGGGCACTCTATAGGATTTGGGTAGTGAAAGTCTCTCTCACCAAAGGCCTTTTAAATCGTCGTGATTTGTTGTCAAACTTATTCCAATCCCAAGAGCTCGGATCGAATCGGTATTATAATATTTCACTAGTGAACCACCAACCTGTTTAACCATGTCACACGTCGTCGGAGGTCATACACCTGAGAAATGTCATAGTCATCAAAGAAGATGGTGGCAATCGCATCCCATACCTACTTGGTTGTATGGTATTTGATGAAATTGCTAATGAAGGATGGTTTAATTGGGTTAATTAACTAGCCCTTAACAATTGCATTGTTTGTCCTCCATTTGCTGAACGTAGGGTCTGTTGAAGGAGGTTGAGGAAGATCACCATTTATATATCCCAAGTTGTCTTTGAGTGAGACATATATCTCAACAATTTGGGACTAAAGGGCATAGTTGGAGCTATCCAACTTGATGCCAATCAGAGCAGCTATGACGTCTGGGGTCGGAGTTGAGGCTAAAGCTTTGCTTAAAACTTTAGTCATTTTTGTTGTTAATTCAGTCAGGATAGAAGATGATAGAAAATCACCAGATTTGAGAGTCAATGTTAGCCATGGCAAAACAAACTACACTCAAATATAGAAGAAAAAAACTTAGCCTGTTAGAGATACCTAAGAACAGAGGCCATAGGTTGCTCTGATACCATGTTTACATGGAGAGAAAATATGAAATTTGCATTTTTTATATATGTAAAACTGTACATAGATGGCAGAATATATATACCCGATCACATCTTCTAAATATGGGAGTATCTTTAAATATGGTTATACACAAACTACTCATATTTCTGCTAACAGAAAATTGACTCTTAATTATAGTTACAATCTTCTCCTATAATCTTTCTTGATATAACTCATGCCAACATAGATAATGTTAGAGTTAGGTTAAAATTGAGATAAATCGGTTACGTAAAACCTAAGTTAATTTTCTATCATCTTCGACCAAGTATTCAGATATATTTCGATAATAAAATTAGAGAAATGAATAAACTATCTTATCCTACTCATCGAGTAGATGACCATAGGTTATTTGGAATCTCAAACTTAATTCTAGAGGAATGAAAAATTGTTGTCTAAAGTTAGAACGAAAAATTGGATTTTTGACACCAAACGAGTGCTAAGTCCCTGCTTTGAGTGCTCGGACGGTAAACCGATCGGTCAGCAAGCACCTTGAAGTGCTGTGTCCTTTTGTGAAACATGCTGAGTTTTGGGACATGTCTCTCTGGCCACAACCCTTCACCTTTTATAAATTGGACACCCTTGATGACATAAAATCATCCCATAACATTATCCTTGATTACTTTGCATCAAAATGCTTGCAAAATAATTTGCTTCTTACATCAAAATCATTGTTTGAGTAGAGATACCATTTCAAGTTTGACGTTGTCTTAAAGTTTAAAGTGCTTCTACTGCAAAGAAAAGCTCATTGTATCTTGTGAGATGATTGCCAATCTACCGTTAACAACGTGTAGGGCAAATTCGTTTTAAAGACAAAGTGTTAAACACTTGTTTCGGAGTTTCATTTCCATCTTTGCTCTTGGAGTTCTTTCATATTTATTCCTTCTTTAATAAGGAGCATACCTTTTTTTTTTTGGAATAGTTTCTATACAACTTACAAAACGATACATTCAAATTCCCAACAAGTTTAAGAAGTATTTGTTGTCGTTCGTTGGTTTCAATTCGATTCTTTTCATCCCTTGGAATAAGTATAAATGTTGTTGTTCCATTCTTGTTCTATTTGTGCTAAACTTCTATTTTTGCAACAAAAATGGATATTTGAGATTAATATAATCAAACAACAATGATACAAATGATGTGGTTCCACCAATAGCAAATTCGTTACCTACTATCGTTCCACCATTGGCTATACCTATTCAAGCTATTCCAATTCCACAGAAGTGAAATCGGACTATGGTGTAAATTTCAAAAGGTGGAAACAAAAGATTTTTTTCTATTTTGGAACCTTGAACTTGGCAAGGTTTTTAACCAAAGATCCTTCTGTTGTACAAGAAGGAACAAATAATTGGGAATCAATTATTGTGTTGGATGCTTGGAAGCACTTGGACTTCTTATGCAAGAACTACATCCTAAATGGATTGGCCAATAAGCTACATGGTGTGTATAGTACAATGAAATATGCTAAAGAACTTTGGGAGTCTTTGGAGAAAAAATACAAATTGAAGAAGGTTAGTATGAAGAACTTCATTATTGGTAAGTTCATTGAGTACATGATGACAAATTATAAGACCGTCATCAATCAAGAGCAAGAAATGTAGATTTTTCTAGTGACATTCATGTGGAGAAGATGAAATTGAGTGAGTCATTCCAAGTTGCTGCAATTATTGAGAAACACCCTCCCTTGTGAAAAGATTTCAAAAACTATCTTAAGAATAAGCACAATGAGATGAACTTGGTAGAACTTTTTATCCGATTAAGGATATAAGAAGATAATAGAAAAATCGAAAGGAAGTCTATTGTTCAATTTGGGCAAGCTAAAGCTAACTTGGTGGAATCCGATTCAAGGATCAATAAAAAGTGCAAGGTTTTGGGTGATGCACCAAACACAGTCAACATTAAGAATGATAAGAAATTCAAAGGCAATAGCTACAACTGTGGTAAAGCATGACATCGATCAAGTGAATGTCACAAGCCTAGGAAGAATGTATAAGCAAATGTGATTGAAGGAGACCCTATCTAAAGGGATACAAGAAATAAATTTGCCTATGGTTGTTTCTGAATGTAACAATATTGGAAAATCAAGAGAATGGTGTATTGATACTAGTGCTACCCTCCACATTTGTACACCCAAAAATATATTCTCAAATTACAAAAAATTGATTGGAGAACAACTATTCATGAAATATTCTACAAGTTTTAAAGTTGAAGGATAATGGAAGGTTACATTGAAGATGACTTCCAACAAAGGACTCATTCTCAGCAATGTTCTACATGTGTCAGATATTCACAAGAACCATGTATCAAGTTACTTAGCAAAAATGGTTTTAAATTAGTATTTGTATCTGATAAATTTGTACTTACTAAAACTGAGTTGTATATTGGTAAATGATATTTAGGTGAAGGAATGTTCAACATAAAAGTTCTTACTATTGTATCGAAGTAAATCATTATTAATTAAAGTTTAAATTCTACTTATATGCTTGAGTTGTTTTGTTTATAGCACATCTATTAGGAAATGCAAATGTTAAATTCTTGCATAAACTTATGAATTTAAGTTTGCTATCAAAGATAAATTTTGATCCTAATCATAAGCATGAAAGTTGTGTTGAGCTAAAATTGGCCATAACACAAGGAACACTACACCTTTGGGTTAATGAGTAACGATATTTGTGACTTGAAATTTGTTCAAACTAAAGGTGAGAAAAATACTTTTTTACTTTCATTGGTGATTGTACAAAGTATTGTTATGTCTATTTTCTAAGAGGCAAGGATGAAGCCTTAGTTGTTTTCATACATTATAAGACGGAAGTTGAAAATCAACTTGGTAAGCAAATAAAGAATATTCAAATTGATAGAGGAGGAGAATATGGGGGTATTGTTTGAAGAATTTTGTCCATAAATGAAATTATTCATCAAACAACGGTACTTTACTCACCTCAATCAAATGGTGTTGTTCAATGTAAAAATAGAACTCTTAAAGAGATTATGAATGCAATGTTAATAAGTTCGGCCTATCCTACATCATTTGGGGAAAGCTATAATTTCAGCAAATAACATTCTTGATAAGGTACTTACGAAGGAGATGGATTAAACTTTATATGATTTATAGAAATGTTATCCACTTTATAAATAGTTGGAAGTGTGGAGATGTCTAGCTAAAGTTGAAGAACCTAAATCGAAACAAGTTAAAATTGGGTCCAAGACTATTGATTGCATACTTATTTGATACGCTAATAATAGTGATGCATATTTATTTTTTTGTTCACGAGTCTGACATTCAAGACATACTCATGGCATCATAATCGAATCGAGAAGTGATTCATTTTTTGAAAATGTCTTTCCATGTAATTACAAGAAAGTTATAAGTTCAAATAAATGAACTTAAAACTGCAAATGGCGTTATAAAAGATGTAGAACCAAGGCACAATAAAATGCTAGAACACCTACTTCATATGGTTTTGATTTTCTAACATATATGGTAAAAATGATATGAAAAAATATAGTGAAGCAGTGTCTACACTGAAAGCATCACATTGGAAATAGGTTATGAAAAGTGAGATAGAATCTATAATGCAAAACCATACTCAAAGTTGGTTGATATACCACTTGTAAATAAGCCTTTAGAGTGTAAATGGATATTTAAGAAGAAATTTAAAACAAATGGATCTATCAACAAATATAAGATCATGTTGGTTATCAAAGGCTATAAGTAAAAGGAAGGACTTGACTTCTTTGATACCTATTCATCCGTGATTAGAATCACTTCGATAAGATTATTAATAGCAATTGCAGCATTGCATAATTCATCAAAAGGACGTGAAAATGGCATTTTTGAATGGTGAGTTAGAAAAGGAAATATATAT
The DNA here is from genome assembly GCF_002742605.1 of Olea europaea var. sylvestris. Lineage (NCBI taxonomy): Eukaryota > Viridiplantae > Streptophyta > Magnoliopsida > Lamiales > Oleaceae > Olea > Olea europaea. Next base: position 23,210,746 of record NC_036246.1, read on the forward strand.
GGAACAATTTGAAGGATTCATTGCTCCTAACCAAGATAGAAAAGTTTGCAAACTCATTAAGTCTCTAAATAGGTTAAAATAACCTTCAAAGCAAGACATCAAAAGTTTGACAAAACAATATTGTCAAGTAGTTTAAAATTAACATGTAACAAGTATTTATACATAAAACATACGCCCAAAGCTTATGTGATTGTATGTATATATGTGGATGACATGTTAATTATGGATGGTAGTTACGATATAATTATTGAACACCAAGAAAATGTTAACAAAACATTTTAACATGAAAGATTTGGATGTGGCTGATGTAATATTAGGGATTAAGACCTCTAAAACATACGATAAAATTGTACTTTTCCAATCTCATTATGTTGAGAGTATAGTTAAACGATTTGATGTTTGTGAGAAAAGTCCAATAAAAACCACTATCGATTTGAGTTTACATTTAATTAAAAATAGGAGTGAATCAGTGTCTCAACTAAAGTATTCATAGGTTATAGGCAGTCTAATGTATATTACAAACTGCACTCTACCGAATATAGCATTTATTGTAAGTGACTTAATAGATTCATGAGTAATTCAATACATGATCATTGTAAGGCTTTGAATAGGGTTCTTAGGTATCTAAAACATGCTTTAACATTTGGATTACACTTCACAAAATATCATGCGATATTGAAAGGGTATTGTGATGCGAATTGAATATCTAATATGAATGATTTCAAGCCTACTAGTGGCCATGTCTTTACCATTGGTGGTGCTACTGTGCCTTGAAAGTCCAGAAAGCAAACGATGGAATCTAAATTTATACCTTTGGATAATTCTAGTGAAGAAGCAGAATGGCTTCTTAACTCTTTGGAGGCACTCAATATAGGCCTAAGTCGGTACCTATAATCGGTGTACATTTGATAGTCATTTGATTATTGGGAGGGCAACAAATATTATGTATAATAGTAAGTCGAGACATATACGTCGTAGGCACAATACTATTAAGTATTTGATCTCAAATGGTATTATTTTCATTTATTACTTGAAATCAAAAGAAAACATTGCGGATTAGCTTATGAAAGGCTTACCGTGAGATCAAATATATTGTCTATCAAAGGGGAATAAAATTAAAATCTACTACAATAGAATCTTTGTAATGGTAACGCAAACTTGTTAATTGGAGATCCCAAGATGTTTGTTCAATATGACAACTAAGTTATGAAGATTCTTTGAAGCACTTCAAAAAAAAAAATTCCTACTCATTCTTATGATAATCAAAGTGTTCTTGTGGAATGTTAAAAGGTTACATTACACTTTTAATATTCCTATAGCTTGATTAAAACAAATGGAGTAGGACAGAATACTCTCAATAGGAGGTCATCTACGTAAGTATGAAGTGGGCCTGCTTCTATGAAATTTTGGGGTTAAAATTCTCTAGAACACTTATGAAACCTAAGAGTGGTTTAGAGCCAAAATGAACACATTCATAAGAACCATAACAGTTTAGGGAATATATTATGTAAGTATTGTTGTCTTGCTTACAACAATGGCTGAATAGTTTAAGATATCAAGTTTACCAATTAGCAAAGTAAATTCAATAATATTTCACTAAGGCAAGTTCAAAGCCAGAAGCTACCTTTCTTGAGGCGATATCTTTTCATTCATCTATCTACTAATGCCTGCATTATCATTTGCATAACTAGTAATTTCCATTCATGTGGGGAAATTGTTGGAATTAAGTTAAAATTGATATAAATTGGTTAAGTAAAACCTAAGTAAATTTGATTTTCTTTCTACCTTGACCAAGTATCCGGATACGTTTTGATAGTTAAATTATGAAAGTGAATAGACTAACTTATTCTACTCGTCGAGTAGATGACCCTAGTATATTTGGAATCTCAAAAGCAAATTATTATCCAAAATTAGAAGGAAAAATCGAATTATCGACTATATAAGTCTGCTACTTGAGCTGCAACCTGGTGCCTAGTGCTTCAGACTCTACTTAGAGTGCTTGAATGGTAAAGCTAGAGGCTAGCGAGTGCCTGGAAGGGTTGCACTCCTTCATGAAACATGCTGAATTTTGGGACATTGTCACTATCCCTCACCTTCTATAAATGGACAACCTTGATGCAATAAAATCATCCCACAACATTTTTCTTGATTACTTTGCATCAAAACTCTTGCAAAATCATTTATTTCTTGCATTATAATCATTGTTGGAGTAGAGAGAAAATGGTGTTAAACACTTGCCTTGGAGTTTCATTTCCATCTTTACTCTTGGTATTTCCATCTTTGTTCTTGGAGTTCCTTCATCTTTATTCATTGTTTAATAAGGTTCGTGCGTTCTTTTATTTTTATTTTTTTTAAGAAAAGTTTTTATACAACTTACAAAATGATATGTTACAATCCCCAATAAATAATCAAGTAGAGTTAGAGTTCCGATCCGCTTCGGTTATAAAGAAAGTTGAACTAAAGTTGAATTTTTGAATATTTAGTAAGTGAAACCTGTCGGGTTTAAATTTAATTATGGAACTATTTGGGTTCAGTTTCATTCGGTCCAGTTAAGTTCAGTTCAATACGATTCCCGAGTTCGATACATTAATTATTATTTTTACATTTACAATAATGCTATATTAATTCAATTATCACATGTTCAATCTTAACTCTTACAAAATAACGTAATCTAATCCAGTGATATCTTTTGCGCTTTTTTGTTGAGTTATTCATAGATTTGACTGTTAAAATCACAAGAATAGGAAGATAGTGAGCTCACAATAATGAAGAGAGGCGCAATCCAACTTTCAATTCGATTTTTTCAGAACTACAGATATGGTAGGATAGGAGATTTGGATTAAACTTAGGTCAATTTGATTAAATTAGGTTTGGTTGGAAATTAGAAATAGGAAAATCAAATTTTTTGGTTTGGGCTAACTAGTTAGCAAAATTATTTTAAAAAATAAAATAATATGGTTTATTTAGATAAAAAAATTTAAAAAATGAGAAATTTTTTGTTCTTATTCGGTTCTTCAGTTTCTAGTCTAAAATCGTAAACTAGACCGAACTCGTTGGTTTTCGATTCAGATACCTGTTTCGGGTATTTAATTTAGGAAAAATCACTCAGTTTGATTTGGTTCGGGTCCGATTCGATGTGCGAGTTTTGTCTAGCTCTAAGTAGAGTGCTTCTATAGTTAGAAACTCAAGTGTTACATGAATTATGAAAAGTTATACACCTAAATCTGATTTCTTTTATAGTTACGTAGATACAGATTTTAAGGGCTTTTTTTATGTTCCCTAAAAGAAAATAAGAATAATGTCGTAACACGACTAAGGTCAGTATTGAGATGATACAATGGAGCAAAATTGATTATGTTCATTTGTCATCTAGCGGTGCAGATATTACAAGAAGATGTTAATTTCCATCATCATTATCTTTCAATGGACATTCAGCGTAACGAGTTCTGTTATGGTTTGTAATGGCATCTTTCAATTTCTAGAGCTGCATTATTTTTTGGTTACCTTTTTAATGAAATAATTTAGTGCAAAATGTAAGTATTTTCTTGGATGAGAAAGAAAATGCACAATATGAAAATGTTAAACTCCCTTTCACAAATATACAAGTAGATCATTCAAAGTCCAATTAACTCTATTACAATGTATATGGATTATGGAGTAGTAATTTTAAATTTGTTGGAGCTAAATTGTGAAAATGGAATTATCATAATATTCAATATCCAGACAAGCTATCAGCAGATTGAGGCACTAAACCGATTGTGCAAATCTTGAAGAGTCAAGAATTCCCAAGCAAACAAGATACTCACTGCGCCAAATGTAACAATAAACTATCATAACATTAAGTTCTTGATTGACCATTTATATCATCAACCATCAAAAAGTTAAGAAAAAGCGTTCATAAGTGCAAAATCGTATATCCAGATTGAAATATCTTACAATACAACATTTCTACACTATAATCAATTACTTATTTATTTTTTAAACATTTAAATATTGGTATTAAGCAACTATAAAAGAAAGATGTTGATAGGCTTGAGCTCTTGATCAATATAGTACAATGGAATGGACTAAAATGATCACTTGCCTAACATTTAGTGGTAAAAATCACCTTAAAACACTGATAGTTTTTTTTTTCAAAGCTCCATTGATATAAGATATGCATTCAAAAAACTTTTGTGTTGTAAGAGGAGCGTGAAAGGATCATATCACATCACAAGAATGGAAGACATTTGTTGATGGCTTTGAGACAGTGACTCGGGTTGCTACTTGTCCAGTGAGATTCACATCTCTTTGTGTTACAAGGTGATCTCATCTCTATTAGAGCCTTGAATCTTCTTGAAATTGGCCTCATGGCTCTTTGGTTGCCTATATAGACTAGCAATTTACTAGAGATGATGTCGACGGTACACTTAAGGAGGTTCAACCTCATCATGTACCTTTTTTAGAATTTGAAAGGTTTCTTCTAAGAGTTTGATATGGTCCTAGAAATTGATGTTTCTCACAAGCATGTCATCTATGTACGCCTCCATTGCATTATCGTTAAGTTTGATAAACATCTTGTTTATGAGTCTCTAATAGGTAGCTCTAGCATTTTTGAACCCGAATGACATTACCTCATAACATTATAGGCATCTATTTGCAATGAAGAAGGTGTGCTCGTCATTCAAAGCGTAATGGAAATTTTATTATAGTCTAAGTAAGCATCCATGAAGTTGAGGTACACCTCCATTGTATATACTAGTTGATCAATTTGGTATAGGAACAAGCTATCCTTGGGACATGCTCGAGTCAATTTGGAGAAGTTTCCGTTGTAGCTAAGTTTCAACACAAGGACAAGATTCGAGACTCACTTGGGCTTAGTTTGCCTCTTTGATGAAGCCATAGGCCACTAGCTCGTTAAGATCTTCCTTTAGTGCCTTGTATCATTCTAGGTTGAGAGATATATAGTTCTGCCTATGGGAGGTGAATTTTGGGTCAAATGTAAGGTGGTGATAACTCACTTTCGGGTCAATACCAACCATGTCTTCACGCTTCTATGTGAAAACATCCAAATTTTTACATAGATTCCTTAAGAGCACCCTTTGACTTCCTTGACAGGCTTTTTTTTTTTTTTTTCAATCTATAGAGCTTTCTTGGGGTCTCTGGGTCTATCTAGAAGCTCTCCACCTCTTCCATCAGGATTACTTATAAATTGAACTTGGTGATGCTTGGATCCAATTCATGAAATATAACCTAATTTTTAGGGGTCTTCCATCTTTAGGGATTGCTATTCCATGGCCTCTTCTTAGAAGACTTCAATCACATCAACATCTCCCGTTTATTCAAGGTTCTCACCTTCTTTATGGAGGTCGATCATCTCTATGTCAAATATCACCATGTTGATATCATGATTGGCTGCCTTGCATAGGGAGTTTATGGAACATTTCGTGGCCTTGGTTTGGTTACCTTTAATGGTGATAATGTAAATATTTGCATGGAGGTGATGGCCTATAGTTCTTTTAGGATCGGTCTTCTCAATACTCCATGATAGGCAAGCCTATTGGCTATTACTAAGAACTTCAAGAAGCGATGTGCTATTATCAGCTCTTTTTCCCACAACTACAAGAGTAATTTTGCCTTTTGGGATGATGTTATCACCTATGAACCTAAAAAGTGGAGAGGTCATAGAGGTAAGCTTATGGTCTACCATCATTCGGTCATATGTAATTTTAAAGATGATGTTAAGGGAGCTTCCATTGTCCACTAGCATGCACTTCAACCTGTTGTGAGCTAATATCATTCTCAAAACTAGGACATCACAGTGGAAATAGTGCATCCCTCTGATGTCTTCTTCAATAAGGTGATGGACTCCACCAATCTTGCTCCAAAAGGTTGGTTGTTGACAATGTAAATAGACATTAGAGATTTTATCGCCTCTTTGCCATAGTTTCTTTTGGCATTCTTGGATTCTCCACCTACATGTCCTTCCAAGAATTGTATCTATTTCTCGGTAAGAGTGTTGTTGATGTCCACAGAGGGTCTCTTTGCCTTTTTTTTATTTTTGAGCCTAGGTTTTCTTTCCTTTTCTTACTTATGTCAAGGGGGTTTTTGTCTAGGAAGTTTTCTCCTCTCTTTTTGCCTAGGCTGTGCATTTTACGTAGCGAGGATAGATTCCCTTTTTGGGGATGATCTTTCATCCTAGATATACGTGGATTATTATTTTTGTGGCATTTGACATGTTTCGACAATCATTTGTAATAGTGCCTTGAGTACTTTGGGGATTATTAAGGCTTGTTATCATTAGCTTCATAGTAGCCAAATTGTTGGGAGATAGCCTTTGTTGTCCATAGCAGCTACGTCCTACCTTATCATAGGCTACGAACGATACTATGTTTAGGATAGCAGTGACATAGATACTTCTCCGCCATGGTTTATATGGTCGATCATCTCTTCCTTAATGATCTATCCCTCATCATTTCTACTGACTGGTCATTAGTAGTGGACTTTTTGTTGCCAATAACCCTCTAGAAGAGGGTGTTCAAGTTGAGCCCTTAATTTTGGATGGAGAGAGCCTCTACTTTGGAGATGTTCTCACAATATATCACTCATCAGTAAAGTGAATTAACTTATCAATGATTTGCATCATACTTGTCTTATATCATAGAAGTGCTAAATTAGAACTTCGCATGCCTTTTTTGACATAAAGAAGCTTATGAACTGTTTTTTCAAGTATGACCAGCCTCTAATACTTCTGCACAGGAACTTGAAGTGGCAGATCCCAATTTATGGAGAAGATCCAGAACATGAGGAGTATGCCATGCTAATGTACCTTAGATTATCCATATCTTAGGTCAAGCACGCCAATGTAATGGACTTGATAAACCCTTTCTAAACCCGACTTTCTTTTGAAAACCTACTTTTTAGATGTTTGCTAGATATATCTATCAAACTTAAAAAAGAAAATGAGAGTTTAAGCGGGTATGCTATACTGGACCGGAGGTAGGACTGGTTATATTTAAGCACAAAGGTTAAACCATGCATGATGAATTATTTTCGGTGCTAGTGTTGATGCGGATTGCTACTTATTGGCTCATCCAGACAGAGTTAGGTGGAAAGCTCTTCTTTTTAATGTTAAAAGGCCTCTCTCAAGCCCATTGGGATTTTGTAGATGTTGAGGTGCTATTCTGGGTCACCTCTACCTTCATATTGTACAATCTTAAGAAGTACGAAGATGACAGGAATGTAGGCATCCCTAATTCTTTAAGAAAATAGGATATCGTCATCATCATGGAACTCAAAAAATCTAATTGGTCCATGCTTTTTCTTCTCATCTGTTTGATAATGGCATGATAGTTAATGGGATTGGAAGCTTGGAGATTGCTCCATTGCTATTGCTTCAACATTTTTCTGTAACCACCCATGTTCCATGCTCGATCGTTCTCTTATGTATTAACCGCTTTGGAAGAACGTCTATCTTCTTATCTCTCATGGCTTTTTGGCCCAATTGGTACCAAGATTCAACTTAAGTTTCACTTAAGAGGAGGTCATATTTTTGAATCCTAGGGAACGACAAAACGTCATAAGGGATATGAGGTAGATGTCTTCCCAAAGAGTACCGTAAGTAAGAGAACGAACATAAGGCCTGGGCCGTTACAAAAAATTGTAGTCACTCTCCCCACCATCAGAGACAACCACGTGCTTTTAATGATTTGTTCAAGTGTGCTAGAGCCTAACTTGTGGACGTGGGTGTAGGAACCTCAACCAAGTTTCTTCCAAGGCTTCAAAGTTACATAGATGAGCCAACAAAAAGAAGAGGTACAAAGTGATGAGATCAATTTCAGGGACGTAGAAGTGATGTCAACTATATTAAAGGAAATGAGGAGGTCAATGTCTCACAAAGTTGCCTAGTAGGCCCTTACAGAGGTCATCGTTACAGTGAGCACTTCGACAGTCAAGTCAGTTAACTTATACTTAGGTGTAGGATGAACGAAAAATGTAAGCCATAAGTATGTGTGCGGGGGCACCGGGCTGTAGAAAAGAAAAACAAACAAGATTACTATGTAGAGATTGTAAAATTACATTATCTATGAATGATACTAAGTGTGAACCTTTATAGTGAAAAAGATGAAGTGATTACCGTTGGATAATAGATTTGTGACCTCATCTTGACGATCAAGGAATCATCCTTACAGTTATCACTTTTGCAATTCTAGGTTCAAGTAACATTTAGGGTCCGTTTGATTGCAATGATGGAATTTGGATGGAAAGAAAACGAATTTCAGATAATTGAATTGTCTAGAACTTGTTTTAATGGATATTGTCAATTAAATGTGTTTGATTGTTATAATTTTTCATTGAAAAAATGTTGAAATTTTGTATCTTTTGGTGTTCGTTTGGCTTTTTTTTTCATGAAAATTGTAAATTAAAGGGATATAATTCTTGTAATCAAACATACCAAAATAATAGAAAATGGAATTTTATTTTCCATGGAAAATGGACCTATCAAACAAGCCCTTAATAATTCTAAATAATGGTTACCCTATAACCTATGTTTGACATCTAAAAAAGTAGACTAACAAGTTGACTGAGAGTCGCCTGCCATAGCAATCTCACATCAATCAATAATACAGAAGATATTATACAGAGGTTCCCTTAGTAAAAGCAAAGCCAAAAAGAAGCTTTCGTAGAATTAAAGGCCCATTGCTTCGAAAATAAGCTAAAGCAGATTGTTGCACCTCACTTCGACCATGGAGAGTGGTCTCAATACGATAGTTCGGTTGAGGTGATAGCATTGTTAAGGGATAAATCTCTCATTGAATAAAGATGAAAATATAGATTAACTTGTAGGGGCGTGTGGTACTCCTCTTAATAATGCTAGTCTTTTAATATGGAACTCAAGATTCAAGGAGGAATTCGATCCAATTAAAATTTAAAAAAAAATGAGCATGCGAGTTTCAATATTGGCTTACTCAAATTAACAACCATCTTGTAGGGCATGTTAAGAGATAAGTCCTATATCAAATAAATATGAAAATATAGATCAACGGAAAAGGACTTACGTTACTCCTTTTAATAAGGTTAACCTTTTAGGATTATTCTATGTGTACACCTTATGGTGTACACAATAGATTACACCCCTCATATGAAGGGGGCCATGAATATTTTACGGTATGTGGGCCCCATCCATGTGGGGTGTGTAATGCTTTATGTATACCATTGTGTACATATAGCACAATTCAACCTTTTAAGATAGTCCCTAAATCTTAATAAGCATCATTTTGACCTCCTCTATTTGATAACCTAAATTAGACTAGGTGAGCCATTGATGTGTAGAGTGGACTTGAAGTGGCTCGTTAGCTGACTGCCATGTCACTATGATTGGAGCCTTGTAGGATAAGGTATAAAAAGGCTTAATGCAAGGAGCTTGTGTTGAACTATGGTTGATTATAACCTTAAAATTTTGGTTACAACAAACAAATTATCTTGTTTACTAACAAATTGAATTAAGGTAAACATAGTCTTTCAAAACAAACAATGAAAAATTGATTGATAATTGTCAAAAGATCAAAAGCTGTATCATAGTCGAACTCGTGAAGAAGGTTAAGATCCAAGTTACGCGTTCAAGAGCTTAAGAGCCAAATTTCCAAGCAAAATCAAAAGCTAAATTTCTTAGATAAAGTGTAAAGGTACTAATACTTTGATCTTTAACAATTGAATGTTTAAGCTTAAAATCATTTTATGCGTTAAAAATAATTTTGTGCATAAAAAAAAAAAAATCTAATACAATGTTTTGATCAAATATAAAAATGACTTTTAAAATGATATTTAAACTTAAAAAATATCTTTTATCCTGAAAAGTTAGTTGAGAATACTTTTCAAAAAGTCCATGTTTTTCAAAACATTCAAATCGGATCAAATGGAGTTAAAACGTACAAATAGTGAAACTGCGAGAAGATTGATCGGCCGAAAAAAGCGGTCCAACTATCCAGAATTTAAACATTCTAACTCTTGATTTTTACCATACAAACGACTACATTGATCATCCGGACAAGAGATAGTTGTCCCGAGGAGTTATCGGAACTTACAGATTTATTGGCATTTTTGTACTCTATAAATACCATCTTACTTTGTATTCATTACAAGACCTTAAGAGCATTTAAGTGAGATATTCTTTAACAAATTATTGATCTTTCGTCTTATTTATCTTCATCAAATTAATTATTTTGAATTTTTTTTTGAAAAACATCTTTCTCATTAAAGTTTTTCTCGCCTAACACTTGAGTTTCATTTATTGCTATTCATTAAAGTGTTGGCCTATTTCTCTCTTAGTACTTAATTTGCTTGAACAGAATTGACTTTGTGGTAGAGTCGTTGAAATGCTTCTTAATCAACAATTCAAAGTGCTTCTCTTGTGTATTCTGAGTAAAACATCATTTATTAAGAGAGAAATTTCAAATTGTAATATCTTTCATCTTTAAATTTGTGAGTAATATTGAGGTTATGAAAAGCTCAATATTGTATGAGGATTGATGCTCCTTATTTGTAAGTCACCAAAAACGTTATAAAAGTTTGGATTGTATCATAAGTCAATCAAATTTAGTGAAACGGTCATGCTTTTGACAGAGACTCGGTAATAGGGGCGTAGATCATCGATTTGGATCAAACCTCCACAATTACATCATTTGTACATTCTTTCCCCTTTTATTTATTGCTTTCATATTTGTGCACTTCATTTGATTAATATATCTATTTCAAACTTATACATATTTTTAAAGTAATTTTTTTTAAATGTTTTGAAAAACTTATTCACCCTCCTATTGATTAGCTATTTTTCGACTTTCAGCTTAAATCCATTTCGACGAATTGCCAACATAGACAGACAATTTACTGGCAAACTCCGAGCTTATCGTGGGCAAATCATTTTTGGTGTTTTTCTTTTGCATATACATTTTGCCATATAAAGATTTGTGTGCTTCTGCTCGAAAAATCACTTAACATAAGAGTTGTCTCTTGTTTTAATATTTGTACCATTTCTTGCATATTTTTATAAAACAACCCTACCTATCTTGTCAAATTGCAACCCTTTGAAAAACCATGATCTTTAAACGAGTGACCACGTTCAAAGACTACATAGGGTACTTTTTTTTTTTGCCCCAATTATAATTTAATTTTCAGATTTTTCTCGAAATTTGTATCCTGAACTTAAGCATTTCTTAATTTCGATTTGAAGTTTGTTGTACAAAGCAAAACCAATACCACTGTAACGAATGTATTTAGAACGAAATCTCTTCTATCCTAAAAAACAATTGTTCAATTTTTTTTTAATAAACTATAAATTCTGTTCAATATGTTTATCGATTTAATCGCACTAGGTGATGATTTACATTGGGGGTAGAGGGAAGAGGGCCTAGAGCCTGCCTCAGGCTCATTTATTTTTATAAAGAAAATAAAGTTTTTTTAATGAAAATTCTTTTTTTAGTGGATTTTTTTTTCAATGTATCAAATCAGTATAATTTATATATATATTTTTTCGCTCCTAGCTTCGTCTCTAATTTACATGATTATACATTATAGTAAATATCTTATATCGCATGAACAACATTACATTTATCGCTCATGAATCTCAGTCACCATCCTAACCAGCATATCTTAATTCAAGATATTGTTTATTTGGTAACCATTCCATCCCTAAACCACGCTTTCAATAATCATACTTTATTAATTTAGTACATGGCGAAATTTGATGAGCCTTCCAACCACCATCCACTCTCTATTGGTTCAAATTCTTGAGCCACGAAAATGCACATAGATGGATGGTCCCTCAACAATTAATATTTAAAATGTTTCATTTTTATAAATGTTGACCTCACAAAATGGACTCTCCACATGGCCAATCGATAGCTACTCTACGTAATCCTCTCTGTGCACAATAACGAACTATCAGAAGCACACGGTCGGAATCAACAGTGATGGTAGCGACTGCATACACTCCGACAATCAAGTTAGTAGTCGGTGATCGGAACAGTGCTCGAATCGTGCAAGAGAGTGGGGAGGAAAATAAACATTTTTTGTGTGGAGAGTTAAATCTAGTATCAATTTCATTATCTCTATCTCTTACCAAACCTTGGGTACTTATAGATAAGGAGCACCGTTGGATGTAGGACTATAGTATACATCTGATGGTGTAAGACGTCTGTTTGTAGGCATCAAGCAGCTGCGTCTAGAGTGGGTGGGTAATTAATTTTCCTGAGTTGAGTTGACATAAAGTGGATATGTCACATCAACTAGTGCCATGTAGATGTCACCTCCGTGGAGGGTCCTGGCACATATAAGCTTCTATAACTGGTGGTGGAGATATCCTTTAAGGGAGCACCTCGGAGTGCCAACGCTTCAATTTTAGGGAGCGCTTCGGTCAATCGATTGTTAGGTTTAGTTTGTGACGTGTGCCTTGTAGCGTGTCAAGCTGGAGTTCGGTCGGGGGTTGAGGTTGCTTCGAAACCACTTCGTAGTGACACGTGGAGTCTCGCGGAGGAGTGGATCTAACGAGCCGAAGTGGTTTGATGAGGGGCGTAACAGTGGCCCCCCAAGTGTAGCCATGAATATTAATATCATAGGTGGACTTGTTTGTCCGATTATGCTGACCTTAGGGGAGCCTCGCAGTATCTGATGAAGTGTTAATGCCAAAGGGCGAAGTGAGTAGATGTGCCGAAGGCTTTGTAGCTGGAATGTATGCGATGTGGGATAGGGGCTCCCCTTGGTCGATTATTCATTGATTTGTGGAGGGCAACTAGCTTTTGCTCGAGGCGTATGAGCTATGATGCAGCATGTGGAAGAAACTCATCTGCAGCCGCTGCGTGGTCCCGCTGTACACAATGCATTGGGAGGTGGCCAAAGCTCTGTAAAGCTTGGTGAAGCAGCGATCAAGACGATGACCCACATGGGACTCCGCTTCAGGTGTGTCAAGAATGTAAAGTTGAGTGAGATTTTCTACACTGATGCCCTAACCCACAGAGAATGACGCATGGGAGATGGTCATAGCTCTATAAAGCTTGGTGATGCCGCGACCGAGGTGATGACCCACAGGCGACTCCACTTCAGGAGCGTCGAGAATAAAGTTGAATGAGGTGCTCATCAGCTATCGATGCGCTGACCCACAGGAGACGACACTTTAAGAGATGGTCATAGCTCTGTAAAGCTTGGTGACACAGCGACCGAGGCGATGACCCATGGGGGACTCCGCTTCAGGTGCGTCGAGAATAAAGTTGAGTGAAGGGCTCATTTGCCACCGATACACTGACCCACAAAAGATGACGCGTTAGGAGATGGTCATAGCTCTGTAAAGTTTGGTGACGCAGCGATCGAGGCAATGACCCATAGGGGACTCCGCTTTAGGTGCGTCGAGAATAAAGTTGAGTAAGGGACTCACCTGCCACCGATGCACTGAACCACATGGGACGACGCATTGAGAGATGGTCATAGCTACGTAAAGCTTGTGCGCATGATGCGAGGAGCCTTAAGAAAGCTGAGGACCTTGATCTAAAGTGCCTTATTATGACGTTAATCAATGTGATAGCTGTCGCGTATTTTCAAAGCGATAATTGGATATGATGTCTGTTCCCAAAAAAGGGCTGTGGCGGCTATTTATTGTTGAAGGCTGTTGTTGTTCGAGGTGACGCGTTTTACATGTGCGTGAAGGACACAGGCAGATCTTGGGCATTGATTAAATCTGGCGTTTCATTTCAACGATCCAGATTTGTGATGCGACAAACGCCCATGTTGACATCATTTGAATTCAATGGTGGGGATCGTCTGAGGTCTCCTATAAAAGGAGGACTTAGTGTGTTTTGCAAGATTTCTATTCTTGCATTTTTTGAAAATTCTCTCACTCCCATAACTTTATGATTTTCGACATTTTGTAAGGTTTTTCGATGACATTCAAGCTTTTCCGACGGTTTCTAGACTAATTTCAGACTTTTCGGTTGTGGAGCGCTTCTTTATTCCCATTTCAGTAAGTAGTAAGTTTTTCATAATTATCTTCTAGAGAAAATGGCTTCTGAGGGTAGTGGGTCTTCTGGGAGGGATTTGGAGATAGTGAGGGTAGACCAACCCATTTTGGCGACCTCCTCAGAACTATCCAAGGTAATATTGGGGAAGAAAACCTTTGGAGGCGACCTGACAGTCCAGTAGACACTTCTGTACACTAGGGAGCGTCTGATTACCCTTCCAAGTTGAAAACAGTCGACCTGGCTAGACTTAGGACTAAGTATAGAATCCCAGACAATGTGGGTTTAATACTTCCGGGGTCGGATGAGCGAGTCTATTACCCGAGGCCGGGATGCGTGGTTATTAGTGAGGCTATCCTAAGGGTGGGGCTTAGGTTACCTATTCACCCCTTTTTTAGATACATATTAAGGCTCTATGGCTTAGCCCCCACCCAGTTAAATCTGAACTCCTGCAGCTAGATGGTGGGTTCGAAGATGCTGTAGAAAGAGGCATCCTATGAGGCTGGAGATGCCCTTCTCTGTTTTCCAAAACATGTATATACCCAAGGTTGTGGCGGGGGGTGATAAGACGAAGGGGTAGTATTATCTGACTTCCTGGGGGTCTCATACTCCATTCGTGCTCGATCTGTTGAGCTCCATCAAGAAATGGAAGAGTTCGTGGTTTTAGGCTTCCGGAAGATGGGACACAATAGAGGGTGACTCCCTAGCACCTCTTACTGTTCCCACCAAATACTCCACATTTAGTGAGTAATAGCACTTTGCCTATGAATGTATATTTACTTGTATTCGTAATATAACTCATCAGTTCTTGCAGGTCCTCTTCCTCGATGTGAGTTATCCATCGAGGACTTTGACACGATCTGCATAGTATATCAGCTCCCTTCGAAGAGAAGATCTTACAACGAGTTGATAAGGAAGAATATTCACTTCGTTGCATACAAATTGAAGGCCTTCTAAGGTGAGTGTTCTTTAGTTTGTTTATCACCATGGTGATCGGAGTGTATATAGACTGATCCGTTGTGTTTTATTGCAGACGACTTCAACAAGAAGAGGCCCTTGAAGTCGGACTTTAAAACCATCCAAAGGATGATGGCTGAGAAAAGGGCCTTGAAGACCTCCTCTTTGGCCTTAAGATCAGTTTTTGGTAAAATAATTTGAAACATGATAATGTTTTCTTACAAGATCAAACTTTGGAATGATTTATGTTGTCTGGAAAGATAAGAACCCTAATAATTAATGATTATGTTTCGGAAAAATTTCTTTACTGTAAGTTCCACTTCAGTTATGTTCCATTGTTTTAATTTTATTTTTTCATTTTTCAGGCTGCTTTTCAAGTATTGGTGAAAGCATTGATTGGTTTGGATACGGGTTACCAACTCCATCTTCTAAAGAAACAATTTCAAGAATTTATTGGGGTCTCATGTCTTTACCAATAAATTTGCTTGGTAGTCAACTCTATCGATCGTTACAGGCGAGTGCTGACTCTCATGTATTGGACACACTCAAATAAGCCTAATTCGTGACAAGAGAGGCGTTAAATCTTTCGTACACTCTTTGTTAAACCAAGATAAATTTGTGTGCGCCCTTTACATGTTACTGATTATGAACATATATTCAATTTTGTTTATAGGCAAAGAAGAAAATGGTTCAGATGATTCATAGGATTATCCAAGAAAAAAGGAGGAGCAATCCATTTACTCCAAAAGATGTAGCAGATGTTTTGATGAGTGAAACAAGTGAACAACTGACAGATGACCTAATTGCTGAAAATATGATTGATTTGATGATTCCTGGTGAAGATTCAGTACCTGTCCTAATGACTCTTGCTATTAGATACGTGTCTCATTGTCCTGCTGCGCTCCAACAATTAACGATACTTTTAAACTCATTCTCATGGCCTCGTTTGGCAGTGATTTTTCACCCCTCAAAAAATTAATTTTTTGACTAATATTTTACTATTGAAGTCGTAATTTTTGACTTTTTCTCTCACATTAACCGAACAGGCTATTTGAAAAGAGTAAATTAACCAAATTATTACCCAATACTTGAATGGTCAACATGGGCCAAGCATGCTTGCCATCCCATAAGGCCTTAATTCGCATTGTGACACAAGAGGAGAACCTGAAATTGAAGAGACTAAAACTAGGACAAACATTGTCTTGGAGCGATTACTTATCACTTCCTTTTAGACAAGCTGTAAGTTCATCACTTCAAATACATACAATACACTTTTATCCGTGAACTACGTGCATTATTCTCGTACAAGAACGTGTTTACCAAGCGCCCGTATCACACGATATTTTGATAATGACAGAGTGAATGAAACTGTTTTGTATGACAGGTGATTACAGAAACTTTAGTGATGGGAAATGTTATCACTGGGGTAATGAGAAAAGCTACAAAAGAAGTAAAAATAAAAGGGTATTTCATTACAAATGGATGGTGTGTTTTAACATATTTCAGATCAGTGCATTTGGATGATGATCACTATGATTCCCCTTACCAGTTTAATCCATGGAGATGGCAAGTAAGATTCTTTCTTTAGGCGTATATTTTTCGCATTCTATTTTCGGATAAGTAATTATATTAAATTGGTTTAATTAATTCTGTATTGTTGGGACATGATTATCAAAGGACAAGGAAATGATTATTTGCAATTTCACCCCATTTGGAGGTGGACAAATGCTGTACCCTGGACTTGACCTGGCCAGGCTGGAAACTTCCATCTTTCTCCATCATTTTGTTACTCAATTCAGGTATTGACAAATTTCCCTCAAGTGTTTAGTAAATTGGATTCAACGACACTGACTATAATATAATTAAAGAAAAAAAGTTGAAAATATATTGATTAGTTGCAAAATATACTATATATTAATTTCATGAAAAATTCAATCAGTTTACAAAACGATGAAATCATTAGTATGATGAAACCACCCACATTTACAATGATACGGATTTCCTCGTGGCCCTCCTCCATTCTAGATTAAATTTGTATTATAAAGTCGAGCTCAAATTCATTATAAGAAAAAAAAACTATTGATTATAGTCGTAAATTGGGAACAAACTTATATTACATACTCGTTGTATGATCTTAGGAAATTTAAGCTAGAAAAAAGAACCGAACACTTAATATTTGAATTCCACAAGTTTTCTTGCCTTGCGTACCCCGCTGGTTTACTTCTTTCATCTCATCGGATTTAGTTTGATCAGACGAAATTGCTTTATCAAGAATGGATTTACTTCTATCCATCTAACGATATGCCATCAAATGTTATTCACTATATTAGAAATGTTTGTAGTGGGGCATCCCATCCACATTAAATGCTAGATAGGTCTACATTATAATCCCACTAGATGCTATTGTGTGTAAAAGCTTTGAGTTTTCATGATATCATTTGCTTATCTCCACTTAATTTACTTGAATTAAATGTGAACTTGATTTCTTTATGGCCAGTAGATTCTCTTAACAAAATCACTATAACGCAACCAAATTGAAGAGTCAATTTGTGACCGAAGATACGAATAAGCTTAGATAACTTTTTCATTTCAATTTAGGCCTTTTATAGTTACGTGAAAGTAATTTTGGTGAAAATTTGCAGCAAAAGAAATTCTAACTCATTTTTATTTTTGCGTAGATGGGTGGCTGAGGATGATTCCGTCAACAATTTCCCTACTGTACGAATGAAGAGAAGAATGCCGATTTGGGTCAAAAGAAGAAGACGCCCTTAACTAGATATGGAGAAAAACAAAGCACTCAACCCAAGAAGATGACATCAGTGCACCCGTGTGGGGCTATTGAGGCTGACATATTTGTCCTACTTCTAGGAATTTATTGCACATATATATAGATACATTACATGCACATGTGAAATTCCACAATTCTCCAATAATGTTATGACACTTATACATTATGAATACTCTTATGGACATCATAATGTACATGTAGTATAACCCTTTTAATTTTGCCATAATTTTTCACTATTTCTTCATTTCCATTCCTTTACACCTTTTGTATGTAAAAATGAAATATAAAGATGGCGACCATGATTCTTTTGCCAGCCAAAAATGGGTAACGAAAGTGTCTTGATCCCAGTTTTGTGACTCAACCTGTGCGACTTATAAAATTCCAATAGAAAAATTTTAAAAAACAGAAGGAAGACGAGATTTTTTAGACTTAAGTCCCAGAGGTTCAGTGATTGCTATTAATTCTTAGCCCCGTGTTGAGCATCCGTTAGGATCAAGCTTGAATCCACTAGTAAAAGCTCAAAAAAAAAAAAAAGAGGCAAAAATTTGATTACAAAACGAAAACCAAATTTCTCATCACTACTCTCTCTGAATCTCTCTTTAAATATAGCAATAAATCACAATAGATGTACTCCTTTTACTCTCTCTCAAAATTCAACAATTTCACTAAGAAATCACAAATTAATCTGTTAAGTAGGACTTGTTTGATTGAAAGTTGACCGTATGAAAAACAGTCCAGATTTTGCATTTCAAAAAATTGAAAATTGTATAATTGACTAATTATAAAAATTATTAAACAAATATTTTTTTTTTTATTTTAGATATTTGGTATAGATTATTTTAATTACTACGATTTTTAAAATGATTAAATATTTAAAATAATAATAAAAATAAGTAATTTTTTTCATAGAAAAAATAAAATTTTGGACAAATAAAGCAGGTTCTTGTTCAAACCAGAACCACTATATATCCTGTAAGGAAAGCAAAAAATATATATATATATATTTTTGTGTGTGTGTGTGTGCGCGCGCGCGCGCGCATTTGACGTGATGATTAAAAATATCATTAGCATAAAAAATGATGAACATTGCTATTTGTACACTAATTTTTAATACTTGCATTGTTATCAAGTATCAATTGGATGAAAAACTGTATGAAATTTAAACTGTCCAATAGGATAATGACACGTGACAAAGTGTAAACTAAAGTGTATACCATAATGTATATGTAGTAAAGATTCAAAAATGATTATCGAAAATCAGGGCACCATCGTTCTTTCTAGACTCGAGGCTGAGTTCACGAGTCGATTGGGACGGAAGATATAAACTATTTAATGATGTGACATAGTGTAACATATAAACGATTTACTGATGTGAAAAGATGTCTCAAATGAAGCCTTTGATTCAGTTTTGCCCCGATTTGTTTCTTATCTTCTTGTTTTATTTAGGGTGTTTAACTTTAGGTATTATTCTATTTTTTCCTTTATTTGTCATATATATTTGCTTTGAAGTTTACCTGAAAAACGTTACAACAATTTCACGATCTGTTAAAATTTGAGATCCATTTTAATAAGATCAACCTTATTAAGAGGAGTAGTCCAAGATCTTTTTAAGTTGGTCAATATTTTGGTATTTAATCGATGTGAAATTTTTATCCCTTAATATGTCCCCGCAAGATGGTGACTCGTTTTAGCAGACCAATCTTGAAATTCGCGTGCTTATTTTTAGAGTCTTAATCGGATCGAATTGCTCATTGGAACTTAATGGGTTCTAATATCATATTAAGATTTGGGGTCCATCTTAATAAGGTCAACATTGTTAAGAGGAGTAGTCCAAGATCTTTTTAAGTTGGTCAATATTTTGGTATTTAATCGATGTGAAATTTTTATCCCTTAACACGATCTTTTAGCATTTTCTCATTCATATCAGCTTAATTGGGAATTATGTTTTTGAGCATATCCTTCTTCTCCAATTCAACGCGTCAAATTACTTGTTTGTTTGAACATTTTTGTCTATTTAGAGTAAGATATAAGTGTTGAAATTGGTGACTATAAGGTCAAAGTAGGGCAAAGCGGTTGTTATCGTTTATTTGAACGTCATTTTAGTTGAATTGTGTGTAGTTATTGTTGGTTTATTTGCGGTTATGACTGGAAATGAAAATTATCATATATGGAGTGTTGTATGATGTAATTGCTATTGTTATAGTTGATTGATGTCACGTTATAGTTTATCTATGTTTAGTTGCAGTTCATTTTTGTTCGGTCATATTTTGTTGACCTTCAAAAATGGCCAACAGGCATCTTTCGAAGACGATGAGTGACTGTAAATACCTATATTTGTGGTAGAAGAAGAAAGTTAACAGTGGACAACTTTGTATAAATATATTGTGCTCTCTTTTCTTGGTTCCAAGATTCATCCTCCTTGAAAATTGAGTGAATTCTCTTATATATAGACAAATGAAATGGGCTAAGTGCTTTAACGGGCCTAAGTCCAAGCCCAACATGAGGTGGTTTTATAAGCATTGTTATGGGTATCTCCGCAAGCACTTCTTCATGACCTCTTAGGGCCTCGGTAGCATCTTTGAAGGCACATCAACTGGCCTCTTGAGAACCTCGGCTGGACCACTTAGGGCCTCGTGGGACATCTTTGAAGGTACGTCGGTAGGCACTTTAGCTCACCTTTTAGAGAGCCTCGGCTTGGGTTTTGTAAGCACTTCGGCTGAGCTTTGGAGGCACCTCAGTTGATCCCTTTGAGAGTCTCAACTGAATTACTCATTTACAGTCCATTCATGCATTCCACGTGTATTATCGTGGTGCCTCCGCATGACATTTCATATTCGACCGGTAACATAGTTTATTTTTGTGCAGTTACAATTGATTCACATTCCGTTATTAATTATTGTTTTTGGTTCTATAACATATGATGCCAGATTTTTAGTAGATTTTTATAAAAATTGATGAAATGTATGATTGAAATGTTGTGAGGTACATAAAATGTGTAATTAAAATTTATTGTTAATTTTGACTAAAATTTTAATTAGCTTTTGTAACTGAACCGAATAGGGACTAGAAATGAACTTTGCTGTAGCCAAGAATAATTATGATGGAGATTAGTACCCGAAGTGTAGTTCAGATGATCCACAAGTTTATTATATATGTTGTTAAACTTGAATTCCAGTTGCATTCTGAAATTTTTACAGAAATGTTCAATGTTCAAGATTTTTACAAGTTGATAAATGTAGATATATATTACATTTTACATCTCAATTATCTTTCTCCAAAAGTCATATGGTTCAAATCATTATTACAACTCTCATCGCATGCACGCACCTACAACTATAAAAGAAAGGTACCAAACATAAAATGTTAACAAAAAATCAGTAGAAAATGGGGAAAAAGTACAAATAATTATTGAAATGACCTTAACAGCACCTCTATCGATGGCGAAAATCTTTACTATGACCACCGCACCCATCCACACACCTCTAACATGTTAGACGACTCAAAATGGAGCAAAATACGATTTCAAACTGGTCAAAGTGTTATTTTCACAAATTTAAGGTTGAAAGGCCAAAATAAAGGAACATAATGATAATATAATAGTGTCATAACGATATAAATCATGTCGTTTTATGTTTTATTACTAAAAGCATTTATGTCAAAACCATATACCTAAAAACCATATCAAAGGTAGTTAACTTGTAAACTTTTTTTGACATGAAATTCATATTTCTGCATTAGAATATTGGTTAGCCCAATTGTCTCATACGATTATAGTTGTTCTAACTTGCTTTACTACACGATAAAATCACTTTGATTGCAAAAAGTCAAAATATTCGATGTGTTGGATCAACATATCTCACTTAAAAATGTTATTTACCAAATAATATTATTTCGAAACGTTAAAAGGGCAAAAAAGAGAGAAGATGTCATAACGACTCCCTTGTTGTTTTAGTACAAACGTCACGATAAGCATGTCGTTATGGCTCAAAACGCTTCCAAAGGCATCTGCGACTAGTAATCATGCCTAATATTGTAAAATGACTAAATGAATTTTTATTTTTATTTTAAATGCCGGTTCACGCTCTTCAAATGGTGAAGTATAGGCAAATGATCTTGATTCATTTTATAAAAGTTGATCCTACTTGCTTTAGTATGCCAAAACAACGTTGATTATATAATGTCACTACATCCATCAAGCCGGATAAACTTATCTAGCTTAAAATATTTTGATATTGTTTCAAAAAGTTAAGAGTGTAAAAAAGATAGAAGATATCATAACTATCATCTTATCATTTCAGTAAAAAGATAACAATAAAGGTGTCGTTTATGACTCACATAAAAATGCTTCCAAAGGTGTCCACGATCAATACACATGCCTATAAATACTATAAAGTGACTAACTTCACTTTCTTTGAATGGTGAAGGACAAGCGATCAATATTCATTCATAAAATCATAGTTATATCTACTTGTTTTATTACGCTAAAACCACATAGATTATATACTGTCAACATATACACCATATCGAATCAACATATCTCATTTAGGCTCTGTTTGTCTCCCTTTTTAAAGAGTTTTTGGGGAAAAGTAATTTTTTGAATTGGGATTTTTTTGAATAATATGTGATTAAAAAATATGAAAAGACTTTAAATTTACATGCAAAATATTTTATTATATGAATAAGTGATCGACAAGAGTTTGAGAAAAAATAAAGAGTTATAAAAAAGGAGACAAACAAAGGCTTAAAAATATTATAAACACCAAAAAGTTTTGTTTCAAAACATCAAAACTGCAAAACAAAAGGGAAATTATCATAACGACTACCTTGTCGTTTCATTACAATGATGACAAAAATATGTTGTTGGAACTCAAAACGCTTCCAAAGGCGTCCATGACTAACACACATGCCTGCAAATACTGTAAAATGACTATATGAGTTCAATAGTTGTTTCACTTTCAAATTATGAAGGACAAGCAAATGGTATTGATTCATTTCCATCATAGTAGTTCCTACTTGCTTTGCTATGTTAAAACCACTTAGATTATGAAATGTCCACATATTCTCGTGCCGAATCAACATATATCGGTTAAAAATATTATTACATCTAATAATGTTATTTCAAAATGTTAAAAGTGCAAAATAAGAGAGATTATCATAACGACTCATTTGTCATTTCAGTACAAAGGTAACGATAAACATGTTGTTATGAATCAAAATGCTTTCAAAGGCATCACGACCAATACCCATGCCTAGAAATGCTATAAAATGACTATATGAGTTTAAAAATTCAGTTCATGCTCTTTGAACGGGACATGCAAATGATCTTGATTTTTTTTTATCATAGTTGTCCTACTTGTTTTAGGACGCTATAACCACTTAGATTCAGAGGCAACCTGGGGGAGTCCTATAGGGTCAATTGACCCCCCAGTTTCTGCCCTTTTTTTGTTTTTTTGCTA
This sequence comes from Olea europaea var. sylvestris, assembly GCF_002742605.1. NCBI lineage: Eukaryota > Viridiplantae > Streptophyta > Magnoliopsida > Lamiales > Oleaceae > Olea > Olea europaea. The sequence goes on from NC_036246.1 coordinate 23,233,929, forward strand.
CATTTTTTTAGAATGTCAAAGTTTAAAACCTACACTATAAATATATTATGCAACAGGCAGCTCCAAACTCAACTTTGTGTCTTTGTCTCTCTCTCAATCTGTCTACGTTTGAAAGTTTGATTGTGGCCCCCTAATTGAAAGGGTCTAGGTCCGCCCCTGCTTAGATTCAACACATTTTATTGTATGAAATCAACGTATCTTGCTTAAAAATATTCTTTACGCAAAATAATGTTGTTTCAAAATGTTAAATTTTCAAAAACGGGAGAGAACTATCATTATAACTTCCATGTTGTTTCATTAGAAAGATAACTATAAGAATGTTGTTGTGGCTCAAAAAGCTTTCAATGGCGTGCATGCCTAATACGCATGCCTATAAAAATTGTAAAACGACTAAAATGAGCATCAAAGTCGATTCAAGCTCTTCGAATGGTGTAGCACAAGCAAATGGTCTTGATTCATTCGATCATTTTCTTGTTTGCTTTACTATACCAAAACCACTTAGATTTTATAATATGTAAACTTCCCCTTTTACGAATCAACCTATCTCACATAAAAATATTATTTATACCAAATAAATATTATTTAAAGTGTTAAGAAAAGAGAGAGAAATTATCATTACAATTCCATTGTCGTTTTATTACAATAAATAACAATAAGCATCTCGTTATAACTCATTTCAAAGTTGTCCATGATCAATACTCATGCTTAGAAATCATCTAAATGACCGAATGAGTTAAAAAGGCCAACTTGACCCAGCCTCTACCCCTAGATAGACTCCTTAAGAATGTCTATTTTCCCTTGGCACATTAGCTAGATAGAGTCTCGATAGATATCCAACTATATTTTTAGAAATATATTTGATATTTTAGAATTTAAAATTTAATTACAGACTATTTACCCTTTTCAATTAGTCGGAGTTGACTTCAAATCATAGATTATCGTTATAATTTAAAGGAACTAATTATGACTAAGAGATGCACACAAAAATTTGAACCTTATAAGCATAAGACTAACAAATAGATGTCTAAAATATTTGAAACCTATCGAATTTGAATAATGTTATGTAGCACTATTGATATTCAGTAGTATTTTAAATTTTTAAGTGATAGAGAACTTTACCAACCCACTTATTTAGACTAATAATACATAGCTCCCGTTTGTTTCTCATTTTCAGAAGAATGAAAATGAAAAATATAGTCGTTACGGACTCCACACAAGAGATAGAAATTCAAATTTGGTGACTTGATGTGATGGATAACGATCATATTTTTCATTTTAATGAGAAAAAAATAGAAACCAAACAGGAGCATAATCTTACTCAAAGATTTAATCAAATACGTAAGCTAGCTATGGTCAAACAGTGATGGAATCAGTGGACATTAGTCAAATTTTGGGTGCTAATTAATTATATCATCACTAATTAATGCCTCTTACAGTCCTACTTGAATCATAACTTCATGTAAGGGGTTAGTAATTGGTCAATTCAAAATAATTAATTAGGAGCTATATAGGATATAAGTTACATGGAGAAATGATCTACTATGTTGAATAATAATGAAATGACACATCAAGTAATGGTTGATCATTTAAATTTTTGAAACATATTATGAAATTATTCATCGATTAATCAATGTATTACATCATTATTGCTCAGTATAAGCCAGCATAAAACAATAACTATAGAGCAGATCGTTTCTCAAGCAACAAATACTTTACCATCAAAATAAGTAGTTCTAACTTTAAAATAAGAGAGAGAAAAATAATAATAACATGACTAACATATTTAGAAGCAAATTTACTTACAAACAAACTTACTAAATATTAACCAAATATGTATATATATCTTCTAGTATCTAAGTCGAAAATAATATTTTTATTTAGAATTTATTCCATGAAGTAAAATACTTCAACATGAAAAATGAATAAGCTCTAACATTAATAGGGATTCAAGGAGAATATATCTATTTTATTTTTTAATTATTAATTACCACATAATTTTCAATAGCTCCCTACTAAGGGGTGATACGACACAAGTAGCTCTGTGCGTGACATTGAGGCGCTAAGGCCACGTTTGGGAATTGAAAATCCAAAAAACAAACATAAACTTATGAACCGACCATCCGTATTGGGATTTGAGCACTGGAACAGCGAATCCCTGTGCACGAACCACAGACCTATATCAATCCTTTTATTATTTATATAGCTCCGTTTGATTTTATTTTTGGCTGGAAAAATAAAAAATATGACATTTATTCATCACATTAAGTTATTATATTCGACTTTTATCTTTTATATGAGTTTCATAACGACTATATTTTTAATTATTAAAAAAAAGGGAATCAAACGGATCCTAAGCCCTTATTTGAGCCACGTTATTTTCATAATAATTCATTTTCAATAGTGTGTTGATAAGAATGTATAGTTAAAAAATAAGAAAAAATTTAAATTTACGTGTAATATTATTTTATTGAAAAATATGTGATTAAAATAATGTCAAATTACTGTTTAAAAATATATTTATTTTTTAAAAAACGTGAGTCAAACATGGCCTTATATAGATTTAGCTATTACTTTATTGGCTGTTGGTATAAAATGGAGCAGTAAAGGACAAAGTGGGGCCCATTTTTGTGGGGGCAGAGTCTTTCAAAAGGGCCACACTTGTAAAGCTATCCATTATTTGGTGTTTAAATGCGGCTGTGCAAATCACCCAAATCTGCGAGTCCCAATTTGGTTTCTCGGATACTAATTATTACAGAAGATGAAAAGATAAATTCTTGAAAATAAAAGCAAAACAGCAATTTGCCTAATAGTTCTCGACTCTGTGTGATTGTTCTTAATTAAACAAATATGGTATAAACTGGAAGGGGGAAAGAAGGATCAGAATCAAAGAATAAAGAGTTTTGCTTTGTAAAGTTACAATATTGAAAACAGAGGACGGGTTTTGGCATTATAAGTTCAGAATCACAATGTGCAGTTCAATTTTGCTTGTAGTTATAGTGTTATTGAGTTCATGGGTTTCTTGTGGAGAAGCCTATGTTTCATATGACAATAAGGCCATTCTTGTAAATGGGCAAAGGAGGATTCTTATATCTGGATCCATTCACTACCCAAGAAGCACTCCTGAGGTATAGTCATGCGAAATGTACTTCAAAGAATTTTTCTTGAATATGTTCTTCCTTTTTTTTTTTTTTTTTTTTTTTTTTTTTTTACTGCAGATGTGGCCAGATCTTATTCAGAAGGCAAAAGAAGGAGGGTTGAATGTGATCCAGACTTATGTTTTCTGGAATGGGCATGAACCTGAACCTGGAAAAGTGAAGTGTTTATTTAGCATTTTTACTGAATATTTTCAATTTTTTGAGAAATTATTTACTGAAAATTTCTATTTTTTTGTAGTATCATTTTGAAGAGAGGTATGATTTAGTGAAGTTTATTAAGCTGATACCGCAAGCAGGGCTCTATGTTCATCTCAGAATTGGTCCCTATGCTTGTGCTGAATGGAACTTTGGGTAATTTTAGAAAATGCAAATGAAACTTTCGATTTATAGAAGAAAACTAACATTTTTCGGGTTTTATCGTGAGGATTTTTCCTGTCTCAATTTCAGGGGTTTTCCAGTTTGGCTGAAGTATGTTCCAGGGATTAGTTTCAGAACAGATAATGGACCTTTTAAGGCTAGTTGAGTAATATATTAACATTTGAGTTTCCATTCTAGTCGAATTCTTTTATATATATTTATTCCATTGATTTCTAATTACGTGCTTCAAAATTCTGGCGTCTGGAATTTTTTTTCCACAAAGGCTGCAATGCGAAAATTCACAACCAAAATTGTGAATATGATGAAAGCAGAAAAGTTGTATGAATCTCAGGGTGGTCCAGTTATTCTGTCTCAGGTAATCCTCGTGTTCCATTTCATTTTCTGTTCCCATGTTCCAAATTCCAATTTTAAGCCCACGCCTCTATAATATTTTTGATACATGTAAACCAAATAAAATGTAAATTTGTGTATGTGACAGATTGAGAACGAGTATGGACCTATGGAATACGAACTAGGTTCACCCAGCAGAGCTTACACAGAATGGGCGGCCAAAATGGCTGTCGATCTTGGCACTGGTGTCCCATGGGTCATGTGCAAGCAAGATGATGCTCCAGATCCCATTGTGAGTACCATCACTTTTATCAACATCATTTTTTGCGATTTGTCTCTTTCTTTTTGTTCTCTTTAATGGTTATGGTGTTTTATTTCCTCATTCTTAGTGGGCTTCGTGCGTAACAGTGTCTTGTCCTCTTATGTGCTCATTAATAATATTTGAATTCTGGTTACCTCTGCACACAGCTTTGCTTCTTAACTTTCTCGCGCCAATCTGTATTATTTTGTCTACTATTAAATAATTAAAGGCCTTTGAATCTTATGACTGAATAATGGCCATGTCTCCATGTCTTTCAACTTTCAATTTCCATTTATCGTGTTCTTTAAATAATATTTTTCAACTAGATCCTGTCAAAGGAAGTAAAAGTGATAAAAATAATGTAACTACATGAAGCTGAAATCTAAAATATTCTTAAGAGTTCTGTGAGCTTCTACTTGGAAAGATAAATCTTACTTTAACGTGTGTTTTCATTGTCCAGATCAATACCTGTAATGGTTTCTATTGTGACTACTTCTCTCCCAATAAGGCTTATAAACCAAAGATGTCGACTGAAGCCTGGACTGGCTGGTAAATTTTAAACTGGTCTTACGACTGGCAATCTGATTGACATTTTTTGCATCTTTACTTTCTTATTAGGATTAGAATATTCTGGGAAAGTTTTTTTCTATTAATATTAGCTATTATCCTTATACAACATATGTTGTAGGTTTACTGAATTTGGAGGTCCTGTTCTCTACCGTCCAGCTGAAGATATGGCATTTTCTGTTGCAAAATTCATACAGACGGGGGGATCTTTCATTAACTATTATATGGTAAACTAACTGTTCGATGAACTTATTACTGAAATAAATTGGTAGTAGATTTGTTGAATGTCTTTCTTCTTTCCTTTTGATCGGTTTCATGGAGGAACAAACTTTGGCAGGACTGCTGGTGGTCCATTTATTGCAACTAGTTATGACTACAATGCACCTCTTGATGAGTATGGTACACATAACGAATAAGGCTCCTGAGATTTTTTTGCATTAAAATGATATATTCAACATAACACGCATGATGCCTCCCATGTATTGTGAATCACAGTAAAAATTTTGTCAGTCCTCCTCCAATCATAGTTTGCCATTTCTTTCCAGGGGGCTGCTTCTGTTGTTTGACAAAAGAAGGCAATTTTTTATGGTTAATGTTGATGACTAAAAATGACGTAGCACTTTTAGATCAACTAAGAGATATTTTAACAGAACAGTTATATAATGTTTGATGGAATTTGATACTATGTAAATGAAATTTGCTAGGCTTTTAGTGTAATTAATATTGAGAGATTTCTTGACAATTCAGCCTATTTCTTTCGGCTTTTACCCTCTTATATAAGCTACCAGCTTGTCGCCTTACTCACGTCAAGCTACAGTGTCCTACTTAGGCCTGTGTATTGCTCTCCTATTTGGAGAGATTTGATTGGCAGGTGTGTTCAGTAATGACGGAGTCATCATGATGATTAGGCTATAGGCCTGTGCTTTAGGCTATCACAATTTTCTTTTAATTGGCTGACGGGGACGATGCCGCTGTCCAGAGAAACACTTTTGAGTCATGTCATGATATTTCCAGATGATGTCTCCCATGGTCCAATGTTATCTTCCCGTACTGTTCTGTTTGGTTCGGATAAAAAGTCCTCTTTGGCTAATTCAAGGAGGATCCACAAGTGGTCCAATGTGGATTTTCAGATCAGACACCAGCAATATTATTTTACTAAGTCACTGTCATCCCCTTAATATTACTGGATTCATGGATCGTGATGGTCACACATGATGACAAATTGACTGTAGAGAATTGACCTCGCATTCAATAGCTATGTGGCAAGTGACAACTCAGGCGGAAGTATTGTCAAAAAATTTGAGGCAAAAGATGGTCAATAGACATACAAATACCTCATTTAGCTAAACTACGTACCCCAAGCAGGTCCTTGTTTTCATAAGATAACTGATCTCATGCTACAATTTGGAGTCCCTAAAAGCCCAATAACACTGATCGTTTCCTATTGCTTGAGTAATGCACAGGTTTTGTCTGGTTAAAAACTTTATTTAAAGAATTGCATGCTTATCGGCCTATATTATATAATTTTCTTGCTGATGTCCAGGATTGTTAAGGCAACCCAAATGGGGTCATCTGAAAGATCTTCATAGAGCAATAAAGCTGTGTGAGCCGGCTTTAATATCTGCTCATCCCGTTGTTACACCACTTGGAAACTCTCAAGAGGTTGGATACAGTTATTTTGTCTCAAATATATCACCCTTGTCAAAGTTGAAAATGTTTTAAACTATATCTCTGTTTTGTTGCTTAGGCTCATGTTTTCAAATCAAAGTCTGGTTGTGCTGCTTTTCTTGCAAACTACAATCAGCATTCATTTGCGAAGGTGTCTTTTGGGAATATGCATTATAATTTACCTCCATGGTCCATCAGCATCCTTCCTGATTGCAAAAACACTGTTTATAATACAGCAAGGGTGAGAAAAGCCTCTTTCATTAAATCATTTATATTAGTTTTTTATACTGAAAAAGTGTCTCGAGGGCCTTCAAAAGGCACAAATAATGTTAATTATTAGGTGATGAACAAAAATTGAACCAATATGAGTTTTGTTATGAAGGTTGGAGCGCAAAGTGCACAAATGAAGATGACCCCCGTTGGTTCGCAATTTTCTTGGCAGTCGTACAATGAAGACACACCACCATCATATGAAGACAATTCATTTACAACAGTTGGACTATTAGAGCAGATTAATACTACCAGAGATCGGACGGATTATTTGTGGTATACAACGGAGTAAGTGCTCGTGTAACTTCAAGTGACCTTGCATGCATGAAAAAATAAATCATTCCTTGAGATAGAACTATAACCTGTTTCCATTTTTCATCATCTTTTTCCTACTGTGTTCATTTATTCAGTGTGAAGATCGACGATAGCGAAGAATTCTTAAGAGGCAGGGAGTTGCCTGTTCTTACAGTTTTATCCGCAGGCCATGCTCTGCATGTTTTCGTTGATGGTCAATTATCAGGTTAGTTTTTATTTACATCCCAAACAATTTAAGTTCTCATTTGGTGCAATTACTGGTAACTTAATCGATGTACTTTATTTGATCAATGTTATTAAGTTCTCATCTCCGTAGTCTTTCAAAACACCTGCCTGAAGAAGTTAGTGTAATCGCTTCACAAATCACCACGGAAGTATATTTTTCTCTTCTCTTGGACGATCAGTTTTGGGGATTTTATTCATGTTTTATTTACTGAGCATATTAAGATCAGAGTTATTAGTAGTGTAACAATGTGTAAAATAATATAAATGTCTTCTTGACAAAATCAAAGCTACTTTAGAAGCTTGTTGGATTATAGACATTAACAATTAGTTGTTTGACTGCTGCTAAACATTTCGTTATTATATTTGTCTCTTTCCCAATTTTTTTATTTTTTTATTTTTTTTTCAGGAACTGCTTATGGAAGTCTAGAAAATCCCAAATTAACTTTTAGTCAAGGTGTAAATCTGAGAGCCGGAGTCAACAAAATTTCGCTGCTGAGTATAGCTGTTGGTCTCCCGGTTTGTTCTCTCTCTAACTCTCTCACACACACACACAAACACGAACACGAACATGTGCATGCGCGGGGCACTCGTGGGCCTCCATGCATGCTCATGATATTTTTTCTAGAATAAGGATTAATCCAAGGAAATCCTAGTTTGATACTATTAGACATTGAGTGGATGATAATACAATTATACATGCTTCTTCATTTGCATGAGGTCAGAATGTTGGTCCTCATTGCGAAACTTGGAATGCTGGTGTTCTTGGCCCAGTTTCGCTCAGTGGGCTTAATGAGGGGAAACGTGACTTAACGTGGCAAAAATGGTCTTACAAGGTAAGTTTCTGGAATTCAAATGACATTCTCACTGCTAACATTCTTCATCTCTAAAATTACCGCTATGTTTTGGACAGGTTGGTCTAGAAGGAGAAGCTCTGAGTCTTCATTCACTCAGTGGAAGCTCTTCTGATGAATGGGTTGAAGGTTCCTATGTTGCTGAAAAGCAGCCCTTAACATGGTACCAGGTGAGCGAGTTATGCTCAATTAGAGAATGCAGTCTTTTGCAGCAACTGAATCATGAATATTCAATTCTTTCTTTTTTAACCCAACGAAGTTGCTGATTGCTGGTATTTCACTGAAGCTACCTTGCCAATTCTCTTCTGATTTGTTCTTCTTTCTTTTTTCCAGTCGACTTTCAATGCTCCAGATGGAGATGAGCCTTTCGCTTTAGACATGAATACCATGAGTAAAGGCCAGGTGTGGGTATATGGTAAAAGCATTGGACGTTATTGGAATCAGTACAAAGCATCTGGCAGCTGTGGTGCATGTAATTATTCCAGTTGGTTCGATGAAAAAAAATGCCTAGGCAATTGTGGGGAGGCTTCTCAGAGATGGTAAGAAAATCTACATCCTTCCACCCATTGTCTCTTAGATAAAACACATTAGACTGAACGATGAATGATATTTTCTAGGTATCACGTTCCTCGTTCCTGGCTCTATCCAAAAGGAAATTTATTGGTCGTGTTTGAAGAATGGGGAGGAAATCCTTACGGGGTCTCTTTGGTAAAAAGAGAATTAGCAAGCATATGTGCTGATATTTTTGAATGGCAGCCAATGTTAGTGAATTGGCAGATGCAAGCATCGGGGAAAGTCAACAACAAACCATTGAGGCCAAAAGTTCACCTCTCATGTGATCCCGGTCAGAAGATCTTGTCTATCAAATTTGCTAGCTTTGGAACACCCGAGGGGGTCTGTGGCAACTTCCAAGAGGGAAGTTGTCATGCATTTCATTCCTATGATGTTTTCGAGCAGGTATGTACTGATCTTATATGAAGTTACTGATTCCTGCATTAAAAGAACTAGCCTGGCTTGGTACAACCTGAAAAACTAGAAACTAACACGAAAATCAATCTGGTTATATCTTAAAACTTGGACTTTGACACTGCTGCTTGTTTTAATGTTGCAGTATTGTGTTGGCCAACAATCTTGTGCCGTACCTGTAACACCCAAGATCTTTGGGGGAGATCCATGTCCAAGCATTATGAAGAAAGTTTCCGTAGAGGCCATTTGCAGTTAATCCATGGCCAAGCCTAGACATTAACAGGTTCGACCTCATTTCTGTTTCCTCTTGACACGAGTTGTCAACTATTCTCTCTTCTTGAGGTAGCCAATAGACTCCTAATTCATCTCAACCATTTCTTTGGCTTTGCTGGGGGTGAATTTGTACATATATGCTGTTACGAGTGATTCAAAAGTTAGCCACTTTAAATCTCAACAAAATATGAACAATAATAAAGCGAGAAACTGAAAGAAACAAAATGAACACGATGATTTCCACTCCAAAGCAAGAGGTTCATAACCGGGGTCCTTAATCCCCCTTTTAAGCTTCCATCACTAGAAGGAGATCACTATATCAATGAAATCAACTAACTGTCCAGTATACAGTACTCCATGGCACTAAGATGAGATCACACAAGATTTCTTCCAAAATAAGCCTCACTGAAAACTACAACATTCACTCAAGAATATTGAGATATAAGCCTATACGAAATCGCTCAAGATCTATACAAACGGTTGGTTAAAATCTCATCAACAGAAGGCTTGATTTTAGAGTGTAGTTTGAGAGAAAAATAAAGAACTTACAGAGGGAGTTCAAGAGACGAGAATGAAAAGCCTTGCATCTCAAACCCTAGTGCCAAGATAAATATCGAAGGCACTAGAAGGTCATACATCCAACGGTGCAACAGTCAACACTTGGCAAGATCGATGCAATTTTTATTTAAAGAAATCGTGTTTCAACAACACATTTATTGCCAAGAATTAAATCAGCACCAATTCAACATTTGAGGATCCGGCCCACAAGTCCATCAATTCAAGAAAAGTCTAACCCACATCATTCTCCACCCTGGTACTATGATTTTAACATCATTTATAGTGATTCATCCAGACATTACATCATTTGCTCTTATTTGTAATATACGAATCAACAAGAGTTAATATTCAGTGGACTTAAACAATCTAGAAACTTGTTTAAAGGCAGCACTTTAGTACCTAAATCAACAAGATCAAAATGAGTAGAAATTTTTTCCAGTTTTACAACACCTTGAGAGATTACATCTCTTATAAAATGAAATTTCACATCATGTTTTGATCTGTTATGTAAAACATGATTTCTACTTAGGTATATGGCAAATTTGGCTATCAAAATGTAAGACAACATCACTTGTAAAAGCAAATTCATTCAAGAGTCCTTTTAGCCAAATTCCATCTTTGATAGCATCAATTGTAGCTATATATTCTGCTTCAGTGGAAGATAATGCAACAATTTTTTGTAATTGGGATTTTCAGCTTATATTGGAATTACAAAAAGTATATATATAGGCAAAAGTTGATTTTCTGTTGTCTGCATAGTCAGAATTTGCGTAACCCTCAAGATAACATCCTCAGATTGTTTTCTATACTCAATACCTAGGTCACAAACTCCTTTAATGTATCTAAGAAGCCATTTCATAGCTTTCAAATAAACTTCACCAGGATTAGACATGTATCTACTCAATACACTTATAGAAAATGTCAAGTCAGGCCTTGTACAAATCATTAGATACATAATAGACCCTACTACATTTAGATAAGACACTCTAGCCATTCTTTTAAACTCATCTTTAGTTTTGAGACATTGATCACTTGAGAGTTTGAAGTGATTTGCTAAAGGTGAACTCACACTTTTAGCATCAGGTAGCAAATTTTTCAAGTAATTTCATACATAAGTTTTTTTTATGGAGACTTAGTGTGCCTTCTCTCCTATTTCTTCTAATTTTAATACTCAAGATTTTTCTGACAAGAACTAAGTCCTCCATTTCAAATTCTGATTTTAATTTTTTTTAATTGACTTTATTTCCTTTATGTCATGACTTGCTAAAAGCATGTCATCTACATAAAGAAGAAGATAGAGTGAATTCTCACCTTTATTTCTTTTTACAATAAAGACAGGTATCAAAATTACTTTTTTTTTTTTAAATCAAGTCCAAGTCCAAGCACAAGTATCAAATCTCTTGTACTATTGTCTTGAAACTTGTTTTAAGCCATAAAGTGACTTTTTAAGAAGGCATACTAAGTTTGCATTTGTATTCACTTCAAAACCTTTAGGTTGTTTTATAAAAATATTTTCTTCAAAATCTCCATTTAAAAATGTAGTTTTTACATCCAATTGATCTAATTCCCAATTAAATTGAGCTACTAACGCAAAAAAAGAATTACTCTAACGGCTGTAAATTTTACAACTGGAAAAAATATTTGATTGAAATCTATTCCCTCTTTTTGAACAAAACCCTTAGCCACAAGTCTTACTTTTTATCTAATGTCATTCTCATCATTTTCACCTCTTTTAATTTTAAAAATCCACTTACAGTCCATAACCCTCTTTTCCTTAGGTCTTTTAACCAAGTTTCAGAATTTATTCTTTCTTAATGATTCCATTTCTTCATGCATTGCATCTAGCCATAGAGTCCTTACTACTCATAGCATCTTTAAAGGACTCGGGTTCATTATCAATGAACCCCTGAAAGGTCAGAAGGAATATTTAATCATCAAATCTCAAGGGTGGTCTTATTTCTCTCCTTTCTCTATCTCTGACAAGTAGATAATCATTTAAAGGGTGAGTTACTTCTAAATTAGATTCAGATTGGTGATTTTCATCATTTATTTGGGCATCAACATCACTATTATCAATCTAATCAACCTGTAGATTATCAATATTAACTTACTCCACCTCAATTTCAGTTTACCTTCCTACGTGATCAGTCTTGCTCATTTCTTGAGTGTTCTTACCAGATTTTAAACAAGGCAGATCATCCTCATTAAACACTACATATCTACTTCTAATGACCTTATAACCTATGATTTCCCTAACCCAAAGTCTATACCCTTTAATCTCTTAATTATAACCCAAAAAAGCACACTTAAGGGCCCTAAGTTTAAGTTTCCCTTCAGATTGATGTGCAAAGGTTGCACATTGAAATATTTTCAGATTACTTAAATCTATAGGATTTCCTGTCCAAACTTCTTCAAGAGTTTTATACTGTATAGCACTAGTAGAGCTTCTATTTATGAGGTAACTAGTAGTTTTTGCAATTTCTCCCCAAAATAACTTGGGAAGACCCGAACTTAATAACATGGATCTAACCTTTTCAAGAATAATTCTATTCGTTCTTTCAGCCAAGTCATTTTGTTATGGGGTGTGTCACAATTTTGTGTCTTAAAATACTATGCAATTTACATAATTTATCAAATTCATAATTGCAAAATTTAAGCTCATTATCAATCCTGAACACTTTAATCTTTTTATTAGTTTGATTTTTAATCAAAGTTTTCCACTCTTTGAAAGCATTAAAAGTGTCAGACTTGGATTTAAGGAGAAAGATCAAAATTTTCCTTGAAAAATCACCTATGATTAAAAGGAAAAATCTGAAACCAATATGTGTGGGCACTGAAGCTGGTCTTCAAAGATCAGCATGCAAATATTCAAGCATAGACACAGATTTATGCATACCAGGCAGAAATGGTAATCTATAATGCTTTCCTAATATGCAATGATCACAAAAACTGAGTTTATCAATTACATCATTTCCAAAGGCACCTTGGTTTTCAAAATCTATAGGCCTTTGTCACTAATGTGGCCTAATCTTTTACGCCATATTTGTGACTTATCATTGGGGGCAGAGATTGCTACTGATGTGGAATCAAAATAGTTCTGAGTATGTAAAACGTAAAGCCCATGTCTCTTGGGAGCTCCAACAACAAGTTGAGATCCCCTCAAAATTTTAATGTATCCCTTGTTAATCACAATATTATAATTCGGGTCATTTAGGACACCTAAGGAAATCAAGTTTCTTTGTAAGTCAGGAAAATACCTAGCCTTTTCTAGAATCAGTTCATTATTACCTTTAATCCTTAAGGTGATAGTTCATGCCTTTTACCTGCAAGGTCATATGATTACCCATTAAAACTTTACCTCCACTTACATTTTCAAACTCAATAAACCATTCTCTTTTAGGACACATGTGAAATGTGCAACCGGAGTCAAGAATCCACTCCTGGCTAGGTGGACTGTGAAAAGCAACATACACTTCATCTATGGTGGACTCATTATTATAGGCCAAGACAACACCACCATCATTTTTAGACTTATTCTTCAAATCATCAAGTCTTTTATGGCAATCTTTGATAAAATGACCTTCTCCTAGACAGTAAAAATATTTTTTTTACCCTTTGCCTTGTTTTTCATTTTATTTTTAAAGTTCACCTTCTTCTTGTGTCCTAATGTCTTATTAAAGTTGACATTCTTTGGATTTGGATTTGGTTTGGACTTAACTATTAAATTTTCACCACTGATAGATTCTTTCTTCTCAAATATTAACTCTAACTCTTTGTTTTTTAAAGCATTTATTATCACATCTATAATTAGAGTCCCCCTACCACATTCAATAGCATTTTTAACATATCTATATTTATCAGTGATTGAATTTAACAAGACCACAGCCAATTGATCTTTTGAGAGTTTCTCATCACAGTCGACTAGACCACGGGATAATCTATTAAATCTGTTAATGTTTGCCTCAAGATTAAGAGAATGGTCCAATTCAAAACTAAAGAATTGTTTCAAAAGATACACTTTATTAGGCATGGATTTATTCAAATAGGTATTTTCCAATTTCTTCCACAGTTCACCAGGAGTTTTTGTCTCACCAATCTCTCTTAACACATTGTTTGACAAATGCAAAAATCTAGAAATCCATGCAGTTTCATCAAGTTCAGTTTTCTTAGTTTCTTCCAAATCATTTGGCCATGACTCGTCAATTGCCTTAGCACAGTTTTGTTGAAGTAAAAGGGCTCTCATTTTTTGGCATCAGAGACTAAAGCCTCCTTTACCATTAAAGATGTCCAGTTCAACTTTAGTAGTCATGATGAAAACACAATTTGAATAACAATAATGCAAGTAGATCACACAAGTCATCAACAGTATATACAATTTGCAAGAACTTAGATATCATACACATTAAACCAATTTAAAGTGTACAAACAACAAGTAGGTTGTATAGTACAGATTATTCAGTAAGATCTCAGTAGTTCATTCACCAAGAACTAAACAGTTTACTCAACGTGCAGAATATCAAGTAACAAGTGTACAAGTCACAACATGTTATATGTAGTATTATGGAATACATGCCAAAATATGAAGTAAAAGGTCTAAATCGTTGACTTGAAATCAGGCAACCCTCGGATTCTAGACAACTCAAAGGTTTCTGGACAAAGGAATTGCCAAGAGAAGTCTTCGATTTAAAGATTTAACCATAGTTGGAAGTATCTCAGAAAACAAGCAAGTATTGTGATCTGTAACTCGAAAAATAGGAACGAAATCACCAAATCCCTGTATTAAGGTTTCAAGAAAATAACAGAGATCTACCGAATGGCTGCAAAGACTTTCAAATCTACCAAACTAAAGCCAAGAACCATCGTTTACACGCTCTGATACCACTATTACGAGTGATTTAGAAGTTAGCCACTTTAAATTTCAACAAAATATGAACAATAATAAAGCGAGGAATTGAAAGAAACAAAATGAACATGATAATTTTCGCCCTAAGGCAAGAGGATCAGAATTGGAGTTCTTAATCCCCTTTTAAGCTTTCATGACCAAAAGTAGATCACTATATTAATGAAATCAACAGATGGTCTAGTATACAACACTCCATGGCACTCAAATGAAATCACACAAGATTTCTCCCAAAATAAGCCTCACTGAAAACTACAACATTCACTCAAGGATATTGAGATATAAGATTATATAAAATCACTCAAGATCTATACAAACGGCTAGTTAAAATATCATCAAATGAAGGCTTGATTTCAAAGTACAGTTTGAGAGAAAAATGATGAACCCGCAGAGGGAGTTCAAGAGATGAGAGAATGAAAAGTCTTGCATCTCAAACCCTAGTGCCAAGATAAATATCGAATTTATCTTGGCACTAGAAGGTCATACATCCAACGGTGCAACAGTCGATACTTGGCAAGATTAGATACAGTTGTTCTTATTTAAAGAAATCGTGTTTCAACAACACGTTTGTTGCCGAGAATTAAATCAGCACCATTTCAACCACAAGTCCATCAATTCAATAAAGGTCCATCCAACATCATTGTGCCATTCTCCACATATGCAACACACATCTGGTCCAAAGCCCATATAAATTTTCAAGATGATTGCAGAGGAGATAATGTATATAAAATAGTTATTGTACCTTTTTTTTTTGCTACAATTGGAATAATATCAAAGTTTGGGAGTCAAAGGAGGGATTAGAATGAAACATGCAAGCTTTTGGCTTGCAGCAACATTTTTATTTTTCATGTTCAAGAAAGCTATAATTTCTTTTGCTTTTTCCCTGTGCAATTTTACAAATGATAAGTGATCAAATGTTCTCTATTGGTATAATTTTTTTGTATCACTTTTTATGTTTTTATTTTTAATAATAGTTGACTCTCTTGCATCGTTTTGTATTTGACCAAACTAATTTTGACTAACATGACCAACTTTTCTTTCAGTAGTGTTTCGCGCGGGTTAGTCGCTAACAATTAAAAAGGATCAGACGATTGTGTAAGGGACAAACCTCTTGAGATAAAGTCCCAAAAAGGGGTGTTCTTTTATTGGCGATGACTTTACAATTGAAAATGAAAAACAACGTGCCTCCAAGGGGCGCAAGCACACAAGTTACTGAAAGAAAAGTATTCAAGTTTAAGCTAAGGAAATGAAAATTACATGTTCTCTGTTCGAGAGTTTTTAGATTCGGTCCTTTGCTTCTATGTCCTTTCTCCCTTTTATACTTCATGGATGATCTCTTTGTGATCAACTGTTCTAAAAACTGCTTGATCGTCCTATAACTACCCACTTTCTTCATAATGGCCAACTTGTCATGAAAACTGCCTTTTTTAACTGCTGTCATTACCCTTCATCGTTCAACCGCTTTCAATTGAAATCCTTGAATCGTGGAACGTGATAGGGCCGCTTTAATAACTGCTTTAATAATTGCACTTCTTGATAACCACGACGCTTTATGTTTGTTAAAACCTTGGGCGACTTGAAGGTTTGGGCGAGAATAGAGTAACAGCTCTAGGCGACTGTATGACACTCCATTCGCTCAGATTCTGGGCGACTTGCAAACTTGGGCGATGGCGTTACCACGTTTTTAGGCCTCCTTATTTGGGCCTTCATCTTGATTTGTTCGATTGGGCTTCCTTTTTTGGGCTATCTGATTTGGGGATCCTTCAATTGGGCTTCACTTCTTGGACCGCTTGATTTGGGCTGAATTTTTATGTGTCAACAAGTAGATTAAGAGATGCAATTTCACAACACTTAAATCGTTGTTAGTTGAGCATACTCGTAAGCTATTCAAATATAACTTGAGTTATACCCAATTACAATGCAAAATAGTTTGATTAGTTTTTGCAAACTAGTCCATTGCAAATACCCTAAGTGTAAAGTCGAAATAATTTAATTTGAAATTTAGGTTGTATATATGAGAATTTCGTCCATGTCTTTTTTATAGTTGGTAATAAGTTGAAATAAAATAGGACTACATTATATTTAAAATTTTATTGAATCTTATTACATAACTTATCCTGTAGTGTTATTAGGTATTCCTACTATAGTGTATTGCATATGGATATAGCAATAAATGAGATAAAATGGAAAAATAAAATTTGTATATTCAATTTTGGAAAAAGCCATGAATAAAGAAAAATGTTGACAGAATTTATACAGACGTTGACGTGACGACGCATGATTGGCCTTCTTTCCTCTCTCTCCATTTTTCAATAATTCCCAATCATGTGTTATTTGTCAAAATTCCGTGTACTTATAGCATGATTGATCAATTTTAAGATTTGTTTTATAAATGGACAAATAAATTTTGTAGAATCGATATTAGATGTATTATGAGTAAGATTTGTTTTATATCTATGTGAAATGACAAGATACAAGTGAAAATAAGAACATGCATATAACTAAGGGTAATTCTAATCATTATCTAGGGTTATTGCTGTGCTTTTAAGAAAATTAACTTTTGTTGTATCGAAGAAAAAATCAGTTGTCGAAAATATTAATTCATGTTTGTTAAACTTTTGTTTCACAATTGTTGTATGTTTTAAAATTAGCATTTTAGCATTTGGTAAACAAAAATCAATCAGTTTTGTGATTGTACACAGTTGCTAAAAGGGATATAGATTATAATTATATCCTTTTTATATTATTATTATTATCAATGTACGATTATTTTTTTCATTTATAACATATTAATATTATCTAGTGATGTAAACGAGTCTAGTCGAGCCGAACTGGCTCACGAGTCGAAATATGCAACTCGGACGCGGCTCAAATAAAATTAGATCGAGCTTTTTGGCTCGAGCCGAGTTGAGCCGAAGCTCAATCAAAAAATGGGACTTAGCTCGAGCTTTTGACTCAGGCATTTTCGAGTCGAGTGAGTTGGCTCTTTTTTTCTTGAAATTTTAATTTTTTTTTCAAAGATAATTTTATAGCTACCTATTTTAAGCTACACTTTTAAAGGCTTCCAAGACATGGGCTAGTAGGGGGCCAACATTTTCTTGAGTCGAGCCGCAAATTATTCAAGCCTAATTGACATCTCTAATATTATCTGGGGTCAAATTTGGCTAATTTTTTTTTTTTCCTTTATACAAATTTTTAAATCAAATTGTTTAAAACTGTTTGAAAAAAACTCATATCCAAACCTTGAGGACTTTTTCAAACATAAACCTAACAATTTGGTCCGAGTTTATATTGCAATTTGACTATATATTTTCTTTTCTGATCACTTTATCGTAACCGGTTCATTGATTATTAAATAATTTTATGAAAATGGGGAAAAAAACTATTTTAAATATTCTCATACTTTATTGGCGTAAAAAAATAGGGGGGAAATAAACAATATACATCAAACTATAAATTCAAATCGTCGATATTGAGGAGCTTTTGGTTCTCAATATTTGTGGTGTGAAGATTGAAGACAGAGGGTTTCAACTTTTGAGTTGTCTTCAACTTTGGTGCAAGGGTTTTGATTTTGATGGATTGAATTAATAGGATTATAAAACTATGCTAATTGGTTAGGTATTGGTATTTGAAAATTGACAAGTTGGCCAAAGTACTCAATGTTTTACTAAAATTTAATTTTTATATTTTATTTTGAAGGTTAATATTTATAAACATTCAAATCATTTTTTATCCGTACCAGCAAATACTACTCACAGATCAACCGCTCGTGTGTGATTTTAAACGGTCCTGTTCGGTTTCAAATTGCAGATTGAATTCCAAAACTTATACCAAACTGTTTTAGTTCGAAACTTTTTTGTTGATGGATTCACATGGCACCAAAATCAACGATTTTTAAAAGACAATTTCAATTGAATTTTTCGGTTTGACAATTTTTGCTTACCAATCTATTATTATCAAATGTTTTTCTTAGACGATGGATTCAATATAGTTATTATAAAAAATAATAATAATATTTATTATATCAAAAGAATTAAATTACAAAATAAAATCACAATCTATACAATTGAAAATGAGTTAATTTATTAACCTCTAGTTAAAATGATATTTTAATTATTAAGCAGAGCATTTATACCTGAACCCAGCTCTATTGGAAAGGAAAAGTTATAGAGTCAATGAGTTCAACCGGTGGTCAAAAATAATTATGTGCGTGTAACACCACAAAAGTTACAAGTTTGAAGTTAATTTTCCCGAGTGATTCAACAAATGGGTTGACCAGGTTCCATCCATGTCTTTGTAAGATGTGGTATATAAGCTACAATCAAACCAGTTTTTGTAAGAATGCATTCTGCAGCAGAAATTTTAGAGCTGCCCATGAGCCCTTGAGTCGATTTCCTATGGAAACACGAGCTTTAGCCCATATTTCGTTCATGTTTATAAATATTCAAATTATTTTTTATCCGGACCAACAAATACTACTCACAGATCAACCACTCGTATATATATATCTATTTATAAAGTTTGCTTCTTCCATCGAAGTCCATTTATTCGGACCTTCAAATGCTACTAAAGTCCAATATATAAAGTATGCTTCTTACATCAAAATCCACCTTTCTGTATAACAGTACTGTCCGCTCATAAGAATAACAAAACAAAAGAAAAAAGGAAACATTCATAAAGAGAGGGCCTTCTTAAATAAAATAACTATGCAAAGAGATATTAACAAAATTTATCAAGTCACAGTTGCATCGGTGCTGATGAATAATCAGAAAAGTTCCAATACAACCAAGGTCTCTTCAAGTGGAAATTCTTCTACATCTTACAGTCGACGAAAATGATTTTGGTTTGAACATCATCGGACGAGATTAAAATACAAGCAACCAGAAAATGAAAAGCAGGCTGGGAAAATTTACGTCGTTTCATGCTCTTATCCTCCCTATAAGGAATTAACTGATCTAAATGCTCTTCCATCACCATCCTGAAGTCAATCTTTCCTTACTACTACATATTCCCACTTTCTTTCCCTTCTTTACATCAGTCGATCTTCACGGAGGAATATATCTTCCGAACAAACCAGAAGCAAGCACAGAAGCCAATGGTTCCCGTCAACACAAAGAAGGCGTATGAAGCAATTAGCATATACCCAAAGTACAAAATGCCAGAAACGAGCTTGGTAATTTCCAACTTAGTGAAGAAGTAAAAAATAGAGTACAGGAAAAGGTATAAAGCTGAGGAACCAGCAGTCAGGTAAGCCCTCCACCACCAATGATAATCTTCACTGCACAATTGGAAGTAGCAGAGAACAATTGTTATCTCTGCACACGTGATTATTAAAATCACAAAGACAATGAAGAGGAAGCCGAAGATGTAATAGAACTGGTTCAGCCAGATGGAAGTCAATATGAAGAATAATTCAATGAAAACAGCCCCAAAAGGAAGGATGCCTCCAATAAGAATAGAGAACATAGGTTTCATGTACCATGCCTGTTCGGCTATCTGCCTTGGGATCTTGTTTGTCTTCACTGGATCTTCAATGGCTGGTTTTTTGAAACCCAAATAACTACCGACAAAAACCAATGGAACTGATATTCCAAACCATAAGCATACAAGAGCAAACATAGTTCCGAAGGGTACAGCTCCAGATGATTTTTCTCCCCAGATAAGAGCATTCAGAACAAAGAAAACAGCAAACAGTATACCGGGAAACATGAAAGCAGTTTTTAAGGTATTCCTCTTCCACTCGGTGCCCTTGAACATTTTGTATAGACGAGCTGATGAGTAACCAGCAAACAAGCCCATGAAAACCCATAAGAGAACCATGGCAGTCATAAGCCCACCACGGTTGGAAGGTGAGAGGAAACCCAACAGTGCAAACATCATTGTCACAAGCGTCATTACGAGGATTTGAACCCCCGTCCCGACATAAACACACAGCAATCCAGATGTGTGTGTGTGTGTGTGTTTTAAACTTCCTAACAAGTGAGGACACTTCATTAAACACCATGTTGCATTGTGCTATAAGTTTTTTCATTTCAGTCTCGCGACATATGCCCTCAGCAATACTAGATGATTTTGAAAATTTTAGGAATATAAAATTAGGGAAATATTATCTGTTGAACATTTGCAAAAGAAAATTAAATAATATGAGCAAAACTCTAGGAACTTTAGGTTGAATTTGCTTTATATATACTACATGCATTTTTCTTTCTGTTGCACTAGTAAATACAACAAAAAGATATCTTAATACAACAAATAACCACTTCTCAAATTCAAAAGATTTCAATCACAAAATTTGAAAAAGAAAACCTTAAAAGTATTTTATTTTAATGAAAAAGTAAACCAAAGAGATTGAGTCCAAGCCATAACGCTACGTTCCTTTTATGAATAAATTAACAAATAAGAAAGGGTAGATTTACTTCTCATCTAGGGGAAGCTTCCCTGAGGTATAAAAAATATGCAGATAATAATACAAAAGTCTAAAGATTCTCAAACTAAATTCTGCATCCTACTGTCATTTGAATAGTTAAGTGTCATCCGTGCCCATATTCGTGTTCATGCGTCATAGAACAATATAGACAAGGGAACCTTACAAATTAATCGTGCATACTCACAGTGTAAATTGAGTTTTCTATTCGGTCACCTCGAAGGACCTCCCCCAAGTTCTCAGCAACATTCATGATTTTCTTCGGCTTGCAATATTTCAAGTAATAGAAATCATATGGCAGTTGTGTCTTAGTAGATGATAGCTTGTTCACTTTGACTTGAAGCTCATCCCCCTGTTATAAAAGTAAAAAATGGGCATTACATATGGAAGGAATATACGATGGTGTATAATTCAAGAAACTCTTCACCTTACTTGGTTAAGAAAGAAGAAATTGCTGAACACAAGCAACACATAATAAACATAATAGGAACTGACTTTTCATATCAATTTTATAAAGAATTTAATGGATCATTAACTACTCAGAATCATCGGCTACAAAATAATAACCATAAAATCAAAGTAAATGAATGCATTACACACAGATGTCCAAAAATACCGAAAACATTTTCAATTAGGGAGCGGGAACAGGCATTTGGTATAATGCCAAACTTGGATTGCAGGAGGCAATCGACTTTCCAAGTTGGCATCAACCAGAAACATCCTCTTCACAAGTCTCGCTGTCTTAAGCAACAAAACAACATCAATGTTACCAGACTGGCTAACTGAAAGTCTCCATTATTTATTTATTTATTTATTTATTTATTTATTTATTTATTTTGTGTGGAAATTGCATCTATTAGGATTATCCGCACAGATATTTTTCATCATCAACATATTATCATTGAATACATATCCGCAATGGCAAAAAACACATGGAATTGTATAACCGAAATGTCAAATCCTCGTATCATTATCATCAAAAGTCAAACGCAGGAAAGTTGAATTGTCTTTTCCTCTTAATAAAGAGTTCATAACAAGACCACATATAAACACACTATCAAATCAAATATCAAAGCTATTAATGAAAGATCCAAAAACAAATTAAAAACTACATCACAACAACCAAAACCCTAGATCCAAATCCAATTCACCAAATCACCCAACATCTAAACCCTAGATCTACATCAGTCAAAACAAATTTTACAAGCAACACAAGCAAACAACAGAAATGAACTTGTTAAGACTAGGAAGTTAAACAATTAACCCCGAGAAATCAACTGTCATATTACTAGACCTAAAGATCCCATAATATTCAGGTTATATTTAAATCAAAGAGCATAACTCCAAGTTAACGAAAGGATGTATGTGTGCAGAAGAGACAGAAACGATACTCTTTGAAAATCGCGAGGAGCTACGCCGGGAAGATAGAAAGAGTGTACTGTCGTCGAGACCAGGAGGAGGCAGAAGTATATGGCCGTAACCCGACCGGATATCCGGCGACCCATTTCTCGATTCGAATTCCACCCAGAAAGACCGAGAGAAAGAACAGGCCCAGATCAGGCGTCGTCACGTTTTGTCCTGTGTTTGAAAGTTAAAATGAGTTCATTTTTATTTGATGACTAATCATGGTTAACTTTCTTTCATCAATTTTAGATTACAATTATGATTATGATTGCCAGGGGTCCCATTTGGGAAGAATTTATAAATACATAGGAATGAGTGAAAATACGTGAATAGTATTTATGAGTTCATTAGAATGTGTGATAAAAATGAAATTTCATAAATTTTGCCAAACGGAGTGTAAATTAGCTTTCGTGCTTGTTTAGTAATGTTTGTAACTGCTTATAAATTGTAAGTTATACGTAATATGTAGTATTATGTGTTGAAATAATTATTGTCAATATAGACTCAACGTCAACCAAAAAGGGACCCATTGCATGTTCACATATCAATAAATTGAACATTTGCACCTCGATCTTCGAAGTATGTTGAATCAAAAACATGCCCCAACCATCAAGGCTCTCCACGTTGAGGAAACGCAAACCCCCAATCACTTGCCAAACCACAATCAGAAGTCTCATCCAAGCAACAGCATTAAAGACCTTGGCTCGACCCTGAACATATAAGTCACTTAAATGTGAACTCTGACATATTATTATAGAAGTCAATGAATAAAACCGTGCGTGCATATTTATGAATTGTATAACAAATGTCACAAAAGCAAAAATCTCAACGGGATCTTGAAAATTAGACTTAATTATAACTTCCAATATAATGATGAGAGATATCAACTCATAAAAATAATCAAAAGTCCTCTAAAATTATCTATAAATTGGAATATTTGTACAACTAATAAGGGATTAAAAATCTAATATCCAATCCTCCACTCTTTAAAAAAAAAAAAAAAAAAAAAAAAAAAAGGAAATTATGGATTTGCACTCTTAAAAATCTTATCATTCTTGGATTGAAGTGAAATTATGGCCAAATAATGCTGAAAACTCCAACTTTATTCTTCTCAACAAAAAATTTACCCCAAAAACATACCTCACCCCCCACGCCCGGCGACTAAAGGGGGGAAATCCTACCAAAATTTCGGTAGGAAATTCATTGGCTTCAGAAAATAATTTCTATATTTGAGGTCAACATGTAGATGACATATGGTAGTAAATTATGAGTAATATAAAATACTTGAATAAAATTTATTGAGCAACTCTGTCAAAAATGCTTGAAATAAATTTTGTAATATGTCTTAAAAAGAAAATTTGTTGTGTTATTATCTACAATTTGCCATTATTTAGTACATTTAGTTTATGATGATACTTTATGTCCAAATGTTATGTTAGTGTGCTTTCAAATGAGGTGCACATATTTTATTTTTGTATTTATTACTTATTTGCTTTTCCCAAAAAATGAAGGGGTGACAAATAAATTTTTCCTCACTCGTAATGTTTCTTTTGGACGGAGATTGTCATTGAGGACAAAATGTGCTAATAAATAAAAGATCGATTAATAAAAATGTGACCAGAAAAATTGAAACGGAGGTGAGATAATGAACAAAGGTTGGACATCTTTTAATGTATTTCAACACTTGAACAAAAACTACTACTTTTATCATTCAAATTACACTTATTTGTGTTCAGACCCGACCAACGCCATCTCATTTCACCGATCAACCCAGCTATGATTGGAGATCCAGGCGCACTAGTACGGATGGAAAGTAAGGTTCAAGTAGCGAGAGATGTAAAGACACAATTTTGATAGTGAAAAGTAACACCCTGCACGTGTCAGTTTTCAAATAGGAAATAAAAATCTAGTTTCAATATTTATGAACCTTTTAGATGCTGTATTACAGACGAAAAATCAGGTTTAAGACATCCTTAAAAATCATTGACATCAATGTTTAACAAAGACATGCTCGTGGGAGAATTTGAACAACGGCTTATTAATTAATTGTCAAGTTAACAAAATATACTTATAGTTAGCTCATCCCTGACTACGACTCTAACATTTCCCAACGTTCACCTTCCTCTTATTTGTGATGCCAGTTTTACCATTGATTTACATTTTTCTTTAAAGCAAAAAAAAAAAAAGAAAAAAAAAGAAAATTTCCATGATAATTTTTGCATGTGATTTTGAATAGATGGAATTGCTGACTTTGTGAAACAGATAATGTATTCGATGACATGTTGAAATGTAATGATGCTAAGTAGAATTTTTTTTTGCAATATTGACCATTGGTATAACAATTAAAAACTTGAATTACCATTATTGTAAAAGATTAATTTTCAAGACAACTGACGTAATTACTCAAAACATCAACGACTATTAACGTAATTAGTAAGAACTTGAGTCTCTATTAGCATAATTAACCCTCTTAAAACGATTATTAAACAGAATTTGTTTAATAATGACGTCAGAGTTTGGTGATGGACCTTGCTGTGTGTACACAATGGAATGTGGGCCTCCCTCCATGTGAGGGGGTGTAAAACCGTGTGTACACCATTTTCCTTTGGTGAATGTTCCCCTCAACAATTAGAAATGGGTAAGGTTTTGTTTTTCACTTTATTTTATTCCCTTTCTATTGGTTTTACTTATTTTGTCAAATAATGCATGCACCTCACATGCAAATCCAACAGCAACTTGAATGAATTGAGCCTTACACATTTATAAATTTATCACTCCATACTAATTCGAACTCCTTGCAAATCATTGGCAAAGCATAGAAACCCCAAGACAATTTACATCGAATTGGATAGCAAAATTTCCTTATTACTACGAAGATTATCGGGACAAATTTCATCTTTCCCCAACTTGTTAACGTTAAGATAACAAACTAGCAAAACAAAATGTACTCAAGCAAGTATGAGAGAAAATAGTTGGCATGCTTAAGCTAAAACACAACAATTTACAAAATGATTCAAAGACATGTCCATAGTAAGTGTAAATATTACATTTATCCCGACCATCAAAAGTAACATTTTGAAATGATTATTATGAGTTTGATACAGAGAAATTCCGATATTGGACAAGAACGGATGAAAAGAAAAAGTAACTGATCAAAACATGACTAAAGTCGAACATATTCTGAATGTTGGCAATCTAGGAGTCGCGTTTGAAAATTGAAGGACAAGATTCAATCTGAATAATAGGATAAAATATGGAGCAAATCGCACAAGTACAATTTTCACCAATTTGGCAAATATTCTAAGGACTTGATCTGAATTAATTACTTATTGTGTGTTTAATCGATCAACTACTACTTGTATTAAGTAAAATATTACGATCGAGAGAAGATTTATTTGACTAATTAAGTGATATAGGTTTCGAACGTGTGAACAAAGTGAATTTTGTTCGAGAGAGAGAGAGAGATTACTGACTAAAATTGACTATATCATATAATCTAAGCAAATTAAATATTCCTAACTACTTAATCCCAAAAATTCTCCACAAATTAGAGTAGTTAGGTTAACATAATATAATTATAGCATAAGATCTTGATTTGTTAATAGGCCAACACATTAATTCAAACTACCGCTAGATTAGGAAAGTAAAATAAAATTGATCGTAAATATCCACTTTATTACTTGTCACGATCCGTACATTTGTGAAAATCATAAGATCATCTATTAAATTATAAGAAGGCCATAAGTTTCCCCATTTTCAGGAATGAAATCAAGAGGCACACGTCAGTAGGTGAGATTTGAACTTATCGAGCTCAGCAAGAACCTCCTCTTCTGGACGGTAAAGCAAGTCCATCATTCGCCATATCTGCACGACAATAATCCAGCTGTGATTTTGACAACAGCATTTATAATAGCAAATGGTATTACTTGTCCCCTTTATAATAGCAAATGAAATAGCATTTATATTATTTGCATTAACTTAGTCCGAAATGTTTTGACTTCTAGAATTGCTTTAAACCTACTTGCATTAATTTAGTGCGAACTTAATTTAAAGATTTTGATTTCTAGAATTGCTTTAAGCCTATTTGCATTAATTTATGGGGGGAAAAATACATAATTACCATAATTTCAAGATACACTCGAAGAAAGAAAACCTAGCCAAATTCTTTCAAAAAATAACACTGTGATTGGTTAATTAATTAAACATGTCAATATCACAATAACCAACAATTTATGGTCACGATCACACAAACATGACTTGCGCTTAGTTGCAAATCATAAGCTTTTTTAGGTCACATATTATTTATTAATCACAAATTACTAGTTTATTAGTTACAATTACCCAAAAATTAATCACAATCGCTCTTCATCCCACCACTCCACCACCATCGACACAACCCAAAACGCTGTACCACTCATAACCACCGTCGCACCACCACCATGAAAATCTATATATTGCATAACCACCATGCAAATCAATACCCAAACGATGCTATCACCTCAACACCACTGCCACTGCCACCGCCACCGTCACCAAACCGCCACCACCACCACCACCACACAAATCTGCACCTCCGCTACATTACCATCATGCAAATCTATACATCCACCTGCACCACCACGTACAACCACCCGTATCACCACCACCTGCACTAGTACATCACCGCAAACGAGGTCAAATATACCAAAGTGGTAATAGTATCCATACTCCTAAAACTCCTAAAATGGAATGAGTGGTTACAAACACCCCAAGCAACAGTACACTCTACAAATCACAGAGTTTAGCATCCCAAGCCAAGACAGAGACGGCATTCGATATCAAATCACGTGCAAACCTTAGTGGATACGACAGAACAAGTGTCAAATTGATGGATAATGGCCGCTACCGAATGAACCCTTGTTCATCAACCCACCATCAAGTGTAAGGCAAAGGTGATGGGTGACTTTCCGTGGAGATGGCCTGACAGGTCGGTCGATAAAGAGAGAATAGATAAGAGTGTGGAGAGATGGGGTTCACAAATTCTTTAGGTATGGTGTGGGCTGTTTGAACGTTGGTGCATGATGTGGGTGGGGTGGAAAGTGTACCTGATTTTTAAAAGAAAAGTTTCCGTACCTGATTGTAGAGATGGAAAATTGAAAAGTAAGTGTGAGTGCAATTTCCTGTTAATTTATTTATTGCCCCATAAGCTAAAAGGGCTAGCTTGTGTACTGTAAAGCTAGATAGTCACATATTATATTTTTCATCCAACCCAACCAATGGCAAAATTGATAACTACAAATGTCATAAAATATAATTTCAAAAAGCACAAACTCGTCAAAAAATTTCAAAAACAAGCGATCAAATTGTAACCTTTGATAAAATGTTGTAACTTATAATTTAATTAAATGGGCTACAGCTATAACAACACACAATTTATGATAACGATCACATATTGGTCACAAATCATACAAGATCACGATCACGATCACATCTAATATTCTGATGTGATCAAACAAGGAATTAATTGCAAAATCACACATTTAATATGTCATAAATTATTTATGAGTCACAATTACTCAATTAACTGTACACGCACTATTCATCCCAGCCACCTCTGCTCTCTTATTCTTCAGGCGACTTCTTCACACTACCATCGCACCATCTACAGCCACTGCTCCTATCAAGACTAAATCCAGCACTCCACCTCCACGAACAACAATAGTTGGAAACATCGCAGGTGTAAACGCCCCACTAACAAGTTTTCTTCTCACCCTCATCACTGTTGGCAACCATAAAGAGAAGGACGACTAAAATAGCCCCACGTTAGCCCTCAATTCCCTACTCAAATCCACCACCACCACCACCCAAATAACCGCCTTACAATTCTGGCACACTTGATTGTAGCAAATCACTAAATTTTTTCTCCTAAACCATTCACTCGATTACAACATAATAGAAGCATTTTAAGCATCTCTCCATATTCCATAACTAATCTGAATAAAATTACAAATCAGTGATCCTCATAACACACAAAGAAGGAACTTGAACGAGCGTTGCCAATCTTAACCTCAACACCAAGAAAGACGGAGCGACAATGAGGAGGTTGAGGGATGCTCATTTCTACGACATAGGATAAGCAGCTAACGTCAACACTGAGGAAGATAGAAAGACGGGGAGGAGCTGGATGGTTGCTCATTTTGACAGCAAAAGTCAAGCGGTTAATGTCAAGACCAAGGAAGACGAAGTTGTGGAATGGAGGTGAAGGTGTACTCAGTTCGACGGCGGAGTATAAGCAACTATTTTGTAGATTGTTTCCACTATGATTGTCTATCACCACATGTATATAGATCTTATTTTGGCGATTGTCGAAGTTGACGATGTACAAATCTGATTTTGGGATTAGATGGAGTAGAGAGGGAAATGGTAACTTCAATTTCTGTTGTAAAGCGAGAAAGCAAATGAGATATGGTAACTTTCCGCTATAGATTATATAAAGAGAGATGGTAGCTTTCTAATGTATTGGGTGAGAATAGAGAGATAAATGACATATTAATTTATTTATTTTTATTACCTTGCAATCAAAAATATAATAATAATAATTGTACCTGATTTTCGAAATTGAAACTTGAAAGAAGGGTTTAAGGTAATTTTCCTTTTCATTAACGCGAGTTTTAACATATCAATATTGGTCTCAATATGTAACACTCTATAAAAAGTGTAGGTTGATTTCAAGAAAAAAATGAATTTGGTTAATAACTTGAGACTTAGAGAAATATATGTTTTAAGTAATTTTAAGGATTAATTATTAGTTAATTCTCGAAGGATTTGGAAAAAGGAAAAACTATATAACTACAAAGGTTTCAAGGCACATTTTCAAAAATAACAAACTTGTGGAATTTTTTCATAAGAAAGATGATCAAATTTTGTGACCTCTGATACAATATTATAACATATAATTTAATTAATCGGCTCATGGTCACAATCATACACAATTTATAAACATATTCACATATTAGTCACAAATCACACAAAGTCACCGTCACAGAAACAATTGTAAGTCACAATACGAATTTAATCTCAAATCATAATTTTATCAAGTCACGGATTATCTAATTAATAGACTCTTCATCTTCCCCCACCCCATTCAACCTCCGCTGGCACCACTTAAATTGTCGCCAAAACCTCAAATTCCCCCTTACCACTACCATCACAACAATCACTCACAATCACCACCACCTTCACCTTCAACACACCTCAAATCCCCACCACATCCATAGTCCAACCACCGTCCCACCACAGTCAAACAATCATCACCGCCATCACAAACATGCCACCATTACCACCACTGTCACCTCTGCAACACAGATACTCTAACTAGGGCAATGTGTCCGTGTCCGACATGTGTCGGACACTTGCTCTTCAAACACTCTACAATAATTATTTTTCTTTCTTACTATAGTTATTATATATTTTTAACTCAAAATTATTATTAAATAACAAATACTCATATTTAAAAAATTTCAACAAGAAAAATCAATACTAAGCTATGATGCTCGGACTCGGGAATGGATACGTATCAAAGTGTCAGATCTTTTATTTTTTAAAATGTAGGATACGGAAACATTGCTAAAAAGAGTCTAAATTTTGGACACGGGTACATGGGTATGTCTTTGAAACTTCAATTTTTTTATTAACTCAAGATGTTATTTTGAATAAACTAGAATCAATTGTTCACAAAGAAAGAAATAGTATTAAATAAGGGATTAAGACAAATAAAATTGAATTTTGGGGTTTAGTTTTCAATTATGAGAAGTTAGTTACTAAATGTTATATAAAATAGAAAATGAGGAACTTGATTGCAATTTGAATTTAGTGGAGCACTAATTAATATTATAAGGAACCCATTTTCATTTTATACAAACAAAATCCTAAACCACAGATACGGAGAGGGAAAGAAGGAAAAAAATAGAGAAAAGAAAAGGGAAAGAAAGAAGGGAAAATCTAGCGATGTCGCCTTTCTCCCCCCCTCTCGGAGGTGGCACTAGATTTACAGAGTAGGAAAAAAAATATGAAGCAAAAAACAGTGAAATATCCGATTGAAATTTGGAAGATCCGACACATATCTCATACCCATACCCATTCCCATACCCATGTCGTGTCGTATCTAACACGGGTACTCCAACTATTTTGAAAAGTCCGAGCATCAGAGATACTAAGTACAAAACTAAATTTATATACACATAAATGAAGAATTTAATCAACGTGTCGTGTCGGTACTTTTTTGAAAAATCACGAGTCGACGTATCCGACATATATCATGTCGGACACGCGTATCCATATCGGTGCATCATAGACCGTCACCATCCTCCGACCAAATTTCATGCCAACGACACCACTGTAGGATTTTTTGACATCCTAAAATCAATTGCAATGGTCCCATCACGTGAATCGTTCAGAAAGTAGGCCACTTGGAGACCATCAATCAATTGGCTCCATAAATGATGCCTTGGAGCCCAAACCTGTGGCTTTTGTCGAAATTGTTTGGGGTCGAGGAGAGGTTATCAATCATCTATGTTAGGATAGATATGCTAGTTTGGGCAACGATTCCAGTACATTGGGATGGTGTGATCATGGAAGGCAACTCCATTTTGCCTTTCAAAGAGAGAGAGAACACGATGGGTGATGGAATGGGGGTAGGTTGTGGTGATAGGATGGGGTAATATTAAACCCCCGTTTGGCCCCATTAGAATTATAATTCATCTTTTTTTTTTCATATTGACCACATATTCTCCAATAAAATAATATTACATGTAAACTCAAAATTTTCTACCTTTTTAAACACATTCTTCAAGAAAACACTATTCCAAAAATTAAAATGGCAAATAATGGGGCCAAACGGGAGCTAAATACACCTCATTTTAATAATGATTTATTACTACATATTTTTAAACTTAATGGGACTTCGGCGTCAATTTTCTTTATCAGCAAACAATTCCAATAGGCATGCTGTCAAAATAATGGATAGTTTCTTTTATATGATTATTTATTCATAACGAATATTCATGAAATATCCTTATAATGAAATGAAACCTGGACTTCTTCGAAAATTCGAGATAACTCAGAGTATTCATTTTACTACCTACTACTCTTGACGAAATGTGATGTGAAATTATATGACTTATGATTAAATTGTTATATTAATAGAAACTGCACATTATATATTGAGTATTTTCTCAAAATACTAACCATTTTTCCTTCCAATCTACTAGTTCAGGGTGACAAATTCGTTGGAGCAGTGTGCAATGGGATGCCTAGTAACAACTAGATTTTTTTTTTCTATTAATATTTATTTTGGGGACCAACTCATGCGATACATAAAGTTTGATTTATATGGTTAGGAAATTTTAATTCATTATGAGTTATTTCCGCTATGTGAGGAATGCAATAATTTTTCGTGACACTTATGGTTTCTTTGAAATTTGGGAATTAAAATATAACCATTTAGCCAGTAATGTTATATGATCTAGCATGCCAAGGGTACAATGTCGCCTAGATCACTATTTTTTCCAATATATGCCCCTATTTGATAGCAATTAAAATCAGATTTTTAACAGATTTGATAAAAGTTGATGAAATATATGATCGAAAAATTATGGGTCCTATGAAATTAAAATTAATTGTTGACTTTGACTTAAATTTTAATCAGATTTTTTAACAGGCCCTATAGGTAAAGGGTAATTAAAGAACTCTAGCACAAGAAAATTTATTGTTACCTGTAGTGTACCTCCCCCGCCCGTTTTTTCACCATCTTCAGAGACACTGACAATTGTCCACGGGTCTGATGAATTCCAGTGGAAGTCAACAACCTTATCCCTGTAAAGTACTCAGAAAATTTGTAAACTGAGTTGAGAAAGAAAAGATGAGGGTATTTGGACTGTAAACTTCAAGGTTGCCCTTAACTTGGGGTAAATGTGGACAATCATCAACCAGGGGAACACTCATAAGGGAAGATTTTGTAAAGAGGGGAGTAGAGATATAAAAGAAAACTCTAAAACAGACAAGTCCAAAATATTTATGTCATGTATGAAAATACAAAACAAGAAAAATAAGGATAAACTTAGGACCTGTGCCCAGCATGTCGGAAGAATAGGCCAGGAGGAGAATCTGAACTTCCTGTACCAGCACCCTCCAGCTTGCCAATCTAGGTCATGAATAAAGATTTCAAGCACGATTAAGAGAGTAGATCACGCAATTCTTTTTGCTCAAACGGGCAATTTTGTGATTTAGTCAAAAGCTTCAGAACTCCATGTTACATCATAATTTTTATACAGAGGTAAGAAAGTTGGAAGTGATTAGGAATAGCCTGTGACTCCACACCTTTCCGTAATCCCAGACATTCAGAATACCATCCTCTGCAGCACTCCCAAATACAGATGACCTGTCCGGAGACCACTGAACCAGAAATATCACTGTTAAATTGCTAGTTAACACAACAATACTCTCCGTCTTAAACACTCAGGTGAATATCATGTCTAGCACCTGGACACACAGGACTGCAGCACTGTGGCCTTCGAATATGTGGACTGGGGATCCAACTCCACCATTAGTAAGATTTCGTCGGTCAAACATGCGTACAGTATTATCAGCAGATCTGAAAGATGCAGAGTTCGTTCAATCTCATGATAAGACTCCAAACATATCAATAAATAAAAAGAAATCAAAGTGGTACATATAAAAAGTCACCGAGTACTATAGCATATACACTACAGTTGCCCCCCTCCATTATGATTGTTAATTTGATGAGAGGTCAAAAAGTACCCGGTCAAAATCAGATTCACATCATTTGGATTCCAATCAACACAGTGAAGATCAGCACTGTGAGCTTTTTCAACCTGTGAGGAAATAACAAAAATCACAAAGGCCAATCAGATGACATTTAAATAATAATATAGGCAACGGCATGTAAAATTAATGTAATGCAACAGCACAGGTATGTGCATAAACATTACACCGTAAACAAGAATACAAGCATAACAGAATTAAAGATAGAGAAACAGAATAATCTAAACATCAGCTAACATCTTGTGCACACCATAATCATAAGCTCTTCACAATGTAAAATGAAGCAAGATAACCTTAACAACAGGAGCAGAGCCAGTTCTAGCGTCCCATAGGATAAGGCAAGAATCATCACCAACGCTACAGAACTCCTGCGCACTGTATGCCAAGTTGAAACAAGTATAACTAAATATGGAAGAAAATTCACATTTCATATTTTAAAGGGGAAGACAACAAAAGCAAGCTCTTTCACAATTTATTCAGCGTCCCATAGGATAAGGCAAGAATCATCACCAACGCTACAGAACTCCTGCGCACTGTATGCCAAGTTGAAACAAGTATAACTAAATATGGAAGAAAATTCACATTTCATATTTTAAAGGGGAAGACAACAAAAGCAAGCTCTTTCACAATTTATTCATTGACATTTCCATAAGAAGCTTCTAACATATGACTCATCAGCCGATAAAAATTCATAGCCTTATCCATGCATGACTGTGCCAGCTACCTTGAAGGGCAAAACTGAACATCTTCCACTGTGTCCGTGTGCCCTTGGAAAATACCTCGAGCTTGAATGGTGGGACTGTCTGAAGATTTTCCATTGACTGCACCACCCTTAGATCCTGGAGACTTCGCAGCTCCCTGATCTGCTGCCAGAGAAGAGATGTGGTCATGGATGCTCCACAAAACTACTGACTGGTCCTTCCCTGCAACGAAATTCTCAAAATATCACACATTGTAACAGATGAGAAAAGCACGAGGCATATGATAGAGAAGAACAAAATAGTCAAACTAACTGTAGCAGAAAAAGGTGAAGCTAATAATTTGAGGTCACACCGATAGTTACAAACCAGAAAACATCAACAAATAACTGATAGCGCCTACAGTTCAAAAGGGAAACAATTAATTTTCAACCATAATCAACTTGGACTATTTCACGAAGTTCTAAATCCAAACATTACCCAAATGGCACTAAATCATATATATAATAGACAGTTCTTTATAGAATGTAAATTACTAATGGTTTGCAGGCACATCCAGGAATAACATGCTCTAGTAGATAATTTGACTGGACTATTCTTCAAAGCTGAAAAATCACTATTCCACAGGAAAAATTAAGAAAATGAAAAATAAAGATAAAGAAAACAATCTTCATCGAATTCTAGTTGCTCAGTAATCCGCACAATTTATATTCTAATTGTTAATCTAAAACCACCACATATTTTAAAGATTACCATATTTTAAATCTATATCGAGGAAAGAACTCGAGATTCAAATTCAGATCAATTCAATTTTCAAGACGTGTTTAGTGTGGTGAAAAAAATAAGAAACATCTGTAGGAAAATACAAATGTAAATAGCTGCCAAATCCCAATCAAAATGAAACATGCAGTGCTGAATTTTTATTTAAAAGAAAAAGAAAAAGGGATAATGTTTATTTTCTCTTCCCAGCCACACGTGCCAACAAGGTGACAACCGAAGATTTCTAAATCTTCTAAAAAAAGTTATCTTTGTTAACATATGAAAGATTTAATCAATTCCACAGGAAAAATTAAGAAAATGAAAAATAAAGATAAAGAAAACAATCTTCATCGAATTCTAGTTGCTCAGTAATCCGCACAATTTATATTCTAATTGTTAATCTAAAACCACCACATATTTTAAAGATTACCATATTTTAAATCTATATCGAGGAAAGAACTCGAGATTCAAATTCAGATCAATTCAATTTTCAAGACGTGTTTAGTGTGGTGAAAAAAATAAGAAACATCTGTAGGAAAATACAAATGTAAATAGCTGCCAAATCCCAATCAAAATGAAACATGCAGTGCTGAATTTTTATTTAAAAGAAAAAGAAAAAGGGATAATGTTTATTTTCTCTTCCCAGCCACACGTGCCAACAAGGTGACAACCGAAGATTTCTAAATCTTCTAAAAAAAGTTATCTTTGTTAACATATGAAAGATTTAATCAATTCTCTTTTGGAAGTATCATCAAGTTATAATAGAACATATATAGGGAGATCTGTAAGTGTTTATGGGTACAGGTTATCTAACCTCCAGATAGCACAAAAGGTTCTGTTGGGCACATGGCAAGTGCAAATTCAGCATTCTCTTGGTGACCAGTCAGTACCTGCAAGGAATTGGGTAAGAAATTATTAAGCAACGTACTAATGATAATTAAGCAGGAAATAACAAAGAATAGAAAATTCCCAATAATCAAAAATGTAAACATGAAAGAATAACAGCAAAGCTAACAACTTGAAATGCCAAATGGAAGAATATTCAAACAAGATCGTGTAGTACAACAGGATAGCTTCAACGTCCATTTAATTATACCGGTACTCAAAACAATCATTATAATAAACTGAAGTCTACATTTCCTTGGAAAACGTACCAGATCTGGACGAGATGCTGAGGCACCTAAAACAGGGTGACGATTAGGCTGACTTTCAACGTCCCAAATGAGAACCTAACCCAATTCAAAGACATCTAGAGGTATAAAAAAAAATGTCCAATAAACTGGAATATACCAAAACACGAAATGAACACAAAAGGATTGATGACAATATAAGCTATGATGGGCAGAGGTAAATGGTTACATCCGGACTGTCAGTGTGAGTGGCCACAATCTTGCTATTCTGTGGTAGTTCTCTGATTCGATTAACCTGCATAAAAAATAAATAAATAAATTCATCACATGCAATTAGATACCCCAAAGCTGTAAAAAGTCCAGTCCATGGTTCCACATTTTTCATTCCATTTGTTCCTCGTTTGTAAATGCATTGAGTTCAATATCTTTTCTGGTCTTTTTCTCCTGCAACTTTTTGGGGTCTCCAGGGGCATTCGCAATTATGTTCACAGTACAGTCAAGTTTCAATGAATCCGGCAGGAATGCCACGTGGATCAGGATGAGTGGGTCATTGGCCCAAGTGGGTAGGACAGGTGTGACAACACGCAACACTCCTCATAAGATTTTGTCTCATAACACAGTCTAATTTTTTCCTTTTATACAATTATTAACTTAAAGATTTAATTGTAAACAAGGTAAGGAACTGACATTCTACACAATCAAGTTCTGGAAGAAACAATAAAATTTTAAACACAACTATGCCATAAGTCATATACAATTTGAGCAAAAATAAGGATCCAAGCATTAAAAATCATAGGTCAAACTCTTGATTAAATTTTAAAAAATCAAACAAAGATGTAAGTGTTATGTCTAATTATTTTCTGTAATCAAATAAAAATTTTAATTATAGATACCTCTCCAGGGTGTATGATGGTTTTCCACTTCTTAACAAATGGCGAGCGAGCTTCTTCGTTAAACTGCATGATAATTATTGAAACACCAATTGGAAAATTAGTAAAAGTGAGGTTCGCTCAGAAAAACCTATTGATATAAAAGTAAACAAGGAATGGTATTATAGAAAATAAAGAACTACTTCATCTTTGTGTAAATACATCACCTGTGCTATGTGCTCTGCTGCTGCCACCCTAGGTTTTACAACTTCGCAATTTGCAATGACGAGTGTATTAGGAACGCTACCATCAGTCTACATGAGGGAAATGATAAATGATTCGCATAACAAATGAAATTAATGATAAAAAGGGTGAAATTAAAGCATTAGCAAGATGCAGGCAAGCCTATCAACTTGAGAGATGACAAATTTAAAGAAGAATAATAGTCTCATATGCCCCCAAGCACCCACATAAAAGTGAGCTCGACATATGGTCAAAGACGTAAGGGTAGCAGCACATTCAGAGGTAGAATACGACACTCTTCCAAACAGAAAACACAGGCTTTGAATAAGTTATTCAACACTATATGGATTCATGCACATACCATCCAGCAAGCTATTAAATTTTTTTTCCTTTGGGACATTTTAGCATTTTTATTATAATCCCAGGATATTTCCTTCTTACCAAACATACATAAAACTGCAGTTGAAATAATCAGAACATAACAAGAGAACATATGCCATAGCAGATACTAAGTTTCCTCACAAGTTGCTCAATAGAACTTTGTAGCCAACCTTTACTACTTTTACCACCAATTATTGATTGAACCCTGTAGAAGCTCTAGCTCTAACCACTTCAGAGTTTATTTGACGACTGAAAGTTCAAGATTAATGTTTAAACTTGGTAGACGAATTTAATATCCCATATTTCTAGTCCGATATGGATGTAAGAACTCAAAGAAAATTATGAGCATGAGTTAAAGGTTTCATATCATTTTTGGACTAAGCTGGCATGAACTCAACAAGGTTGCACGACATATATTTGGAGATTTCTAAACATCCACTGGACTTGCAGGATTAAGGAGTGATAGATGATATCAAATTTGACCCCTGGAGTACTATCAATGTGGAAAACACATATTGATTGTGTACTGGATATGACACGGGGATATTATCACTATGTGGAATCTCGAACAGTCCTAGACCATGGAATTACATAAAGATGTAATAGACACAGAATCTCTAACCGTGGCTCTGCTGGATTTTTTTGGGGAGTAATCAAACATTGTGGTGACCCCTCCTATGAATGGGTTGAAAGGGCCTCATAGGGGCAAGTAGCAAATGTGGAAGGGCTCTCGTCAACGGATCAAAGCAATGGGAGATGGCGTGGAATTCAAACAAGTGAAACTATGGGTCTGAACGAGTTCAAAATTTGCCTATGAAGCACTAGCCCAGTGCTCCTTTCATGTCTCAAAGAGTAACTAGGACAATTGAGGAACTCAAAAAAGTGAAGTTATAATTGCACATCCCTATACCTTGTCTCATATCCCCTCTCACACCAATCTTGAACATATTTGACCATGATACAGTTGATGAGTTACTTATAATATTGCCATCTTCGCTTAACATTTAACAATTTGTCTACTCCTGTGAGTGCTTTTAAAGTTGACTTTGTTGCGAGATTACTTCAAATAATTGATACTCCTCAAGTTGCCAAAAAATTTTCCAAGGCAATGTTCCGCTTACATACTCTTCTTATCAATATTCGGATATTGCCTACTAATTATCCGCATACTGGGTTAGCTCCTACCTTTGTAGCCAATGTTCCTAAATTTCGTGCAAAGACAAATTATTTTCAATCATTAAATTTTTGGGCTTACTTTTGATGCGCAATATAAGCTCGGAGACTTTCATGGTAATTATTATGCTTTCTTACGCCTCTTTGACTCAATTTCCTAAAT
The DNA here is from genome assembly GCF_002742605.1 of Olea europaea var. sylvestris. NCBI lineage: Eukaryota > Viridiplantae > Streptophyta > Magnoliopsida > Lamiales > Oleaceae > Olea > Olea europaea. The sequence goes on from NC_036246.1 coordinate 23,272,751, forward strand.
ATGTTAAGAAAAAGCTTTTGGAACATTCATATAAAGATAATCCCATCACACTTGAATGGAAGTAGAACCTAACATACGTTCCACCATCCAAGTCTCATCACATTTATCACATGTTTAACTAGTCCCATCCTCCATCTTTCTCAAATTTATGTGAGAGTGTATTTTCAAACTGACCAAACATTAAAAGAAAATAATGAGATTATTTAATTTGCTTATGGAGATAAAACTTGAGCAACTACAAAAAATTAGTGATAAGTAGAGATCCAGTTCAGCAATTTGACTTTTTGCTCTCCATAAAACACAACAACAAAAGAATTTTTATTAAACAAGATCCAAGTCCAATTATACAAGATTCTATTTTTTTTTAAGTATAGACTATTATAACTGTTTTCTTCCAGAAAGAGGTGATGTTTAACTCACTACCCAAAGAAATCCTAGCTTATATGGAAAAGTTTAGGTAATTGAAGAAGTCTGACTTGCCTGTTCAGAAAGGTAAAGCCGCTGTCGGTTCTTGTAAGTAGCTTGTTCTAGTTGCGGACCCCATCTGAGATACAGAAAGGTAGGCATTTATATAAAATGAGTAAAATAAGCTAACAAAAGTAACAACAATGACCACTTCACGCACATTTCCTTAATAACAACAATGTACACTTTCAGCAACATGCTATTTTTCATACCAAACAAAATATATTGCAATCAAAGAAGCAAATGAAAACAAAGATACAATGTAGGGAGTGAATATTTTCAATTTATGAACATTTCCTTAGCAATTAGATGAGGAATCAGATTCACAACCATCAAACTCTCAAGAAATACAAGGTAAGACCCCTTTTCCCTCTTTCATCCCAAAGTTCTCGGTTATTAAATAGTCGAGTTTACAGCTAATAAAGGTACTTTCATATTTTTTTTTCTCCAGGAGAAGGTGTCTGAGGCTATAAAGAAAACATGATGCAGCATGCGAAGTGAAAACTTTCGCTTCCCCTCCCAACCCTAACATTTTTCTCTGTAACTAGATAAAAACCAGATTTAAATCATAAATCAGAAAAAATAAAACCAAAAACCCAAAAGGAATTGTTCAGTAGCAAAACTAGAAATTCCACACATTCCACTCAAAATACATCTGCAATTAAAAACGAAAAAAAAAAAAAAAACCAATAAAGAAAGCACGAATGTATACATACATATAGTTTCATATAAGAATCCCACAAAACCCTAGAGAGAAAGAGAGCGAAGAAACTACCGACAAGAAAGAGAGGGCCAAACGAGGTTGTGATTGGCGAGCCAGTCGTAGAGCACAGGGACCAGTGATTTCCACTGTGTGTAACGCTCCTCCACTGAAGCCTCCGTTGGCGCTGATCCTCTTCCTCCTGCTCTGTCCTTCATTCTCTCAATGTCGGTAAGATATGCAGAATATTTTATGGACAAATCGGTGCCTCAGAGGGTTTCGTAAGGCTGGAGGAGGGAAGGAATGACAATTGTCAAGCGTCACTCAGTCGTACTTCGCCATTCATTTCGTTCCAACACATTTTTGATTATGCAAAAATGAAATTTTTAGGCATGTGTTAAGAAAAAAATGTCACGTTAAGGGAAGAATTTGGATGGAAGACGGTATAAGTGTGACATTTTGTGATTAGATAAAAAAATACGATTATATTTTATGTGGTTCAACGATTGAACGTCTCGCGATATTATGTCCATCATTGTCAATGTAGCATGATTCTATTTTTAAATAGTTAATGAGCTTTAAAATGTTAATAGTCGGCCAATAAATTTAGAATAATGCTTTATATGTACATCATCTTTTACCACTTTGGATGACATTTCCTTGCGTGGAAAAAATATGTGTAGTGATGTGATGGATGAGTTTAAAATCAGAAGTATAGATGTTGTCACATGTAAGAATGTGTAAGTGAGAATATACATGTAATATGATTGATAGATTTAACATCAATTTAGACTCTATTGATTCGTATATTTTTCGAGGATAGTGTTACACGTACAAGGATTGCTTCACAGGCTTCTTACAAGGCTTTTGTATTGGTTTGATATTGGTGACATGGCCACCATTTAACTTTTAAAAAAAAAAGGGATCATCCCCAAATTGAAATCACCCCATCTCCATAGCCCTCGCCTTTGCCCACAACAAAAATCGAACTGAAACCCCCATATCCATCGACAACGGTAAGACAAGACAATTGCATTCATCTCCAATTTCCGACCGTAAGTTTGCATTCTATGTTGACGGTGAATGGTTGAAAGATTGAGTAATAGTCGACAAGTTTAAATAAATGAGAGTTAGTAGTTATATATCCATGTGATAATTAGCCAAATTGTATCCTACACCAGCAAGCTTCCTTTTTAGCACAAATACCCCCATGGCTGAGATGTTCATAGTCAAAATACCAACATTTTCTATAAGAACATTGAACTGAAATAAAAAGGGCGCGTCAAAAATATTCAGGACTTGTTCGGTAGTGATTTTGCGAATTGATTTTTTGACCGTTAGAGAAAAAAAGTAAATCCTACCTATGAAAGAAGAAGTAAAAAATGACGATTGAAATAGTGAAATAACCGTCAAAAATTTGATTTTTTGAAAAATTAATACCAAACATGCACTCAATGATTTCTAAAATATTTTCCATTTCATCCACATAATCTTTACAAGTTGATGTTGCCTTAGTAAACAATAAGTGTTTTAAAATTTCAATCTCTCCGGCGGTGTCCACGGTTGCGATTGCAACAAACGAACAACAAATCCATGCCTTCCTCTTTCCTAGCAGTTCCCTGCACAATAATGCAAGTCAGATTAGCAGGCTTTAAACATGGTTCTGGGGCCAATGCATACCATACAGTTCTGTGCATATGCGAGAACTAAACAAAAAAAATGACAGGAAGAAAGCATACTTCAAGCGAACATTCAGCAACCCCCTCTTGTCCATCTTCTGTAATTCGTTGTTTAAATGAGCCATACTTGTACCTAAGTCTTTAACCCCATACTGGTTTATTTAAAGTTGGCAAAGAGTCAAGAAAACAGGAAGCTAGTCCCCCCAAACCCCTATTTCCAACATCAGCATCAGACTCCTGCTGTGGAAGAAGGAAGGGAAATAAAAGGGCTAGTAAAGCTTCACAAAGCTATATATAATGATGCAATTTCAAATATTACAAATGAGCAATACTAAAGAAAACTAGAAAAAGACTCTGGTTTATGTGGGCAAAAACAGTATATGAGGAAGATGGTCGATTGCGAGAGGTGGTCGCGATTTTCTTAGGCAAAAATGCACAATGTAGCTCACGTAGGAAACGAACGGAAGTGGAGAAGATGACCATAAAATCACGATGCACACGTCAGAGCCGACGATTTAGTCGGTCGAGTCGGAGGTGATGATTTCCTCAAAGTTGTAGGGTTCAATTTGGCGGGGGGGGGGGGGGGGGGGGGGGGCTGGGGGGNNTGGGGGGGGGGGGGGGGGAAGTGGGTGAGGCTACGGTGCGCGGGATAAGGTGTCCTTGTTTCCCTCGTTTTCCCCTGTTTCTTTTTTCTTTTTTTTTTTCAAAAATTAAAAATGGTGGCCGTATCACCAATTTCAAACCAATGAAGGAGCCCATGTATGTATAGCATTTTCCTTTTTCCAAAACTCATTTATTCAAAATTTATTTTCAACTACACATTCTCATATAAAAATAATTTTAGATGTAAATTTTAAAATTTTTTTATTTTTTAATCACACATTCTTCACAAAATTAATATTTCAAAATGTATTTTCACTAAAATAAAATGAGCTCAAACATGGTAGGTAAAAGTTAGATTTTTAATATTTTTCATAAAAAATAATGAAATGTGGATTGTAATTAATTTTTAACTTTAACTTAAATATTAAATCACCTTTTTTGTCAAACCAAATAGGGGAATAATAGTATATAGCCCCTATTTGACAACCATTAAAATGAGTTTTTTTTTTTTTTGAGAAATTAATTTGTTTTAAAATATTGATTTTTGAAAAATATGTAGTTAAAAAGTATAAAAAGAAAATTTGAATTGACATGCAAAATATTTTATTACCAAAATATGTAATTAAAAATAAATGTGGAAAAAAAAAAAGAGTTCCATTTATATGATTGTCAAACATGCTTAAACCCGTTTGATTCCCATTTTTCTTAAAATGCATTTTTCTCTCTCTTCTTTTCAACCACACATTTTTCATTAAAATAATATTACACGTAAATAAAAAACTTTTCCTTATTTTTCATCCACACATTCTCCATCAATCTACTATTCTAAAATTCATTTTTTAATAAAAATAAGTGCCAAACACCCTCTCTCCGTTTGAACTCTATAATATAATTTTTTTTAAAAACTCAATTTCAAAGCACATATCTCCATAAAATAATTATGCACTTAGGCTCAAAATCAGTGATATTACTACACTTGGCTATAAAAATAGATTATGCTATTTAGTATCGTGGTGTTAGAGTATTAATCTATGTGACCACTCTTGATAGATCCAATTAAATGGACGATTTGACTTTGTATTCAAATAAAAATATCATTTAATATCACTTAATTGCAAATTAGACCGGTGCTAAGCACTAATAACGATGAATAGTATTAGTCAAAAAATAGCTATGCTTATATTAAATTATTAATTGATTCATTATGATAGAGAAGAAAATGATACACAAACTCTACTTGACATTTGAATCAGTGTAACCACTAGAGGGAAAAAGAATGCCAATTGACAAGTGTAGTTACTAAAACCCTCCATTTGTAGACATGACATTCCTCTCATTTCATTTGTCCAAGTTTTGATTAAGCAAAATGAATTTATTAGCATGTTAATAAATTGTTTCAAACTTTTAAGAACCAAGCTACATGTACCAAATTTTTTTACGCAATCCTTTATCGAATTTTCACAATAGGAGCTAGGGACCACATTTTGAAATTTTTTTATTCATGCGGATCCTATGTACATATGAGAGGGGGTAAGCAATTCGGTACACTTTTGAGTATACTACTAGAATTATTCAAGTTTTAAATGTAGTTATTTAGTTAATAATCATAATAATATTTAGCTTTTTAGTTATTTAAATTGATTCCTTAATGTGTCAAAAGAAAAGAAAATAAAATAAAATAAATTCTTTTCATATGAATGGTAAAGGGAACCTTCGATGAGGAGTAATTATTAATGAAAGAATAAAATATGGATAGGCCTACGAAAAATAGTGATGTCTAAGTCATGATAGAGAAGAAAAATGACGCAAGTGCATTAGTGGAAATTTGGATTAATGCCTCTACTCAAGAGGGAGGAATGCCAAGTGCCTTGTGTCGTCAGAAGTAATCTCCATTTGTGAACATGATATTCATTTTCATTCCG
>NC_036246.1:23278185-23363855 GCF_002742605.1 Olea europaea var. sylvestris
CGATTGGGATGAGGGCATAAGGGTCTTCTATGATACAATCAATAATTTGCTTCATTTTTAATTAGACCTTAGTCTAGCTTCTTTAGAGGTTATTACTTCCTTACATTTTGATTAATAAGATGAAATGAATTTATAAAACATGTTTATAAATGGTTTGCAAACTTTTAAAATGTCAACATTTAGCCAATAAACTTAGCCCTTGTTTGAAAATCATTATTTAGGGAAACAATGTTTTGAATAGTGATTTTAGAATAATGTATGGTTAAAAAGTAGAAAAATATTGAAAACGAAGGTAATATCAGATTGCTCCGATACTAATTTGTATCGAAAAAAGTACGAGATTATAGGCATAATATAAAGTAATTGATCGCAAGAACACAATAATAATTTGCGAAGTAATGAAAAATTCACTAGAACATGGAAAAAGAATGCAAAGATTTCGTGCTTGCAACTTTATCTAACATAATCTAAAATACAATGAAGAACTAAATATATTTAGGGAATGCATCAAACCCTAAAAGTAAAGTTATATATAGAAAGAAATGCTAATGTGAAAATGAGTTTGGAACGGACGAGCCACTACTCGAGTGCTAATTGGGTGCCAAATGGGCAATATAAGTGGCGCCTCTCAAGCTTGGAGCTAGCACTAGCTCTTTGTATAGTATTTCAATGGCGTCATTTCAGCGGTAAGCTGGTGAAAAAGCGTCAAAAATTTCTCCTAGCACATATGTTGACCTTTTCAACTCTAACACGAATTCAAAACTCTCAATTGAGCTTCCAACTAGAATTTCAACTAGAATTTATCAAATAAATTTCGAATTTGGTTCCAAATAACATTCTAAGTAGAATTTAGGTCACGCCCTAATTCTAACAAACTCCACCCTAACGCGAATTCCACTACAATGAACAAAACTTCAAAGATTCTTTACTCAGAAACAAATTCCACTACAATGAATAAACTGCAACTCTTCAACAAAGACATAATCGAAATTCTCCATCAAAATTTTCAACTGAAAATATTCTCCTAAACCCTGTCACCCAACTAGGGCAAAACTCAATAACTGAGTATTAATAAAGTTCCAAGCACTAGGCTTGGACATCATCAAACAGGGTAGAAACAAGCCCTAAAACTGAATCACCACAATTGAATGCATCAAAAGAATGATCTTGGCTAGAATCAACACCTTTAACCTCATTGAAACCATAATCAACTAAATCAGTAGCATTGTACTTATATGGAAGGTCATGATTAACAATGGGTCTGTTACTATCAACTGAATACAATGACACCAAAATAACAGTGGTAAAGCGAAATTACCTGTAATTCCTAAACTTAACTAAGATGTATATTTCAAAAAAGACCCTATACTAGACTTCAACGATACAGAATCCAACTCTAAATTCACTAGGTTCTTAAAATATGCCGATTGATCAAAGATTTTGTAAACACACTGCAAGACATCTAATTGAGATTTTCTATGTCTTTTCAACAAAAATGGGCTCGTTTACTAACTTTTAGGACTCCAGTTTCAACAATGTACTTGTATCCTTTTTGAATCAAAAGTACTTAAAGAGATTATTTATTTTTCAAATCTGAAACGTGTCTCACTGCATCAAGTATTCTAGTCGTCCCATCTAACATCTTCACTGTGACCCGATCGATACCAACTATCTTACAAGGTTTATTATTTTTCATTACCACACCACCTTTCGAAACTATTTCATGTGTTGAAAATAAATTCCGATTGAGATACATATGAAAAATGAAAGTTGTATCAAGAATCCAATTTCTTGTCAGGTTTGGAGTCATAGTAAGAAATAATAAAAGTTCTCCATTACTATGAAAATTTTCTACAATTCTGGCTTCCCCTGAAGTTTCTAATGACTGATTTGCAACCGTATTTTTTTATTTTATTTTACAACTTAGAACAATACTTTACCAAATGTTCCTTCTTCAAGCAATAATTACAAAATTTAAAGTTAGACTTTAGTTTGCCTCTTGCAGAACCAAGATCAATAACGAGGCCATTCCCATGAACCTCACATCCAAAAAGATGCTTGTTCTCCTTTGAATATAGAGCATCATAGACTTTTTCAATGGTGTAACAATTCAAATCTTGGAATTTGAAATTGTTACAAATCGCTAATGTCTTTTTTTGTTTCCTTTCAAAATTTTGGGATTAAGTTAAATTTTTTCTTAATTTACTTTTAAATTTGTAGTTTACTTTCTATTATAAGTTTCAAAAATTATTGGAAAGAAATAATTTACAGCAAATAACTTCAATTTGTTAAATAATGAAACTAAAACAAAGGATTATAATGAATGTTAGTGTTCTTTATAGTGTACATTAACGGAGTTAAATTAAGTAATGCACTATTGAACAATCAAGCTTAGTTAGACCATTTATGGAATTCATAATTCCATGAAATTTTTATAGTATTTTGTAAACTCATTCATGTAAAACATAGTAACATTTCAAAATTTTCTAACGTCATTTATGCACTCAAATAGACACCCAAGCACATGAAAAAACTGGTCTCAAATACACTAAACACAACACGCGAAAAGGGCATAACTTATCCTATCGACCTTCAATTGACTTGATTCCAAAGCCAACGGACAAAGAACTCATAGGGGTTTGAAATCTCATAGTTTTGTCCAAAAATTCAAAGAATTCTATTTGAAATGATGCGACAAAGTTCAAGCAGTAAGCTGAAAATTATTGTTAAGTCTAAAGTATAATTTTAACTTCTTTAGCAACTTTAATTATATGCATACTTGAACCAATTAAAAATTCTAAAAAAAAAAAAAAAACCAATTAAAAATTCTGATGTTCACATCGAAATAAGGAACCAAGAAGTCTTAAAGAAAGATAAACTAATATTTTTGAAATTAAACATAAGTTGTATAATTAGTACGAACTAGAAACTTTCCTATCCTACGCAATCCATGTAAATCCCACTCCCTTGATCATCCATTAATCTGAAAAATTTGTCAACATAGAAAGTGGGAGCTTTAAGCTTAATAGAACTAATATCACTTGGTGCACCATTTTGATCATAAAGATATATACATATATACAAAGTGATAGGAAAGAATTTAATATTTCACGTAGTCGAATACCAACAAATTCATGATTTCGATGGATCCCTTGGAGCCAAAGAAATCGGTTATGGCCATATATAAACCCATTTGCTCATAACTTTAAAAAGTTTAACACACATCACAAGCATACATATATACACATAATGAACAAAAAGGTTAAATATTTAGTGGCACCTACCTTGATTTTCTTGAAATATAAAGGAATAAAATGTTAGAAGCATTTTTCCTTCACAACATTACTATTCCTTTGAGCTTAACTTAAGTAAAAAGAGATTTTTTATTTTTTTATTTTTGAAGAAAAATAAAAGTACATTCGAATTTGAGGAGAGGTGTGGAAAAATGACTTTTCTCTTTTTATAACCTCATTTTTAGGGAAAAACTTGGAGAGTAATATCATTATTAAGCTTATTAAATTGAGTTTTTAAGCATGAATTTAAAGACTTTTAAGCTCATAAAATGTAATTCTTATAAAAAAAATTATAAAATATTTATATGATGAACAATAAAGGAAAATAAATTATTCATATGATTTGTAACTTATGTCTATGAATGTCTACTAATAAAATAATTATTCCATCCAATTAACTTGATCTAATTGTTGTTAATGTGCAAAAAACGAAGTGTTTTTAAAACATGTGCATTGTAATTCCAGCCTATGTTGCCGATGTGAAACACCATGGAATGATCATTGTGGCAATCCAATTATTCATTAAATTTTTATAATTAAATTTATTTAAACTTAATGTCTTAAATTTTGGGCTTGTAAATAATTTATGACTTAGGCTTTCATTACCTTAAACGGGGTCAAGCCTCCATAGCACGTATCTTAAATGGGTTATACCAACCAATTTAAGAATGAAGAATCCGGGACTCTACAAATGGCGAGAGTATCACGACTATATAAGATCGTATCTCTAAACAACATATATAAAGCGGGCAATGAATACAACAAAATCAAACACAAATCCTCGTCATTAATATTCAAGGTTTTTAAATCAACGACGATTTCCTCAAAAACAGCTAGGTGATCTTCAAGGGATGTATCTTCTGTCATATGATGAGAATATAAATATTGTTTTAGATGCAATTTGCTATTTAGAGTTTTCATCATGGATAATTGCTCAATTTCAACCATAATGCAGCGATTAACTTATCCTTTAAAGCATCTCGGAGAATATTATTTGAAAAATGAAGATGAATTTGAGATGGTGAGCTTTCCGATCCCTTCATTGTTTCTTATTTGACATCCAAGTTGTGTACATTTTGTTAAAACCCAACAATGCGTCTTCCAGATCGAATTGAGTGAGTATTGCTTGCATCTTTACCTGATACAGTGAAAATCTTGCACTGCAATCCAAAAGCATAATATCATATTTCATGGTTACCATCACAAAAGATGAAACTGAGCTCTTAACTTGATTAAAACCTTGACCTCCTAAGATTTTCCAAGCCTTTGACTTTAATACTAGTTTGTTAAAAATAAAGATGATATCCAATTGCTTTGATACAAATTTGTTGAAGAAAATATGAGATTATAGGCACAATATGAAGTAATTTATTACAATAACATATAGAAATGAGATGGATCTGGAACTAGAAGAAGTCATAGCAAAAATGATGTACAGATAAAGACGAGATAGAAAGATGGAAAAATAATTAGCAAGATAAGGAAGTAAAAAAGAAGAGGCGTAAGGATAAAGTTTTTAAACATATTTCAAAAATTCTCTACAAAGTTGATTCTCATATTTCAAGAAAAGTCAGGCGTGAAGACAAAAGTTGTCAGAAGCATCTTTTTAAATAATTCATTCTTTAATTACTTACGTGAAGAATTGCACATTATTTATTTTTCTTTGATTTTTGATCGCACACCTGTAAAGTTTGTACAATGTTCTTCAATTATTGATAGCACACTTACAGTAGACGTGATGTACCACCGTCTATAAATACCGACACCTCTCACGAAAGAATACACATCGAAAAAAAAACACACTATCACACTTGTACTCAAAAAATCTCTTCACCATCTTTGTAATGTCAAAAACATCCTTGTAAATTCAAAAACTTCAGAATTAAAGTAAGTTATTTTCATATATTCTCTTGTTTTTAATTTTCGTTTGCTTTAATTAATTTTCGGGCAAGGCCTAAAAGGGGAAACACCAAGTAAGTAATTAATTTATTCGCAAATAATATTTTATTTTTGTTTCAAAAATATAATTTTAATGTTCTTAACCTCTTTATTTTGGATTCCATGGCCAAAAGATAAAGTAATCATCTGAGTTAAGTTGGCTAATTTGTGTTCCAATAGTGGGAGTTTGTTAAAGTTTTTTTTTAAATATGATGAATTTTTTTTTGGCTACAGTCTTAGCCCTCTTTAAAAGGTCAAGAAAAAGACTAAGAGAGAGTTAAAAAAAAAGTCTGAAAAAATTAATTTGCTAAACGGTAAAGTACTCAAAGGCCATTACAAACATATCATTTTAAAGTTCTAATATTTTAAGGAATATATTAATACTTATTTAGAAAATAGAGAGATAGGAAGAGAAGTCATTGTAGAAAGTCATATTTTATCCGCTCTAGATAGAAATAGAGATGACCCCTCTTTAAAGATCAAGAAACAAATCACAGAGCTCTCTATCTCTCAGTATCAGAGTTTCTTAATAGAAAATCCTAGATATTGTAAAGAAAGACAACAACGAGCAAAGATTATAAGAGAAAATAATAAAAGAAATTCTAGTAGAACTAGTTAGATATTTTTAGCAATTGAAACAACGAATTAAAATTCTTTTAAGATTGATATGAAGAAAAAGTCTACTAAAACTCTTCAAATAATGGTTGTTAAACATGGAATTGCTATGTTATTAAAACCAATTCCTTCTATATGAACAGAAAATGGGTACTTCGTAGAAGGCAAAAATAATGGGAAGAAATAAGGACATAGCTATGCATATAATAAATTAGATGATTCATCATGATAGAATAGTGTAACGTATGGACCCTACTCGATCTTTGAATTAATGGTTGTCAAATTTCGGTCAGCACACTTCATTTCTAGACATGGCATTCGTTCCATTCCATTTGTACACATTTTGATTAAGCAAAATGAATTTATAGGCATGTTCGTAAATGGTTCAAGAATTTTAAAATACCAATATTCGGTCAATGAACTTCATAGTATTTACATTTTTAGTTCTTAAAATTGATTCCTTCATGTGTCAAAAGAAAAATAAAATACAATAGGTTAATTACTATATGAATGAAAAGGGGTTTGTCAGATAGGGAAGCACTACTAGTGAGATGGCAAAAATAGGGAGAAAAATATAATACCCGCACCCGAATTTTCGAATCTAATTACCAAAATTGAAAAAATAGGGACTCATTTGAGGTTTAATCCACCTTCTAGGACTTTGTAGCAACCTTACTATAAATGCTAATTCCTATATGTTTTTGATTGAATTATTGGTCAAACACTTGCACAGAAAATTCTTGATTTATACTTGATTGACCAAATATAAGTTAACGTTTAGTGTGAATGCATGAATGTAGGAATGAGAGAGAGATTCTTGCTCATTTCATAAATTTCAAGGAACAATTTTCGCCATCATGAATTTTCCTTAAATATACATGCCTAATCTTGTCATATTTAAACCCATCATTCACATTCACATACTCCACTCACTATTATATTTTTTAGTCTAGATAATATACACATATACACGTTCATAAGTCGAGGTGGAAATTGTAGAGGGATCAAGTCTCTATTACTCTTTCTTTCAAGTTTTATTGTAAGTACGTCGCCTATGTTAAATCATTATTATGCTATGAATTTCAAGAAATTATTATGGGTCCCATATTTTATGATATGATTATTATTATGTTAAGGGGACAGAGATTTAGTAGCGCTATACATAAGAATTATTATCACCTATATTCGGTAAAATTCTTATGTCTCCATTATGTTGATTATGATTATTATACTAATTTAAATTATACACAATAATAATTCCTGCGTACATATTTGAGATTTTATAAATCTTACTCAATGATATTTCCCCCTTTCGGGCAACTAATGGTTCGAGATAGTTAACGTGGATATGACAATGAGTTAGGTCTAATAAATTATATTGTGTTTAGAACACAACTTTAAATTTCTAGTTTAGCTGTTATGTTGAAATTATTTTTCGCAGCCACATAATTAGACCACAATTTATCAACTTGTTGAATAAAAAAAAATTTATTTTGTGTTCTTAATTTAGTTCTTATGAAAGAATTTAAGTTTTATTTAGTAACACTTGCATAGTTAAAGATTCGGTTCGTCACAAAAAAACTCAAGAAATAGCAGTTTTTACATTGAATTAATTGATTCGTCGTGATGGAAAAGAAAAAAAGCCACCCTGACGGTACTCAAGCTTCAAATCAATATCCCCATGGGAAAGGATTGTCTGCTTTGTATAATTAGGTGGTATGACTATTAACATTAATTGTCTAAAAATATTGTGAATAACTTGATCAAATATGTACAACACGTGGTCGATGAGAATGTAGATTCTTAACAACAAAAAATAAGTTTGTCCATAAAAAATCATTGACTTGGGCTATCAAGCTAGTATGACAGGACTTTTGTAAAGTTACACTTCTACCATTAAGTCATGTATAATCATATAAATAATGAAACTCCACCTCGACCAAATTATACACAATCAATTTGGTCTTTAATCTTCTAATAGCAAAGGAGATTAATTGGATCCACTCGACTCAAGTTCCAATAGATTAAGTCTCCAAATTTGTTATCTCTTTACCATTTGAAAGTTTGTCAATTAATCTCGACACATTCCACTTAAAAATCAAGATTGCACTCTTGGATCAAATGAAATATGGAAGCAAGATATAATCTAATAATTATATCCTTCAATTATCTTGCCCCAAATCAACCTTATGTGACCGATATTATATTGGAGCTGACAAAGTGACCTTGTTGCCATCCAACATTTATTACCCTCGTGCCCTCGTTTTCATAAAGCAAATCAATAGTGATCACATCACAATATAAAGTTCAAAGATTCCTTAGTCGATCTAATGAGCTCGAGTTTATTTGCTTAAGAATGACAATTATCTTGGTAAGTGATTAATGGATTCCATATTGCAAGTATATGTTTCGAAATCGTTTTGTTATGATTTGCAATGTATAGAGGTGTTGATCATCTAAACAAGATCTTGCTCATTGTCGCTCGAAGATTATGAACTAGCAATGATGGTTACATTACCTACTCAGGATTAAGGTGAGTCATTGGATAAACAAGTAAAGTCTTATTTCAACTGATCATGAATAAGACAGTTACATGGTCCCATTCAATATGTTCAAAACACATCATTGTTCTTATTTCTGGATCTGGACATTCTAATAAGCACAATACAACATTATCAAGATAAAACGTTCAACTCTATTTACCATTTGAAATCATGAATTTCACTCACATTGTAGATTGTATCTCTTCATACTCAACCTATCAAGTGTCCAATTGATAACATCTTGTATGATCACGAAAATCTAGATTAATTATTCAAATCAAATGTAAGACAAAAGACAAAACTAAATTAATATTTATAAAGTCATTTACGAAAATAATATCTCAAGGCACTAAACTAACAACATGTAGTCTAGTTTATTAAATTATAAATTATAAATATATTATTTATATTTTAATGTTTGAGCAATTTCTAATGTTCAACGGCAACATTGGTACGAATCATCTTACAATTAGAACAAATTATGGATCAATTCAAGCACGATAATATAGTTTAATGAAAATTTCAGTTCAAAACCTTATTGTACAAGAAATACTACTTGTTAATTAAGCAACTTAAAAAAATAATGCTTTTTGATTTATTTATTTATTTTTTGGCATATTTACAAATAAATGATCTTACATCATATTATCAATTATTATTGTCTATCTCGATACATATCGTGATTATAATTGTTTTAAATACATAATTTGCAACAACTAAAGAAAACAATTATTATTCATCATGCGTTATAATAAAAATCATTGCATGACACTTTCGCATGCAACAAGCATTAAAGTCTTTATGTTCTCCACAATGTCATTCAATATTAATTATGTTTATTATCAAAGAAGACATATTTCTTTCTTTTTTATTATGTATAGATATAGAAAGGCAAATTGAACCATTCACCCCCAACCTTTGAGGAAAGCAGGTGGACCTCTCCCAATTATTTTCTTGTTCAAGTTTTTGACCCAGACCTTTGAGAAATTAGCGAACTCCATTCTTACTGATGTTTGCGTTCAATATTGTTTTTCCAAATGTGTGTCAAATGACAATCATAGCCTTTAAATTAAATAAACAAAAAGAAAATATAAGAACTAAAAAAAAAGAAAAGAATAAACAAAAAATAAGCAAAAGACACAAAGGGGGGGGGGTGAGGAAGAAAGTAACCCCAGCACCTCCATTTCCCCTATCAATAACCAGGGAATTTTTTTCAGGAATTTCCAATTGTCGAGAGCTACGAAACCAATGGTTTTCCTATGATTTTTGCGGGTAAAACCTATCGATGGTTTGTGATCGAGGGTTTTCTTTGGTTTTCATCCCCTATGGCAACAACAAAAATCTCGTGAATTGAATAATTCATCCTTAATCTTTTATTTATTAATTTTTTGTTTTGCTTTGTTTTATTTTTGTTTATTTAAGTAAAAGGGTAAGATAGTTATTTTATATTAATCTAAAGGGATAATTGCAGTTGAGACCCAAGCCTTTCAAAAGGTTTTAGACTTTCTTTGAACCTTTCATTTGTTGTAGTCGTCATTCCAAACCTTTCAAAACATTGCGAATGAAGCCCTAATGGATGGATTCCATCCATATTTCTGCTAGTTGACAAAAAAATTGAGTTTGAACATTTTTTAAGATAATTTTAAAAGGGTAAAATAATAATATTATATTTATTGCATTAAACAATTAAATTAATTACAATAAAATAAATAAATAAAAGGAAATAAATATAATATTTACTCCCACACCCCAACATCAAAATCAAAATCATGGATGCCACCACACAACACCTGAGACCACCACCACCTTCAAACAATGGCCACCGCGTCATCGAAAACCCACCCAAGCATGAATTTTTTGATTAAGATTTAGAATAATGTATACAACTGCTTTATTTGCCAAGACTCATGTGATTATTTTTCTTTGTTCTTCTTTATTTTGTAATTTCAATTGTAACCATTAATTAGTTGCCTTTTATTAGTGGGCATCTGTGCATACCATCTTTTATTGGGCATCTACATCATATCATTTGAAAATGGAATTCAAACCATGGTCCGCATACCATGGCTCTATGCCTTTTTAGCTCTTTTACAATTCTGGAACCCAAGTTGATCGTTTCCAACTTCAACCGAACTATAGAGCTTGTACTAAAGGCCTTGCTTGGAATAATTTCTTTAACAATCAAACCATGAATTTCTTTAATGGCCGTGGCCCCTTGGAAAAAGCCATATCCCCATGTTAAAAAGATGCGTTCTATACTGTTTTCAAGTATGTGATGAAGCCTTCAATAGCTCATGTCAAGATGCAGAAAGTAATGAAAATGAAACAATAAACTCATCCATTATTTATTTATCTTGGTGAGGCGATGGTGGCGGTTTGAGAGTGGTGGTGGTGCGGGGCGATGTGGTGGACTAGTAGTGTTTGTGATTTATTTTTTTCTAAATTTGAGGTTTTTCCCTCAGGGGATTAGTTTTTAGCTCCCTTCAATGGAGGCAGAGGTGGTGATGGATGTGATGGTGGTGACCATGGCTATGGTTATGGTGGTGGTGGTCGATCTTGGATGAGGTGGTGGTGACGTTGGATTCTGGTTTTGGGTTGAGGGAGTTGGGGATGATGAGGGTGAGGAGAAGAAGATTTTTTTTCCTTTAGTAGTGTTTGTGATTTATTTTTTTCTAAATTTGAGGTTTTTCCCTCAGGGGATTAGTTTTTAGCTCCCTTCAATGGAGGCAGAGGTGGTGATGGATGTGATGGTGGTGACCATGGCTATGGTTATGGTGGTGGTGGTCGATTTTGGATGAGGTGGTGGTGACGTTGGATTTCTGGTTTTGGGTTGAGGGAGTTGGGGATGATGAGGGTGAGGAGAAGAAGATTTTTTTTCCTTTTTTTATTTTATTTTTTCTTCTTCATCTTCTTTTATTTTTGATTTTGATTTAAGTTTTTTACTTATTTATGTGAAAAAATATAAAGCTATTATTTTGTCATTTTATAATTGATTAAAATGTGGTTAAAGCCCAATTTTTTTGGTCGACTAATAGAAATATGGGCAATCCATCATTTTGGTTTTATTTGCAACATTTTAAAAAATTTGGGATGACGACTACAACAAATGAGAGGTTAAAGAAAACTCTGTAACCTTTTGAAAGGTTTATGGTTTCAACTATAATTATCCCTAATTTAAAAGACTTTTGTAACCTTTTGAAAGATTTGTGGTCTCAACTGCAATTATCCCTAATTTAAAAGACTTTTGGACATAAATTCGTATGTAGTGACTAAGTACACTAAGGGTCTGTTTGATTGTAATGATGAAATTTGGGTGAGAAAAAACGAATTATAGGGAATTGAATTGTCTAGAATTTATTTTATTGAGAATTGTCAATTAAATGTGTTTGATTGGTATACTTTTCTATCCGATAAATGTGAAAATTTTATATCTTTTGATATTTGTTTGATTTTGTTTTTCATGAAAATTATTTACTAAAGAGATATAATTAGTTACAATTGTGTATAAAATTTGTTTTTATTGCCAAAATTTTTTAAGTACACTAAGGGTCTGTTTGATTGTAATGATGAAATTTGGGTGAGAAAAAACGAATTATAGGGAATTGAATTGTCTAGAATTTGTTTTATTGAGAATTGTCAATTAAATGTGTTTGATTGATATACTTTTCTATCCGATAAATGTGAAAATTTTATATCTTTTGATATTTGTTTGATTTTGTTTTTCATGAAAATTATTTACTAAAGAGATATAATTTGTTACAATTGTGTATAAAATTTGTTTTTATTGCCAAAATTTTTTTAAAAATAAAATAAAAAACAAGTTGAAAATTACTTTCCCACCAAACCCAAAGGAAAACAATTTCCTTAAAAACCAAGAAAGAGGGTCACGTGGCCCCCTTATGACACATTCCAATTGTCAAAGATGAGGGCGTTTGAAGGCTGGCAGACCAGAGGTCGTGAGTTCGATTCCTGAAAGGCTTTTGGAAGGTAAATATTCTCCTGGAAGGCTTTTGGAAGGCAAATATTCTCCTGGAAGGCAGGATTTATCTTGAAAGGCAAGAGCTCTACTGGAAGGCAATGTGCAAAGATGTGGAAAGACTTGCTTGACACTTTGGCAGATCAGTTGGGGGGTTTTGAGCACTAGCCAGTTTGGGGCACAACCCTTAAAAACCAAGAAAGAGGGTCACGTGGCCCCCTTATGACACATTCCAATTGTCAAAGATGAGGGCGTTTGAAGGCTGGCAGATCAGAGGTCGTGAGTTCGATTCCTGAAGGGTTTTTGGAAGGCAAATATTCTCCTGGAAGGCAGGATTTATCTTGGAAGGCAGGAGCTCTACTGGAAGGCAATGTGCAAAGATGTGGAAACGACTTGCTTGACACTTTGGCAGATCAGTTGGGGGGTTTTGAGCACTAGCCAGTTTGGGGCACAACTTGCAGTTTAACCTGTCTGCAGCTTGAGGGGCCAAGGTGTAGACTCCAGAATTTAGTCAATGTAAAGTGGATACCTGGACATCATAAAAAGAAAAAAAGAAAAAAAAGAAAAAGGGTCACGTGGGGGCAAGGTGAAAACCAAATTCCATGGAAAATGTTGTCCATCAAACAAGACAAAATGGATGGAAAATGAAATTTGAATTCCAATTTCCATAGAACTGGCTTGTATCAAACAGGCCATAATTTCTTAGATGTTGGGGATTGGCCCCCATTTTGTGAAAATGAAAGTGGATGGAATAATATTTTTTGAAAAATGAGTGGTTAAAAAAGAAGGATAAATTTTCGATTTACGTGTAATATTATTTTATGAAAGATTGTGTGACTAAAAATAAAAGAAAGAAAAATAAAATATGATGAAATTGAAATTAACGAAGGTCAAAATGGGGCAAAGCTTGGACAAATTTAGGATAGGTCCGTCGCTTTGCTCGAGAGTTGAAGACGAATCTTGCAATTTATAGAATTATGAATTTTAAGTATGAAAGATTAAAATTTCAATAAACCCTTCTATCCGTCTCTCTGCTGCTTCATCCTTTTTGACTATTTTTTTTCTTGATCATTGTCGGACAGTAAATCCCACCTTTTAAAGACACCGAAAAGAAGAGACAGTACACGACATTACCTCACCTACTCGAGATCTTCTGCTCCAAGTTCCAAAATTCAGTAATCTCCAATCTCTGGTCCTCCAAAAATCACCATCTTTCATTGAACTGTTTCAGTTCTGAATCTTCTGATACATATGGGTATGCCTGCTATCCATTTGAACATTAATACTTCTGTTAATTCATTTTATCGAAAAAACCTCTTATTTAATGATTTCTTTGTTATCTATGAGAAATGATTGACTAGGGCTGAGTAAATTTATTTTTTTATATTGCGTATTTGCTTGTATTTTTATTGTCATACGGGCTACTACGTACATTTCCTGTATTTTGGTTCTTAAGTGCTTTGCATTATTGGTAACTATTTATGTTTAAGCAGTGGTTTGCGCTTTGAAATTGGGTACATTGGGATTGATTCTGGGATTTGGGTTTTATTGGGTTGGATTTTGATACTAGTGTGATTGAATTTGAATTTGATATGATGGCGTAATTACTGTTTTCTTGGCTCTTATCTTCTGGTTTTAACTGGATTGGAGCTCATGCATGTTGTTTGCTAAGAGACTTCAAGACTTGGTTGCTAAGAGTCTTGTAAATGAACTTGTTTTTTATTATATTGGAACCTGACAAATTGGTGGAGAAGAATTGACAATGAATCGTGTTTTTACTTAATTCAACTAATCTTATTTCTTTACTTTATTCAGTTAGGGCTAGTTCCTTAATTATTTTTAAAAATTTAAATTGAATAAATCATTTCAATCCAATTTATTCACTATTCTCCATGTGTTTTGATAGTGTCAAAACACTTTTACTGAGAACCATTGAAACTTTCCTTATTTTTCGATTATATAATGGATTTGACGAGCTCGAAGAGTTATCTTCTTTTCTTTTCCATTGCTGGGTTGAAACAGTTTATTCACTACTGTTTGAAAAATAACTTAAGAGACTAGCCTTAACTGGATATAATATTTGCAGAAGCCCAGTCGAGCAAATGCCATTCTATTTTCAAATTTTCTCCACCGTTATTTGGGTGTCAAGATAAAAAAAATTCTTATTCTACTAGGTAATCAGAAGCAATTTTTTGATTCTCCCACCGTGAGACGTTTCCTTTATTCTTGTTATGACTGGTTGTTGAGCATACTCTAGTGTGCTATAGCAAACTCAGATGCCCACAACGCATTTAATTGGTTTCTGAAGTTAAGATTCTGTTCTAATAACACTACAGTTCTTGCTAATACAATTGCTGTACATTTATTTATCCAGATAAAAGCGACAGTTGTTGTTCAACTCACCTTATAGATGGGGACGGAAATTTCAATGTTGCTGGACTGGATAAGTTCATGAAGGAAGTTAAACTTGCAGAATGCGGGCTTTCTTATGCCGTAGTTTCCATCATGGGTCCTCAGAGTAGTGGTATGAACTTTTAGTAGTAAAGATATTTCTTTATCTCTTTTCTTCATCAGTTCAGAATATGTCAATTTTGGGAGGCTTTATTAGGAATTTATGAATTTTTACACTGCTAAGATCCTTTTTTACATCTAGTACAGTTCAAAGATTCCTGTCCACTTACAGGTTGTCATAATAATCTTGCTTTTTTTTGTCTTCTCACTTTAAACTGATATAATTGCGTTACATGACATCGACAGGGAAGAGTACATTGTTAAATCACCTGTTTGGTACTAATTTTAGGGAGATGGATACTTTTAAGGGGAGGTACGTTAATTAAAATCCCTTTTGTTACATCTCTTGTTTGTTTTTCGATAAAACTAAAACAGTACCTGAATTCCATCAGGTCTCAAACCACTAAAGGTATTTGGTTGGCGCAATGTGTTGGCATTGAACCTTGCACTCTTGTAATGGATTTAGAGGGCACCGATGGAAGAGAACGAGGAGAGGTACAAACGAAGCAACTTTTACTTGACACTTCATTTTTTATTGTAATTTGCTTATTATGGTTATTATCACTATAATATATGTTTAAAGACTCGTTATTCTAAAACTGCTAGTATACTTATGGTGCTTATTTTCTCCAGCCATCTATGCTATGTTTTGTTTCGTTTCTGCACAGTTTTCATTCCAAATAGCTAAGAGATTTTGGAAACGTACATTTTCTATCTTTCTTGCCATAAAGACTTACCGATTATGGACGTTGTTTTTCGAGCTGCTGATACCGCCATACCAACATTTGGGAGCTTATTGAATAATATGAATTTGTACTATATTGCCCTCTCTTGTTACGACCTTTGATAACATGATTTTGTACTGTATGCTTATTCTCTTGCCATGATCTTTTATGGTGCAAATATGACGAGATTATGTTTCTGGGATCAAATGGAGTTTCCTCTACATATATTGCCTGGGCTTTCTTATTGTACGTCTTAGTTTCCTTAGAAATTCCAGCCTGTCTAAGAATGCATATTAGTTCTTTAAATATTCTTTTGTTTATTCAATTATGTTATTTTATATCAAGGGATCTGGAGAAGTAGACAAATATGCTGTTAGTAGAACCTTGTTCTTTTCTAATCTTTTTGCTCCTTTTCAGGATGATACTGCATTTGAAAAGCAGAGTGCCTTGTTTGCCCTAGCTGTATCAGATATAGTGCTAATAAACATGTAAGATTGTTGCATTGCATTAAAAATGGTTTGGATATCATTTAACACTTAAATTGAGTTATTTGGGATAGTTATAGCAGATATAGGGTGGAACCACATCACACGATTGTATGTTTGAAGGAGTGATTGTTATAGGTATTTAGGTGTGATTATTGTAAGGATTTGAAAAGAACGTGACTCATCGTATTAGTGTTGGTTGAATGGAAATGCATATTATATGATTGGCTGTGATCCATGAGATTATTGTTTATTTGAGATTGTCAAGCTATTTATATTCCTTGGAAAATATTTTAGGTGGTGTCATGACATTGGCCGTGAGCAGGCTGCAAATAAGCCTCTTTTAAAAACTGTATTCCAGGTAACTCTTGCACCTGTTCTCTTCCAGCATATAATTCGGATGCAATGCTTTACTTATTTATAATTATGATGAACAGGTCATGATGAGATTATTTAGTCCACGCAAAACAACTTTGATGTTTGTTATACGTGATAAAACAAGGGTATGCTCAACCCATTCCTTTCTCAGTTGATGTTTCCTTTAAATGTACTTCGGAAATTTAAAATTTTTAGGGTTATATGGTTCCATGAATTAAGAATATGTTATGCTGGAGCATTTTGTTTTTTCTTGACATGTTATAGACGCCTTTGGAAAACCTGGAACCTGTTTTAAGAGAAGACATTCAGAAGGTACATCATATGTGATATTTTACCGTATTATGAACGAGTCCAACTGTAGTTGGGTTCTGAGCTTCTCTCTCTCTCTCCCCCCTTCCTTCCTCTACCTCTACTTTTGAAGATATGGGATGCAGTTCCTAAGCCGAGTGCGCACAAGGAAACTCCATTAAGCGAATTCTTTAATGTAAGATGCCGATGTCTTGTTGATTTAGCTCTGTTAAGATATTTTTGGTTATGTTTGAAAGGTGCTTTTTGAGCTATAGCTATTTTCAAAAAAAGTGCTTTAAGCACCTTCTAAGCTTAGCTAAACATTCTCTAAGTTTGTGTTCTGTTCTACCTGATATTTATCTAATGGATGAATTGCAGGTTAAAGTTACTGCTCTTTCTAGTTATGAAGAGAGGGAAGAACAATTCAAAGAGCAGGTTAATTCCATGTTTGAATACTTTAAAGTGATTTTTATGTTTGTTCATGTGAATGCTTTGGCTTCTTTCTTTGCCATTTGTACCTTTTGTGAACTGTTTTTTAGAATGTTGCTCCTGCGATTGTTAGGGATCTAAGATTTTGTTACCGGCTTTTTTTAATGAAGGTAGCGATCCTAAGACAGAGGTTCTTTCATTCTATTGCACCTGGTGGGCTTGCGGGGGATAGGCGAGCTGTAGTTCCTGCTTCTGGCTTTTCATTTAGCGCGCAAGAAATTTGGAAGATCATCAAGGAGAACAAGGACCTTGACCTGCCTGCTCACAAAGTCATCATCTGAACATCTACCCTGATGTCATAATAAACTGTTTAGACAGTTCATCACTGATGCATTTGCTTATCTATTGCAGGTCATGGTTGCCACTGTACGTTGTGAAGAGATCACGAATGAGAAGTTTTCTTCTTTTATTGCAAATGAGGTACCTTTTCTTATTTTAAAGTTTTGTTTGATTTGTAATATTGTATGTATTACATCTGCACATGCAATCCAAACATCATAAAACATCAAATTTAATTTGATTACATTATATAGGAATGGCATCAGCTGGAAGATGCTGTACAATCTCGACTGATGCCAAGCTTTGGGAGGAAGCTCAGCTCAATTCTTGATGTCTGTCTAACGGAGTAAGTTGATAATTGCCCGCACTTATGTTCTACTTGAAGCTCTGTGACAATTATTTTTTAACGTAGTATTGCCCATATATGTTTTGGGACCCTGAGAGCATTACAATTTGCCAAAGAGCTTATTATTACTTCGAATCTTCCAAACTTCTGCGAGCATGAAATTGTTAGACTCTGCTGCAGTTAAGTAGAGACTAGATCTTCAAAACACTGCCAAAATATTTCCTTTGATCAGCGTGCTCCTACTTGGGAAGTCAATATCTCCAGTTACAGACTACTTCTGATCGTTCACTGTGGTAGATTTACCTGGACTTTATGGTTGATAATTAATGGTGTGAGTGGATTTGAAGGACAATGTGTCTGAGCTGGTCAGTTTGGCAAATCACTAGAAAACTAGGCTGGAGGAGGGCTGAAGCATATATAATTCTCAACTAAAATTTAAGTGAATTTTGGTTTGTTTTAAATTAGGATACATGAAATTACAAGTGAAATTCTTTATAATAGGTGGAAGTTTGTATATTTTTCGCATACTGTCTAGATAGCTATGATGCCGTCTTTGTAAGTAAGCATGGCCCTGTTTATTGATCAAAATTTTCGTTGACATTGAAGATTTTGGCAAACTGATTTTATAGCAGGATATTCCATTTGCTGCATCTTAATAATGTAGTATAGCTTTAAGTGTACGCACTCTTTCAAGGGTAGCTGCTTCTACTTTTTTGAGATGTTCTCATACATATGTTTCATCTTTCTAAACTAGATATGATGTAGAGACGACCTATTTTGATGAAGGTGTTCGATCTTCAAAGCGGAAACAGTTAGAAGAGAAATTGCTGCAAGTAATGCTTCTTTAATTCACCCTTGAAGTTGTACACGTATGGAAAAAGATGCGTATCTTTATTTTATATAAAAATGTAGATAGAGTAATGGCAAATACATCCTGAACTAAAAATTTATCAGTTCTCTCTCATTGGAGATTCATGTTTTTTTCAATATCTAATCTTCCTTTGGCTTTCATTCTTGACACGATATTATATTTCACTCAGATTCTGTGTGTAGACCAGACAGAAACCACGAGTAAATAATGAGTGCTAGTTTTAACCATTGTTTAACATCTAGAATGAGCAAACTTCCTGATGGAATGGTGAATCTGATAAGTGCATTTTGCTGTCACATGTGCCTGATGACGTTTTTGGTCTTTTCTAAGTTTTGACTTTGTTTTTGATAGCATAAACCCACCACACTTTTCTCTATATGTATCCACCTACCTCTATCTGTGAGAGAACACTTCTTTCAGCTTTCAGGACCCAAAGGTGAAGCATCAAATAAGTTCTATGCACTGATATTGAGAAATGAACATTTTGATGTGGTTGCCGGTAGCCTTGAGCATGGTTCGGTTCTAAAGAGAAACGAATTGACCTAGGATTTTTGGGTATTTAGTAAATGGAACCGTCGGGTCCAAATTTAATTGTGAAATTGAAATGGTTTGGTTCGATTTCGTACCATAATTACATTTTTTAACATTTACAACAACATTACATTAATTAACCAATGACATGTTCAATCTTGACTCTTACAAAATTAGATAGTCCAATTAGAAATATACAAATAAAAATTTGTCTGATAAGATCCATTTACTAATGTATATAAATTATCGAAAAGTAAATAATAACGCTAAAACATCACTGATCTTGAGGAACAAAGATGAAGTCGTGACTTGTGAGAGGGAAGCAGCTGAAAATGAGAGTAATAGCTTAACTTAAATGGCAGAATGAGGGAATGTTAGGTGAACTGTGAAGTGAAATTGGGCTTAATTGAAATTGTAGGAAAAATATTTTGGGTTCAAGTTGGGCTTGGTCCTTGAAGCCTTGGGCACTTATTAGTCACTTAATTAGTTAATTGGAAAATTTACTTAGAAAAATTAAAATAATTTGGCTTATTCAATATAAAAAATTAAAAAAAATAGAGTGATTCGGTTATTCGATTCTTAGTTTAAAATAAAAAACCGAACCATCTAGAACCAAACTAAGCTTGTCGGTTCTCAATTCTAACAACTATTCGGGCATTTAACCTAAGAAGAACCAAACCTAATGGAACCTCTTGGTTCGATTAGGTTTGGGCCCATCTTAGTTCGGGAGTTTTGTTCGGCCCTAATTGCTGGTTCACATAAGAAATAACACACAAAAAAAAAAAAAAAAAAAAAAAAAAAAAAAAAAAAAAAAAAAAAAAAATACAAAGAGGGGGGGGGGGGGGTGAGGAAGAAAGTAACCCCAGCACCTCCATTTCCCCTGTCAATAACCAGGGAATTTTTTTCAGGAATTTCCAATTGTCGAGAGCTACGAAACCAATGGTTTTCCTATGATTTTTGCGGGTAAAACCTATCGATGGTTTGTGATCGAGGGTTTTCTTTGGTTTTCATCCCCTATGGCAACAACAAAAATCTCGTGAATTGAATAATTCATCCTTAATCTTTTATTTATTAATTTTTTGTTTTGCTTTGTTTTATTTTTGTTTATTTAAGTAAAAGGGTAAGATAGTTATTTTATATTAATCTAAAGGGATAATTGCAGTTGAGACCCAAGCCTTTCAAAAGGTTTTAGACTTTCTTTGAACCTTTCATTTGTTGTAGTCGTCATTCCAAACCTTTCAAAACATTGCGAATGAAGCCCTAATGGATGGATTCCATCCATATTTCTGCTAGTTAACAAAAAAATTGAGTTTGAACATTTTTTAAGATAATTTTAAAAGGGTAAAATAATAATATTATATTTATTACATTAAACAATTAAATTAATTACAATAAAATAAATAAATAAAAGGAAATAAATATAATATTTACTCCCACACCCCAACATCAAAATCAAAATCATGGATGCCACCACACAACACCTGAGACCACCACCACCTTCAAACAATGGCCACCGCGTCATCGAAAACCCACCCAAGCATGAATTTTTTGATTAAGATTTAGAATAATGTATACAACTGCTTTATTTGCCAAGACTCATGTGATTATTTTTCTTTGTTCTTCTTTATTTTGTAATTTCAATTGTAACCATTAATTAGTTGCCTTTTATTAGTGGGCATCTGTGCATACCATCTTTTATTGGGCATCTACATCATATCATTTGAAAATGGAATTCAAACCATGGTCCGCATACCATGGCTCTATGCCTTTTTAGCTCTTTTACAATTTTGGAACCCAAGTTGATCGTTTCCAACTTCAACCGAACTATAGAGCTTGTACTAAAGGCCTTGCTTGGAATAATTTCTTTAACAATCAAACCATGAATTTCTTTAATGGCCGTGGCCCCTTGGAAAAAGCCATATCCCCATGTTAAAAAGATGCGTTCTATACTGTTTTCAAGTATGTGATGAAGCCTTCAATAGCTCATGTCAAGATGCAGAAAGTAATGAAAATGAAACAATAAACTCATCCATTATTTATTTATCTTGGTGAGGCGATGGTGGCGGTTTGAGAGTGGTGGTGGTGCGGGGCGATGTGGTGGACTAGTAGTGTTTGTGATTTATTTTTTTCTAAATTTGAGGTTTTTCCCTCAGGGGATTAGTTTTTAGCTCCCTTCAATGGAGGCAGAGGTGGTGATGGATGTGATGGTGGTGACCATGGCTATGGTTATGGTGGTGGTGGTCGATCTTGGATGAGGTGGTGGTGACGTTGGATTCTGGTTTTGGGTTGAGGGAGTTGGGGATGATGAGGGTGAGGAGAAGAAGATTTTTTTTCCTTATTTTATTTTATTTTTTCTTCTTCATCTTCTTTTATTTTTGATTTTGATTTAAGTTTTTTACTTATTTATGTGAAAAAATATAAAGCTATTATTTTGTCATTTTATAATTGATTAAAATGTGGTTAAAGCCCAATTTTTTTGGTCGACTAATAGAAATATGGGCAATCCATCATTTTGGTTTTATTTGCAACATTTTAAAAAATTTGGGATGACGACTACAACAAATGAGAGGTTAAAGAAAACTCTGTAACCTTTTGAAAGGTTTATGGTTTCAACTATAATTATCCCTAATTTAAAATACTTTTGTAACCTTTTGAAAGATTTGTGGTCTCAACTGCAATTATCCCTAATTTAAAAGACTTTTGGACATAAATTCGTATGTAGTGACTAAGTACACTAAGGGTCTGTTTGATTGTAATGATGAAATTTGGGTGAGAAAAAACGAATTATAGGGAATTGAATTGTCTAGAATTTGTTTTATTGAGAATTGTCAATTAAATGTGTTTGATTGATATACTTTTCTATCCGATAAATGTGAAAATTTTATATCTTTTGATATTTGTTTGATTTTGTTTTTCATGAAAATTATTTACTAAAGAGATATAATTTGTTACAATTGTGTATAAAATTTGTTTTTATTGCCAAAATTTTTTTAAAAATAAAATAAAAAACAAGTTGAAAATTACTTTCCCACCAAACCCAAAGGAAAACAATTTCCTTAAAAACCAAGAAAGAGGGTCACGTGGCCCCCTTATGACACATTCCAATTGTCAAAGATGAGGGCGTTTGAAGGCTGGCAGATCAGAGGTCGTGAGTTCGATTCCTGAAGGGTTTTTGGAAGGCAAATATTCTCCTGGAAGGCAGGATTTATCTTGGAAGGCAGGAGCTCTACTGGAAGGCAATGTGCAAAGATGTGGAAACGACTTGCTTGACACTTTGGCAGATCAGTTGGGGGGTTTTGAGCACTAGCCAGTTTGGGGCACAACTTGCAGTTTAACCTGTCTGCAGCTTGAGGGGCCAAGGTGTAGACTCCAGAATTTAGTCAATGTAAAGTGGATACCTGGACATCATAAAAAGAAAAAAAGAAAAAAAAGAAAAAGGGTCACGTGGGGGCAAGGTGAAAACCAAATTCCATGGAAAATGTTGTCCATCAAACAAGACAAAATGGATGGAAAATGAAATTTAAATTCCAATTTCCATAGAACTGGCTTGTATCAAACGGGCCATAATTTCTTAGATGTTGGGGATTGGCCCCCATTTTGTGAAAATGAAAGTGGATGGAATAATATTTTTTTAAAAATGAGTGGTTAAAAAAGAAGGATAAATTTTCGATTTACGTGTAATATTATTTTATGGAAGATTGTGTGACTAAAAATAAAAGAAATAAAAATAAAATATGATGAAATTGAAATTAATGAAGGTCAAAATGGGGCAAAGCTTGGACAAATTTAGGATAGGACCGTCGCTTTGCTCGAGAGTTGAAGACGAATCTTGCAATTTATAGAATTATGAATTTTAAGTATGAAAGATTAAAATTTCAATAAACCCTTCTATCCGTCTCTCTGCTGCTTCATCCTTTTTGACTATTTCTTTTCTTGATCATTGTCGGACAGTAAATCCCGCCTTTTAAAGACACCGAAAAGAAGAGACAGTACACGACATTACCTCACCTACTCGAGATCTTCTGCTCCAAGTTCCAAAATTCAGTAATCTCCAATCTCTGGTCCTCCAAAAATCGCCATCTTTCATTGAACTGTTTCAGTTCTGAATCTTCTGATACATATGGGTATGCCTGCTATCCATTTGAACATTAATACTTCTGTTAATTCATTTTATCGAAAAAACCTCTTATTTAATGATTTCTTTGTTATCTATGAGAAATGATTGACTAGGGCTGAGTAAATTTATTTTTTTATATTGCGTATTTGCTTGTATTTTTATTGTCATACGGGCTACTACGTACATTTCCTGTATTTTGGTTCTTAAGTGCTTTGCATTATTGGTAACTATTTATGTTTAAGCAGTGGTTTGCGCTTTGAAATTGGGTACATTGGGATTGATTCTGGGATTTGGGTTTTATTGGGTTGGATTTTGATACTAGTGTGATTGAATTTGAATTTGATATGATGGCGTAATTACTGTTTTCTTGGCTCTTATCTTCTGGTTTTAACTGGATTGGAGCTCATGCATGTTGTTTGCTAAGAGACTTCAAGACTTGGTTGCTAAGAGTCTTGTAAATGAACTTGTTTTTTATTATATTGGAACCTGACAAATTGGTGGAGAAGAATTGACAATGAATCGTGTTTTTACTTAATTCAACTAATCTTATTTCTTTACTTTATTCAGTTAGGGCTAGTTCCTTAATTATTTTTAAAAATTTAAATTGAATAAATCATTTCAATCCAATTTATTCACTATTCTCCATGTGTTTTGATAGTGTCAAAACACTTTTACTGAGAACCATTGAAACTTTCCTTATTTTTCGATTATATAATGGATTTGACGAGCTCGAAGAGTTATCTTCTTTTCTTTTCCATTGCTGGGTTGAAACAGTTTATTCACTACTGTTTGAAAAATAACTTAAGAGACTAGCCTTAACTGGATATAATATTTGCAGAAGCCCAGTCGAGCAAATGCCATTCTATTTTCAAATTTTCTCCACCGTTATTTGGGTGTCAAGATAAAAAAAATTCTTATTCTACTAGGTAATCAGAAGCAATTTTTTGATTCTCCCACCGTGAGACGTTTCCTTTATTCTTGTTATGACTGGTTGTTGAGCATACTCTAGTGTGCTATAGCAAACTCAGATGCCCACAACGCATTTAATTGGTTTCTGAAGTTAAGATTCTGTTCTAATAACACTACAGTTCTTGCTAATACAATTGCTGTACATTTATTTATCCAGATAAAAGCGACAGTTGTTGTTCAACTCACCTTATAGATGGGGACGGAAATTTCAATGTTGCTGGACTGGATAAGTTCATGAAGGAAGTTAAACTTGCAGAATGCGGGCTTTCTTATGCCGTAGTTTCCATCATGGGTCCTCAGAGTAGTGGTATGAACTTTTAGTAGTAAAGATATTTCTTTATCTCTTTTCTTCATCAGTTCAGAATATGTCAATTTTGGGAGGCTTTATTAGGAATTTATGAATTTTTACACTGCTAAGATCCTTTTTTACATCTAGTACAGTTCAAAGATTCCTGTCCACTTACAGGTTGTCATAATAATCTTGCTTTTTTTTGTCTTCTCACTTTAAACTGATATAATTGCGTTACATGACATCGACAGGGAAGAGTACATTGTTAAATCACCTGTTTGGTACTAATTTTAGGGAGATGGATACTTTTAAGGGGAGGTACGTTAATTAAAATCCCTTTTGTTACATCTCTTGTTTGTTTTTCGATAAAACTAAAACAGTACCTGAATTCCATCAGGTCTCAAACCACTAAAGGTATTTGGTTGGCGCAATGTGTTGGCATTGAACCTTGCACTCTTGTAATGGATTTAGAGGGCACCGATGGAAGAGAACGAGGAGAGGTACAAACGAAGCAACTTTTACTTGACACTTCATTTTTTATTGTAATTTGCTTATTATGGTTATTATCACTATAATATATGTTTAAAGACTCGTTATTCTAAAACTGCTAGTATACTTATGGTGCTTATTTTCTCCAGCCATCTATGCTATGTTTTGTTTCGTTTCTGCACAGTTTTCATTCCAAATAGCTAAGAGATTTTGGAAACGTACATTTTCTATCTTTCTTGCCATAAAGACTTACCGATTATGGACGTTGTTTTTCGAGCTGCTGATACCGCCATACCAACATTTGGGAGCTTATTGAATAATATGAATTTGTACTATATTGCCCTCTCTTGTTACGACCTTTGATAACATGATTTTGTACTGTATGCTTATTCTCTTGCCATGATCTTTTATGGTGCAAATATGACGAGATTATGTTTCTGGGATCAAATGGAGTTTCCTCTACATATATTGCCTGGGCTTTCTTATTGTACGTCTTAGTTTCCTTAGAAATTCCAGCCTGTCTAAGAATGCATATTAGTTCTTTAAATATTCTTTTGTTTATTCAATTATGTTATTTTATATCAAGGGATCTGGAGAAGTAGACAAATATGCTGTTAGTAGAACCTTGTTCTTTTCTAATCTTTTTGCTCCTTTTCAGGATGATACTGCATTTGAAAAGCAGAGTGCCTTGTTTGCCCTAGCTGTATCAGATATAGTGCTAATAAACATGTAAGATTGTTGCATTGCATTAAAAATGGTTTGGATATCATTTAACACTTAAATTGAGTTATTTGGGATAGTTATAGCAGATATAGGGTGGAACCACATCACACGATTGTATGTTTGAAGGAGTGATTGTTATAGGTATTTAGGTGTGATTATTGTAAGGATTTGAAAAGAACGTGACTCATCGTATTAGTGTTGGTTGAATGGAAATGCATATTATATGATTGGCTGTGATCCATGAGATTATTGTTTATTTGAGATTGTCAAGCTATTTATATTCCTTGGAAAATATTTTAGGTGGTGTCATGACATTGGCCGTGAGCAGGCTGCAAATAAGCCTCTTTTAAAAACTGTATTCCAGGTAACTCTTGCACCTGTTCTCTTCCAGCATATAATTCGGATGCAATGCTTTACTTATTTATAATTATGATGAACAGGTCATGATGAGATTATTTAGTCCACGCAAAACAACTTTGATGTTTGTTATACGTGATAAAACAAGGGTATGCTCAACCCATTCCTTTCTCAGTTGATGTTTCCTTTAAATGTACTTCGGAAATTTAAAATTTTTAGGGTTATATGGTTCCATGAATTAAGAATATGTTATGCTGGAGCATTTTGTTTTTTCTTGACATGTTATAGACGCCTTTGGAAAACCTGGAACCTGTTTTAAGAGAAGACATTCAGAAGGTACATCATATGTGATATTTTACCGTATTATGAACGAGTCCAACTGTAGTTGGGTTCTGAGCTTCTCTCTCTCTCTCCCCCCTTCCTTCCTCTACCTCTACTTTTGAAGATATGGGATGCAGTTCCTAAGCCGAGTGCGCACAAGGAAACTCCATTAAGCGAA
The DNA here is from genome assembly GCF_002742605.1 of Olea europaea var. sylvestris. NCBI lineage: Eukaryota > Viridiplantae > Streptophyta > Magnoliopsida > Lamiales > Oleaceae > Olea > Olea europaea. The sequence continues at coordinate 23,304,897 of NC_036246.1, forward strand.
TTCTTTAATGTAAGATGCCGATGTCTTGTTGATTTAGCTCTGTTAAGATATTTTTGGTTATGTTTGAAAGGTGCTTTTTGAGCTATAGCTATTTTCAAAAAAAGTGCTTTAAGCACCTTCTAAGCTTAGCTAAACATTCTCTAAGTTTGTGTTCTGTTCTACCTGATATTTATCTAATGGATGAATTGCAGGTTAAAGTTACTGCTCTTTCTAGTTATGAAGAGAGGGAAGAACAATTCAAAGAGCAGGTTAATTCCATGTTTGAATACTTTAAAGTGATTTTTATGTTTGTTCATGTGAATGCTTTGGCTTCTTTCTTTGCCATTTGTACCTTTTGTGAACTGTTTTTTAGAATGTTGCTCCTGCGATTGTTAGGGATCTAAGATTTTGTTACCGGCTTTTTTTAATGAAGGTAGCGATCCTAAGACAGAGGTTCTTTCATTCTATTGCACCTGGTGGGCTTGCGGGGGATAGGCGAGCTGTAGTTCCTGCTTCTGGCTTTTCATTTAGCGCGCAAGAAATTTGGAAGATCATCAAGGAGAACAAGGACCTTGACCTGCCTGCTCACAAAGTCATCATCTGAACATCTACCCTGATGTCATAATAAACTGTTTAGACAGTTCATCACTGATGCATTTGCTTATCTATTGCAGGTCATGGTTGCCACTGTACGTTGTGAAGAGATCACGAATGAGAAGTTTTCTTCTTTTATTGCAAATGAGGTACCTTTTCTTATTTTAAAGTTTTGTTTGATTTGTAATATTGTATGTATTACATCTGCACATGCAATCCAAACATCATAAAACATCAAATTTAATTTGATTACATTATATAGGAATGGCATCAGCTGGAAGATGCTGTACAATCTCGACTGATGCCAAGCTTTGGGAGGAAGCTCAGCTCAATTCTTGATGTCTGTCTAACGGAGTAAGTTGATAATTGCCCGCACTTATGTTCTACTTGAAGCTCTGTGACAATTATTTTTTAACGTAGTATTGCCCATATATGTTTTGGGACCCTGAGAGCATTACAATTTGCCAAAGAGCTTATTATTACTTCGAATCTTCCAAACTTCTGCGAGCATGAAATTGTTAGACTCTGCTGCAGTTAAGTAGAGACTAGATCTTCAAAACACTGCCAAAATATTTCCTTTGATCAGCGTGCTCCTACTTGGGAAGTCAATATCTCCAGTTACAGACTACTTCTGATCGTTCACTGTGGTAGATTTACCTGGACTTTATGGTTGATAATTAATGGTGTGAGTGGATTTGAAGGACAATGTGTCTGAGCTGGTCAGTTTGGCAAATCACTAGAAAACTAGGCTGGAGGAGGGCTGAAGCATATATAATTCTCAACTAAAATTTAAGTGAATTTTGGTTTGTTTTAAATTAGGATACATGAAATTACAAGTGAAATTCTTTATAATAGGTGGAAGTTTGTATATTTTTCGCATACTGTCTAGATAGCTATGATGCCGTCTTTGTAAGTAAGCATGGCCCTGTTTATTGATCAAAATTTTCGTTGACATTGAAGATTTTGGCAAACTGATTTTATAGCAGGATATTCCATTTGCTGCATCTTAATAATGTAGTATAGCTTTAAGTGTACGCACTCTTTCAAGGGTAGCTGCTTCTACTTTTTTGAGATGTTCTCATACATATGTTTCATCTTTCTAAACTAGATATGATGTAGAGACGACCTATTTTGATGAAGGTGTTCGATCTTCAAAGCGGAAACAGTTAGAAGAGAAATTGCTGCAAGTAATGCTTCTTTAATTCACCCTTGAAGTTGTACACGTATGGAAAAAGATGCGTATCTTTATTTTATATAAAAATGTAGATAGAGTAATGGCAAATACATCCTGAACTAAAAATTTATCAGTTCTCTCTCATTGGAGATTCATGTTTTTTTCAATATCTAATCTTCCTTTGGCTTTCATTCTTGACACGATATTATATTTCACTCAGATTCTGTGTGTAGACCAGACAGAAACCACGAGTAAATAATGAGTGCTAGTTTTAACCATTGTTTAACATCTAGAATGAGCAAACTTCCTGATGGAATGGTGAATCTGATAAGTGCATTTTGCTGTCACATGTGCCTGATGACGTTTTTGGTCTTTTCTAAGTTTTGACTTTGTTTTTGATAGCATAAACCCACCACACTTTTCTCTATATGTATCCACCTACCTCTATCTGTGAGAGAACACTTCTTTCAGCTTTCAGGACCCAAAGGTGAAGCATCAAATAAGTTCTATGCACTGATATTGAGAAATGAACATTTTGATGTGGTTGCCGGTAGCCTTGAGCATGGTTCGGTTCTAAAGAGAAACGAATTGACCTAGGATTTTTGGGTATTTAGTAAATGGAACCGTCGGGTCCAAATTTAATTGTGAAATTGAAATGGTTTGGTTCGATTTCGTACCATAATTACATTTTTTAACATTTACAACAACATTACATTAATTAACCAATGACATGTTCAATCTTGACTCTTACAAAATTAGATAGTCCAATTAGAAATATACAAATAAAAATTTGTCTGATAAGATCCATTTACTAATGTATATAAATTATCGAAAAGTAAATAATAACGCTAAAACATCACTGATCTTGAGGAACAAAGATGAAGTCGTGACTTGTGAGAGGGAAGCAGCTGAAAATGAGAGTAATAGCTTAACTTAAATGGCAGAATGAGGGAATGTTAGGTGAACTGTGAAGTGAAATTGGGCTTAATTGAAATTGTAGGAAAAATATTTTGGGTTCAAGTTGGGCTTGGTCCTTGAAGCCTTGGGCACTTATTAGTCACTTAATTAGTTAATTGGAAAATTTACTTAGAAAAATTAAAATAATTTGGCTTATTCAATATAAAAAATTAAAAAAAATAGAGTGATTCGGTTATTCGATTCTTAGTTTAAAATAAAAAACCGAACCATCTAGAACCAAACTAAGCTTGTCGGTTCTCAATTCTAACAACTATTCGGGCATTTAACCTAAGAAGAACCAAACCTAATGGAACCTCTTGGTTCGATTAGGTTTGGGCCCATCTTAGTTCGGGAGTTTTGTTCGGCCCTAATTGCTGGTTCACATAAGAAATAACACACACACGATGCATCATTAAGGTGGGGTTTTTTGGTCTTTCATGGTTGTATATAAACCTAATAAGAGTTGATGTAGGATCTGACTTTAGATTTTCAGTTATTTTGATTTTTCCTCAAGTTCATTTTTGGGTTTTGGCATATTAGCTTGTCCAACCGGCTTATCAATCCATGCTGGGACACATTAGATCTGGCACTCTGGATAGATTTAAAGATGCATTTGATGATGCCTTGAATGGGGGAAAGGGATTTGCTATGGCTGCTCGTGATTGCTCCAAACATTTCATGTCAGAGTTTGATGATGGTTCTGCAGGTACAATATCTGATGTTTATCATGCCATCTATATTTACATGGTGAGAGGGGTTGAGCATGTTATCACATGTATTTCATCGATACTTAGAATGGAATTCCCAAGAAGAGCTCTGAAAAGGCAAAGGGGATGCAGATTTAAATTTGAATTGCTTCAACCATTAACATAGTATATTTTTTATTTAGCTGAATGGTACATTTTTCATTAGAAAAGTAATTTTAGCCTGTAGCTTCTTCTTCTAGATGATCTTAGTGGACGTTTTTAAGTATGATAGAAGGCTTGATTGAAGGTTCAATAGCTTATAATTGCAGAGCGTGGTATCCCATAAAAACTAACTCTTCTCTATAGTACTGATTAACTTGTTATTTTTCAGAAGTATACATTGACCAGGCAAATTGGGACTCGTCCAGAGTAAGGGAAAAACTTCATCGAGATATGGATGCACATGTTGTGGCAGTTCGCATAGCCAAGCTATCTGAACTTACAACTATGTATGAGGTATGAAATCTTGTGATGTTGCAACTTTGCAACTGTTGACTCTAGTAATTATAGATTCAACAGTTTGAATCTCCTTTATGTATGTCTGAAATCCATGGATTTATTGCATTATTATTGATGTATGAAATTTGCAAGTGCAAGGATGTATCCCTATGATATATTGCCTTGATTTCGTCAAATTTGAGGCAGTTATAGCTAGCAACAGACTTGTTAGCAAAACAGAGCTGGTTATCTTTGCTAGACCTTAATTTGAGTTATAACTGTGGTGCAATAAAATGGTTTACTTAATTTTATAGCCATGCAATCCTGTCTAGTATTTCACTGATATGATTTCTTATGCAGTCAAAATTGAATGAAGCATTGTCTGGCCCTGTTGAGGCTTTATTAGATGGAGCCAGTGATGATACATGGCCTGCAATAAGGAAACTTCTCCAACGTGAGACTGAAAATGCCGTTGCTGGGTTTTCTACTGCTCTCTCTGGTTTTGAAATGGATGAAGAAACCCAAGATAAAATGCTTCTAAGGTTGAAGGAGCATGCAAGAGCATTGGTTGAAGCAAAGGCGAAAGAAGAGGCTGGAAGGGTTTTGATTCGCATGAAGGACAGGTACTTGCTAAATGTTTTCAATTCAAGACCTAGTTATCATTAACATAACGTTTTTTTTTTTTTTTTGGGATTCTACTTGTGCGAATTGGGAACTGACCGGTCAATTATTTATAGGTTCACAACAATATTTAGCCATGATTCTGATTCAATGCCACGGGTCTGGACCGGGAAGGAAGATATTCGGGCCATCAACAAAACTGCTCGATCTGCTGTATGATATTTTCCACCTAGATCTTTGGTGGGATTATTTATTTCTCGATTGAATTATACTTCTAACAATATCTTTTCTTTTCTTAGTCTTTGAAGCTACTATCTGTTATGGCTGCAATCCGTTTGGATGACAAAGCTGACCCTGTTGAGAATAAATTGAACCTTGCTTTTTTGGATTCCAAGGCTGGTTCTACCAATAAAAGCAGTTCAATGGACGCTCTTGCATCAAGCACTTGGGATGAGGTAGTCATTTTAATGGTTCATTTCTTGACTTATTTTTTGATGTTGGTGAAATAACACTAAACTGCACTAAATACTGATCTTTGTTAAATTCTCATCCTAAAAAATACAGACATTTGAAGGGAAAACTGGTAAACTGTTTCTCATGGGTGTTTCAAAAGCCTTGTTTCTATTTTGACATGAACTAACTTAGCCCTCGTTTGGCCCCCATTTTGGAGAAATGAAAATGGGTGGAATAGTGTTTTTTTGAAAAATGAGTGGTTGGAAAAGAAGGAAAAATTTTCGATTTACGTGTAATATTATTTTATGGAAGAATGTATAGTTGAAAAGAGAAGAAAGAAAAATGAAATGTAATAGAATTGAATTAATGGGGGCCAAACGGGAGCTTAGTTTCAGTGCCTGGATGATTTAGAAATAACTTAGTTATGATTCATCTATGTAACTATATGATGAGGACATCGGACGTGACATCGGACGTTTACTTCTTTTATTTAAGCTTTATATATTTTTGCACTATTATTTAAAATTTGGACTTGTATGGGCTCGGGCCCAATCTCGTTAGAGTTGCTTTACTATTTAAACCTATTTTGCATTGTAATTTTCAGTTGATGATAAATGAATAATATTTTGGTGGCTTATGGCGCTTTTCTCTCTTCCTGTTTTCTTTCTTCCCTTCTGTTGAATTCCCATCCCTTTCTTCTCTCTAATTCCCCCTCCCCATAAATCTATTCTAATTTTGCAATTAACTGTCCCGTTGGTGCTGCATCAAATTTGATATCAGAACCGAACCTTGGGTAATTTCTTTTCTTTAATCCAAAAATTTCTTCCTATTTCCTTCCCAAAATCTATTGGAACAGCACAAACTAGAAGAATTTTCGTGAAGGCAGCAGTTTTTTTTCTCTTCTTCAATTTTCAATCTTGGTTAAAAAAATAAAAAATAAAAAAATAAAAAAAATTACTGTTTCACGGTTATTGTTCACGCCAAAATTAAAAAAAAAAAAAAAAAAAGAAGCTGCGGGGCAAATTTAATTCTGCGTCAACTTAATCTGCTGCAACATTTTCAAATTAAAGTTGCTGTTTCAACCCTAGATGTGTTTTCAATTCCTACCAAGCCTAATAGCAAACAGCTTACCTCTCAATATATAGCCAACCAGCAGCCCATTAATTACATTCCACCCATATTATAGTACTGGGCCCATATAACCTAATTCCTTCCTACATAAAGAAGCCCAAACTATCCAACCTAATTGCAACAAATCTCCAAGCCCGATAAATACCAACCCGGTCCAACTCTTTATCATTTTCAATCTAATCCAAAACCCAAACATCTTCCCGTAGCCGCTACAGAAACCGACCTCTCCATCGACGCCGCGCACACTACCCGGCGTTTTGTCTTCTACCCACATCACCGCCCAGCACCGCTACACCCACTGCGTCTCTGTCAGCAACACAACCCAAGTTCATACAAAATAGCCCACTACCTACAATTTCCCTTCACACAGAAACCCGATTGAGGTCGCCGCCACCGTCTTCATTCTCAGTAGTCCACTACGTATACACATAAAATCCAAATTACAACTAACAAATTTAATACCAATAGTTCAAGGCCCATTACCACGTAACGAGCCCCTGATCTAACTGTTGCAATCAACCTCCAGTGGTTCCAGTCACAGCCATCTCCCGACTGTCGCTGCTGAAACCAGTCCTTTGTTGACGCAACACCACTATCGTCCATACACACAAATACCACAGTGACTGCAGACAAGGAAGCCCAGTTTTGAGTTGCCGAATGTAGGGACTAGTTTTACATTACCGAGGCATCATCTTCAAAATACCCCAACCACCATCGGATTCAAGAGGTAGCTGTCAACCAGATTCAGAGAAGTCAGAGACAATTTCTTGTGCCCTAGATTGTTGAGTACTATTGTCACAATTCAAGAGGAGCGAGTTCTTAATTGGAAGATAACTGAAATGGCGGGAAGAACATAAACATTCGTGGAGTCCCACTCATTGGCAATTCCAACCAACTGAACTTAGGGAGTCACTGCTCCTATCTATTTTTAGTTGACACTACTGCTTTATTTAGAATTGTATCAGTTAATTCTTTGTGTTGCTAATACTTTAGTAATTTGAGCCTTAAACCTACTTGATTGGAATTTGCGAACTAACTCCCATTGTTCACCCGTTTACCCCACGTAACTAGGCCTATCATTTGTACCTTTGCTTTTTATTTTATTCGCATTATTATTATTAACTTGCTAAGAATCGGACTTTACGTAATCCCATTTTTAACAAACAAATAATAATAATAATAATAGAATATCATATTGTTAATCTACTGTTCGCACTAGTTGTTTGTTGATCTCTATAGTGCACTTCACTTAGCTAGTGCTATTGTGTATGCAATTGCGTAGTGGTCGTGTTACTGCTTCTAGTGCTAGTACCCTTGCCATGGACCCTTCCTATATTGAAGCCCTCACCCGAAGTTGGCACAATTACAAAATCAATTAACGGCTGTCCAAACTGAGGTAGCCGCTACTCGTGAGGAGAATAGAGCCCTAACCGCTAGGTTGAACACTCTTGACCCAATCCTACATTCAACTGAAGCTGAAAACTCTGAGGCTTCCATTAATAGACCCCATCGTCGTCCACAAGGCAGTTGACACCACGCCAGACATGATCGTAGGGAAGGAAATTAGGCTTGTGGGCGTGAGCGGGAATATCACCGTCATGGTACACTATCTCCCCCTCGCCACGAGGAATGCCTCTTTCGAAATATTAAGTTAGACGTCCCTACATTTGATAGTTGTCTAGATCCTAGTGTATTCAATCAATGGGTTAGAGATATGGATCGTTTCTTTGCCTGGTGGGGTCCCGGAAGATCGGAGGGTACAATTTGCCAGTTTGAAATTAACTGGCACCGCTCAACTCTTTTGGGAAAGTGTTGAGGACCTTCTGGAGAGGTGTCATGCTCCCCCTGTTGGGAGTTGGGATGAAATGAAGTGTCGCCTTCAAGAAAAATATTTACCTCAATCTTACAGGGGTAACTTGCTGGATCAATGGAACGCACTTACGCAAGATAGTCGACCTGTGACTGAATACGTTGCTCAGTTTGATGAGTTTCGAATGAGATGTCAAGTCGTTGAGGATGAGGTCATGACCTTGAGTAGGTTTAGGCAAGGTTTAAGGGATGATCTTAGACGTGAGCTTGTCCTTAGAGGCGTCACCACTCTTGACCACGCCTACTTTTTCGTTCGGGATTACGAGTTAGTGACTAGGACACTGTATAGAAATCGTAGTGACTTCTGCACTGCAACCTCTTCTGCATCCACTCCATCCCTTAAATCTATTCTAGGACCTCCTCCTTCTAATACTACCCCCACATCGGGTAGCAAAGGTCGAGGTTCTGAGGTTTCAAGAACGTCCTCCCGTTTGCAATGCTTCAACTGTAAGGGTTTTTGGTCACATTTCTTCTAAGTGTCCTAGCCGAGCTCTAGTTATGGAAGAGCGTGAAGGTATAGTTGACGAACCACTAGAGGACCAGGTTTATGAGCCTAAGTTAGAAGAGTTTGATGACTTGGAGGATAGTGAAGATATCTTCTTAGGTTGTATTCAGGCTAGTCCCCTTATTCAACATACACCTAGAGTCGATGTCGTCCGTTGCACTCTTATCTAGCCTAGGGATGTTGATGATTGGCGTCGTCATGCCATCTTCCACACTTACATCAAGATTAATAACAAGGGTTGTAAAGTTATCGTAGATAGTGGCAGCTGCATTAATGCGGTTTCGATGGCTATTGTATCCCGTCTAGGGTTGAAGTCTGTTTCTCACCCTCAGCCATACAGCGTCTTTTGGGTTGATACCTCTTCTATAGCTGTCAAGGAGCCTTGTTTAGTCCCTATCCAGTTTCTCGAGTATAAGGACCATATATGGTGTGATGTCATTTCAATGGATGTCGGGTACATCATTTTGGGACGACCTTGGTTATTTGACCTAGATGTAACCATCTATGGTCGATCTAATTCCTGCTCCTTCGTGTTTAATGGAAAGAAGATTACCTTAACCCTCTACCCCCAAAGCTTGTTGGCCCACTGGAAATGAAGAAGAGTGTGGAACGAAAGGGATTGCATATCATTAGTCCTATGGAGTTTGAGCGTACACTTGTTGGTGACTCAATTGTGTTCGCTGTGGTGGTCATGGAGGTTTCATCCCACTCCACAATAGAGAGCCCTGTTGAAGTCCGGTCAATCCTCCAAGAGTTTCGAGATGTCTTTTCGGAGGACCTACCTGATCATCTACCTCCTCTATGGGATATTCAACATGCCATAGATTTCATCCCGGAGGCATCCCTTCCAAATTTGCCTCATTATAGGATGAATCCTACCGAGCACGCTGAACTTCAAAGGCAAGTGGATGACCTTCTTCACAAAGATTAATTCGTGAGAGCTTAAGCCCGTGTGCTGCCTCCGCCCTATTGACGTCCAAAAAGGATGGTTCTTGGAGGATGTGTGTGGATAATCGTGCGATCAATAGGATCATGGTGAAGTATCGTTTTTCCATTCCTAGACTTGACGATATGTTAGACATGATGGTTGGTGCCACAATCTTTTCGAAGATTGATCTGAAGAGTGGATATCATCAGATTCGAATTCGCCTAGGTGATGAGTGGAAGACTACGTTTAAAACGAAAGATGGTCTTTATGAATGGCTGGTCATGCCTTTTGGGCGAAGCAATGCGCCAAGTACCTTTATGCGGGTAATGACGCAAACTCTTTGACCTTTCATGAGTAAGTTTCTTGTTGTTTACTTTGATGATATCCTTATCTATAGTAAGACTAAGGAGCAACACCGTGACCACCTCACACAAGTTTGCTCTACCCTTCGTGCAACTAATCTGTATGCTAACATCAAGAAGTGCTTTTTCTTCACTGGTACAGTCGTTTTTTTGGGTTTCATTGTCTATTCGATAGGAGTATCTGCTGACCCCGCCAAAGTTCAAGCGATTATTGACTGCCCTGAGTCTAAAGTTATTCATGACGTCAGGAGCTTTCACGGTTTAGCTACATTTTACCGTCGTTTTATCAAGGGGTTTAGCACTATTATGGCGCTAATCACAGAGTGCATCAAGAAATGGAAGTTTCATTGGACACAAGAAGCGGCTAAGGCCTTTAAGTTGGTCAAGAAGCGAATGACGGAGGCTCCTGTCATGCGTCTTCCCGAATTTTCCAAAGTCTTTGAAGTTGAATGCGATGCCTCCGGGGTAGGTATAGGCGGAGTCTTGAGTTAGGATTGTCACCCTGTTGCCTACTTCAATGAGAAGTTAAATGAAGTCAAACAACAGTACTCGACTTATGATAAGGAACTTTATGCGGTGGTCCAGGCTATGCGCTATTGGCGCCACTATTTGTTGCCCTAGGAATTTGTTCTTTATTCGGACCACGAGGCCCTCCGTTACCTCAACTTCGAGAAAAGATTAAGCTCTAGGCATGGTCGATGGATTGAATATTTACAGACATATTCATTTGTTTTAAAACACAAGAAGGGTGTGGAGAACCAAGCAGCTGATGCTTTAAGTTGTTGTGTCTCCCTTTTGTCAATCATAAGTGTCAAGGTCATCGATTTTGAAAGACTTAAAGAGGACTACGAGGCATGTCCCGATTTTAAGGATATCTTTCTCGATTTGCAAAAGGGACAATCACACACCACAGATAGCTTCCGACTTGAGGAGGGTTATTTCTTTCGAGCCAATAAATTGTGCATCCCTCGAATTTCAGTGCGAGATTTCATCGTGTGGGAAATTCATGCGGGAGGGTTAGCTGGTCATTTTGAACGTGATAAGACCATAGAGAAAGTTGAACGTCAATTCTATTGGCCTAGCTTGAAGAAAGACGTGGCTAAGATTGTTAGTACTTGTAACACCTGTCAATTGAGTAAATAGAAGAAGCAGAACACAGGCTTATACACCCCTCTTCCCGTCCCCAATTGTTCTTGGCAAGATGTTAGTATGGATTTTGTATTAGGCCTTTCACGCACCCCAAAGAAATATGATTCTATTTTTGTGGTTATCGTCCGTTTTTCGAAAATGGCTCATTTTATCCCCTGTAGCAAAACCTCAGACGCGTCTAAGGTGGCTATGTTGTTCTTTAATGAGATTGTTAAATTGTATAGGCTTCCTAAGACTATTGTGTCCGATAGGGATGTTCGTTTCACTAGCCATTTTTGGAGGACTTTGTGGCAAAAGATGGGTACCAAATTGAAATTTTCTACGGTCTACCACCCTCAGACTGACGGTCAAACTGAAGTTGTTAATCGAAATCTTGGTAACCTATTGCTTTGTCTGGTCCGGGAAAATCTTCGAAATTGGGATTTGATCCTCCCTGTAGCTCAAATTGCGTATAATAACTCCATAAATCGTTCATTAGGTATGAGTCCATTTGAAGCCATTTATGGGTACAAGCCTAGGAAACCGTTAGATCTCATCCCTTTGCCCCCGCAGGCTAGAGTGTCAGTGTGAGCCGAAGCATTTGCACAACATCTTCGTGATTTGCATATTGAGATCAATAAACAACTTGAAGCTAGTAATGCAAAATATAAACTACAAGCTGATTTACGTAAACGACATATTGAGTTTAATGTTGGGGATTACTTTATGGTCCGCATTAGGCCAGAGCGGCGTCTACATGGACCCGCCTCCAAATTGCAAGCTTGTAGTGCGGTCCTTTTAAAATTTTAAAGCAAGTTGGTCCAAATGCCTATGTTGTTGACATTCCACCACATCTTGGTTACCATTTTACTTTCAATGTTGAGGATCTAGTAGCTTATAAAGGTCATTTCATTCCCTCAGATGATCCTTTGTTTCCTCCTTTTGTGGACCTTGATCCCGACTATTTGGCCAATTCTAACCCACTACCACCTCTCACAGCGCACACAGATAAAATTGATGCTATTTTAGATGAAGAAACTGTGTTTACTAATGATGGAGAGGTTCAACGCTTCCTTATTCATTGGGTTGGTCGACCACATTCTGATTGTACATGGATCTCCAGAGAGACACTGCAGCAATTGAATCTAGATTTATTGGAGTTTTATCGGAGTCAGTAGGATTTTCCTTGGCCTAGATCGCCTCCCGTTCACCCAAGGGGAGTTGGTGAGGACACCAGGTTCAGATCTCGACTGACACATTTTTACAGACGTCGGAAGAAGTTTGCCCAACCACTCAACTTATGGTTGGGAGATTGATGACAGCCTATAGTGATATATCCACTCGACAGGGTCGAGTTTTCTTCCACCCTGGAAGAGTTGATGAGAACATCGAACGTTTACTTATTTTATTTAAGTTTTATTTATTTTTGGACTATTATTTAAAATTTGGATTTGTATGGGCTCGGGCCCAATCTCGTTAGGATTGTTTTACTATTTAAACCTATTTTGCATTGTAATTTTCAATTGATGATGAATGAATAATATTTTGGTGGCTTATGGCGCTTTTCTCTCTTCCTGTTTTCTTTCTTCCCTTATGTTGAATCCCCATCCCTTTCTTCTCTCTAATTCCCCCTCCCCATAGATCTATTCTAATTTTGCAATTAACTGTCCCGTTGGTGCTGCATCACTATATATAAAGTTCACATGATCCATTATTTTAATTATGTAACACAAGTCGAAGGTTGTTGGCAGCAAGTGCACATTTGTATGCACAGTTTATTCCACAGTGCATTAATACTTTTTCTGTGGTTGGATATTCCTATCCAGGTTCCTGCATCAAAAACTTTGATTACGCCAGTCCAGTGCAAATCCTTGTGGAGGCAGTTTAAGGCAGAGACTGAATACACTGTTACTCAAGCCATTGCTGCTCAGGCATGATCACACACAAAATACTTTTGAAAACTTTGTAACTTTTGGGTCGTAAATTTTACCTCCATTATCTCTGTTTGAACTTAACTTGTTTAGTATTTCTGTGAACATCATTATATCTAGTGCCGATCACAAAGAATTATGACTTTTGACAAACTCAAATAAATTTGGGACAAGGCTTAGTTTTGTTGAGTTGAGTATGATGGATAAAGAATTTGCTAATGAAAATTACTGATTCTTCATTTTTCTCAATTCTAGGAGGCTAGTAGGCGAAGTAACAACTGGTTACCACCTCCATGGGCAATAGTGGCGTTGGTTGTCTTGGGTTTCAATGAATTCATGACACTTTTGAGGTACTCTGCTGCATACTTATGGACTGTGTGTGTGAATATCTCCATTTATTTAAGTTTTTGGGCTTCCTTTTTTTTTTTTTTTTTTAAATTTTCTTTTTCCCTATCCGGGTACTCTTATCTGGTGACATTCTAGATTGAGACTTCTCTCATCCGCGCCATTTGGATTGCAATGCATTTTCATCTTTGCAGAAATCCCTTGTACTTGGGCATTATTTTCATTGCTTTTCTGCTCGTTAAAGCTCTATGGGTGCAACTAGACATCTCCAGTGAATTCCGCAATGGAGCTGTAAGTGTCTATTGTCTTGTTGCTAACCCCCTTATTATATTTTTCTTGCAACTACATTTAATTTTTGGTTGTAAATAGAAGTCAATAAGGCATACACTGATGATGGAACATTTTTAATTTGGAATTTTTGGTTTAATGGCTCTGTTTCCACTGCAGCTTCCTGGAATCCTCTCATTGTCGACCAAATTTCTTCCTACTGTCATGAACCTTCTTAGGAAACTAGCAGAGGAAGGTCAAAGACATGCAAACACCGACTCTCAGCAGAATGCTCCACAAGCTGCAAAGAGTCTGCAGAGTGTGGCACCATCTAGTGCTTCCTCTGAGGTGACCTCTTCCGAAAATGGAACTGAAAACTCGAGTCCTTCAGCACATCACAAATTGCAGTAGCAAGCAGTCAGTTAATAAGGCATCGACTCCAAGGAACGAATCTTGAAGGCATTCATATTTTTGTGTAGATTTGATATACTGGGGCCATGGTTTATGAAAAATGCCCCACCGATGTATAATTTATTTTAGATTATAATCCCCACCGTCAGGCGTTGATTGTATTTCGTCTGTGGTGTAACTTCAACCACCCCAATTCTCCCCTGTTTGTGATTATTTCAGTGCTTTCCATAAAATTTTGTATCATGAGCAGCGAAATACCACTGTATCTCAAGGACTATACAAATTTTATGTACCAGTTTATCAACTCTTTTCTACCATATAAATTAAGAAATTGGCTACTTAATCTCCTCTCGTCTCTTCACCTTGTTTGTTTTCATCGTCCCAATCTGGCCGAGTATGTTTGGTAAAGCTTTTTAAAGTTTATAAGCTGATTAAATATTATTTATATTCATTAACTCGGAATGATTTATAACTTTTATCTACATATTTCGTAAGACCCACAACTTATAATTTACAAAAAGCTTCGTTAAATGTTTTCTTCGTTTACTTTGGCCTCTGCTTCTCACTATTACTGCCACCTTTGCCACGGGCTCTTTCCTCGCATGGGACGAGCCTCTTGCAGTGATTTCTCAGCGTGTCGTATTGTTTAGAAGGATTTTTTTTTTGGCTTATCCAAGTATATTTATCAAAACAAATTAAAAGTAACTGTTTGTTCAAAAAATTAAAAGTAAATCTTTACTTACTTTCTCTCCATGTACTTAAAAATTGATTTTTATCGACTTAATCAAATATGCCATTGAAGTAGAACGCAACATTTCATTCTTATTGAATGGTTGGTTCCCAACCAGATTTGGACAACTACACCAATTGTAAGATGGCTCTTGGACTATGATCTTAATTAATTGTCAACCCATCTCATTATGTCAAATAATTGTGGGTCCTTAAAGTATGTAATGTAGGTCCATATTCATCCTTGTATTTTTGGTACCATGTCCCTTAATCTTTGTCTCTTCTTTAAAAATATATAGTTATCCCCCACCCATCAGAGTTATGCAATCCCCTTCATAGTTGTCTTGTTTGTCACATCATTATGGGACCAAATTTAAGTTATTACATTCAAACCATGAATTTTGAGTTGACTATATTAAATAACTAGTAATAGTCAATAATTAATTGCTGTCACAATTATATTCGAAAGATAATTTAGTTTCATCGTGCATATAATTATATAATGATGTGATTTATCACTTTCGTCTCATGTTATACCTTCTAAATTATATACCGTCAAATTAGCGGGAAATTATTTAGTTTGATGAAAAGTAAATTCGATCAACTGACTTGACTTCGGTAGAGTTCAAGTCAACAAGATAGTAATAAAAATTATTGAAGTAACACCATCTTGAGGTCAATCATTTTCGCCTATCTTAAACACCAATAACTTGATTGGTCATGTGAATTCTACAATTGAAAACTCTATTGCCTAGCTGATTTTATCGACTACTAGTAGGATTTACTCAATTTTTTCCCAATTGAAATACCAGAATGAGAAATAGTAGACAGAAAAGGACTACTCTATTTCTCATGGGACATGGCAATGTGTTAGGTGCACCATGTGAGATTTTCCTCTTAAATGCACAAACAAAACACAGAACTCGATGGTTCTTTTTCGTACCTAGGATGCTTAGATTGAGAAAGAAATTTATTTATTTATTTATTTATTTTTTGGGTTCAATTTTTGTGACCAACTTAAAATGCACAAGCAGTCTTATTCTAATTACTTAAAATTTTATGAGATTTTGTTGAGCATTTGTGCAAAAAAATTAATCTTTTAGATGTAAGTTGAAGCATGAAAGTAGACGTTGTTGAGAAAAATGTAGGAAAATCTGAAAACTTAATGAATTTCAAGGCACGAAAAACGTTATCTTTTAAGAGATGTTTCTCCCCTATCCAACGAAGTCACGACTGAGGTATGATAGAAAACCTCTCTCAAGATACAATAGAGGAGTTTGATTCAAATTGTGACTGTTTGATCAAATTAAGAAGACATTCAAAAAAGAACTAATGATGGCAAGAGAAAGAAAGAAGATTATTTTTAATGTGTCTTGCAAACGAGAATTTGCTCAGAATTTATAGAAATTGAGGCAACCGTTTGAATAGGTGTGTCCCTTAAAATGAAGAATACATCTATTGGAAGTAACTGTAAAAAACGAACAGACGCACCTATTCAAAGACTTTCGAAAATAAAATTCTCTTTATCATTCGGAAAACAAAAAATAAATATATGCAAAATGATGAAAAATATCTAGCAGACGTGTTAAACGTACCAATTAAAATGTTTGTGCTATGAGATTGCTTTATTTTATATTATTTTATTCATATTTTTTAACCCCTGATTTTGGTAGGTCCAGTGCTATACAGGTTGAATTAATTATGCTATTTATTTTTTGTATTTTTCTCGTCAGATTGGTTGGTAAGGATTTATATGTTAGAGGACATAGAAAATTTGGCGGGGAATTGAAAAGAAATGGCTGTGTGGTTTCATCTGAGTTTTCGACCGATTGACAACCACAAAGGCCATATCTATAGACATGTCAAGTAGTTTGTAGTTGGTCACGACTCATATTTTGTCACTCCATGCCAAACTTAATAAGGTTTACCTCAACCTACTCAAAAATAACTTCAAACTGCCTCCAGAGCCGTGCTTTGTTACACAAGTTACGAATTATTTAATATATATAGGAAAAAATCCTCATCAATGGCTAAAAGTTAGATATCGTTGTATATTTTTTAATTAAATAGGTTCATGTAGATCGCTCAACAATATGTAAACATATCAAGTTGCTAGAAAATGATTTGAATGAAGGAATTATAATCATTAAACTAAGGGGAAAAAAAGGAATTTATCTGCTTGTAAAGAAGCAATTATGCCAGAATTTCACTAGATGCTATCGTTGGTTTGCCTTATTTTTCTTTGCCATTGTCCAACAAAAATCCGTCAAGTGTATTCTAGCTAAATTCTGACATAATTTTTCTATACATATAGCAGGCTTGAAAAAACGATCTCATGTTCAAGAGAATTAAAAATTAATTGTCTTTAAATCTTTATATTACAAAACTTGCACGATGTCCCCATGCTAACATGAATTTGGAAACATAAATTAATGTCCCAATGCAAACTTTTTTCATTTTGTCAATGACCCACTTTGTGATTTTGAATGACAATATTAGTAAGAAAATATACCAATCATAAAGACGTAATCTGAAATATTTTGTACGTTAAATTAAACATAATGAACAAAATTAAGGAATAAAAATTTATAAATTGTTTAAAATCTTTAATACCGTAGAGTCCAGTCCAGTCCAGTCCAATCCACTATCCTTGACACGTCCATAATACTAACGACTGTGTGCTTATGATAATCAAACAAGAGGATTTATTTTTATGTTGGAAGCACTGTAAAGTAAATTCCAGCAACTTTTGATGTGCATTTGTCTCTATGGAAGTGATTGTGGGCAGGTCCCAATGTATTCAATGTAGATCCAGATCAAAGCCAAGGATGTCTTTTTTAAATCTGCAGGCATATTTTTAATATAAATCTTTAATAATTTTCATGTGGAACTTCAACTTGGAACACAACATAGAAGCATGGCCTTGACCTTACATTATTTATAGGAATTGTTTTTTTCTAGAATAAAAGAAATTAATTAAATCTCTAGCATGATTAGTAAAGTTTATGTTGATACATATAACATTAACCAGCTTATAATAATTAATTTTGAATTGAATAATGCTACGGGTAAAGGGAAATTTTCACAGAAATTTTACAGGATTCCACAAGGCATAAATTCGTTGGCATATAATAAAAGGAAAAAAAAAATAAAAAATAAAATTAAAACTCTTTGCAAATCAGGTGCTGCCACAACTAGACTTTTTGAGATTCTGTGAAAGAATTCCCGTACTTAGGGAATTTTCCTTTTGTATTATCTTCATCTTCAACATGCAACAAGTGTTAGCATTGTATCTTCCACCCTTGATCAGGAGCGAATCCAGGATTTGGAGTGAGTACGGGGGCCGGTTGATCGTTGGTCACTATAAAATATTTAAAATTAAATATAACAAGTTATATTTTTGCTAAAAATGAACATATATTTTCTGCTATGCATTTCTACCAAATGGGGGGCGTGACATAGCGGCCAAGCGTTGTAAGCTTCAAATTATGGTCAGGAGTTTGTATCCTTCTAATTGCACTAAACTTGAACATATATTTGTTTGTTGGAATTAGTGTCACAATTCAATGCATGCAAATGAAGGTCAAGGCTTTAATAATATTAGAGAAGGGGTCACAGGTTTGAATCCCCACTCTTGCATTAGTTTTAGTAAAAATTGTTGAAATAGAAAAATAACACTATAAATTGCTCTTTCTTATTTGCTTATTTGTGAGATATTTTTATCTGAGAGATAAAAATATTAAGCAAAAATTCTAATTTTTCTCGTTTTAATTTCAAATTTAAATGTCAAAAAAACTTCGCAAAAGATGGGTAGATAAATGAAAATAAAAATGCATATAGAACGAACAAATAATACTCAATCATCAATCAACCCCTAAGAAAAAAATCCCCTTTATTTCTTTTTCGGTAATGTAACGAATAAAAGTCTATGTAAGTACAATATGGCTAAAAAAAGTAGTAGTAATTAAAAAGAAAATAAAGGAGCAATAACGCCCTCTTGATTCGAAACCAAGATGTCCAATTTGGTTGTGAAACTTTAACAGAGCCACAAGAAAGGTTGTTGAAGATAATGGATTATTAGATACATAATATAAAACTTTTATCTATCATCAACAAAAAAATTGCTTTTGGCGGATTCAGCACCGGCGGCCGCGGGGGCTCGCTAGGTGCTGTATCTGCCTTGATAGAGTGTTATATTTGAGAATAAGATCATGTTTTGTACAATGGGTACGACAATAATTAATAATGGTTTTAAGTGCTTATAAACTATGAATTTCATGAAATGTGCATATAATAAGCAGATGATAAATTGTGTGTCGAAATATGAGCATATAAAATATGTTTGACTATCTTAAAGTAATATTTAAGCTTTGCCCAATGTGTGCTATATATATACTAAGCCGGTTTAATGCGGGCCGAGTGGCCCATGGATTGAGCTCTCACGAGCCCATTGCCACCCCTGTTGCTGCCATCCAGCTCGACCGTGCATACACAATTCACAATTTTGTGGGGTTGTTGATGGTTGATAAAGAGATATAATAATAGTTATATGCAGTTATCTACTTGGTACAGACCTGAGCGGGTTTCTATTAATGGTGGCCGAAACTGTGAAGAGACCATTAAACGAAGGAGAAGCTGAAAATGCACAGAATGCAGGCTGGAAAAGTGAGCTAGCTAGCTGTATATCGTCCACGTAGTTGTTGGATGCTATGAAAATAGTAAAAATTCATTAAACAGAGGCGCATGCATTCATTATCTCTTCAACTGTGACATTCATTTCTATATTTAATGGTATTCTCAGTTGATAATTTATGTGGCATTTATTACTTGTAAGACTTACCAATAGTCATTCCAAATTATATTGTTATATTCTGGAATTTTCTTATTAATTTCTCTCATGTACATTATATAGTATTATATAATTGGGAAGAATACACAGAGAAAAAGGCCAATCAGAGGTAACCATATCAAGAAAATCTGCAGAAGTTTATAGGGGATTTGTGAGTGTGCGATTTTCTGTCTGTCTCTCAATGGCTTTGGTTGGTGGTGCAGCAGAAATTCTTATGAAATTCAAAATCTTGCTCTCTTTAATTCTATGGATCAACACTTTTGCTCTCTCTCAAGGTGCGTCTTTCTTCAATACTTTGTCTTTCAGACTCTCTCTCTCTCTCTCTCAATCTGTTGCTTTGCCTGTCTTCCTCTCTGTGGCCCCCTACTATAGGCGGCCGTCAGGTGTGGTGTTGAGATTTTTAGGGCCTTAAACTAATTTTACATGGGAAGCCTTTGAAAATAAAATTACATGGGACGCACCCACCTCTCTCCGGCATGACAATAGGTGGCGTAGGTTTGGCCCCGTATAGATGAGGGCCAAATTTGACTATTGCCCCATATAAAGTTGGCAAGACTTCAAACTTTCGAGGCCGGTCCTGTCTCTGAATTTTATTTTGATATATATATTTTTTTCTTTTTTCCACAATTAGATTGCATGCATGTTTGTCCAACAGACTTTTTACCAACTTGAAAATCATTTCCATGCAGCTTATGAACATCCAGGACAGTATCGATACCCTTTCATAAGACCAGCAAGCTCATTCACCGAACCGCCATCCGCAGCCGAGTCCAGAGGCGCAAGTAAGACCTATGACTACATAATCATCGGCGGTGGCACGGCCGGCTGCCCACTCGCGGCCACCCTATCGCAAAACTTCAGCGTACTATTACTCGAAAGAGGCGGAACCCCTTTTGCCAATGGAAATGTATCATTTTTGCAGAATTTTCACATTTCCTTAGCCGATACATCACAAACCTCTGCATCACAAGTATTTATTTCCACCGATGGAGTTATTAATTCCAGGGCTAGAATCTTGGGTGGAGGTACCTGCATCAATGCAGGATTTTACACCAGAGCAAGCGCAAGGTACAGCTTCAAAATGCCTACTGACCACATTTTTGCTTCTTTCCTAGTTTGAGTTATATAAGTGTACATGTTTTGGGCGAAAATTTGCGTAGTAATTGGGTGTTTATACTAGTTTTAGACGAATGGAAAGAGAATTTACCTTCGTTTAGTGATTTACTAGATATTGAGATAAAAATGTAGGATCTTGAATGCTATTTGAGATTAAGAATGTGGGCATTGAACAAATGGTTGCTAATTAGACCAAATTAAGATTTAAACTAGTAGATAATCGCTATGGCTCTGTTCATGGACTACTACAACGTGTTTAGTAAACAGTTCTAGACAGACTAAACAATATTATGAACATGATTTTATGTTCATTTTCTTGTAAGTTGCCATTGTATGCTGTCATTTTTGTTTTTGTTGGTTGTTATGTTCTTGCTTTGGTAATAAATACTTGGTGTGGTCCTCTTGATTTAAATACATGACAATATCCGTACATCTAAACAACAAAAGAAGTTGTACCTTACCTACGCACCATAACTTCTCATATATGGCATTCAATTCAATTCAATTCTTTTCTTTTAAAAAGTACTTACTATATGGCTAATATTATTGTACACTTGTTTTCATAGTATTCGAATATCTAATATAGCATTAGGCCTTGGTAAGTTACTACATAGGAAGAGCGTACTCAACTGGAGAGTTCAAATCCCAGGTTAATATAGAGCGACCGGTAGAAGAATGCCTGATATTTATTCCCATTTTTGGGCTATCGGGTCATTTCTAGTCTCTCGTTATGCGAACTATGCTACAAAATATTTGACCTTCTTCCTTTGATTTTCAAGCAAGATTTTTAGAAAGATGGTTGATATGTGCCAACTTGTTAACACTTGAATTTTGTGACTTCCAGTTACATTAAAAGAGTAGGGTGGGATGCAAAACTGGTGAATGAATCATATCCATGGGTTGAGAGGCAAATTGTGCATAGGCCAGAGCTTGTGCCGTGGCAAAGAGCATTTAGGGACAGCCTTATAGAAGTTGGAATCTCACCTTTCAATGGATTCACCTATGATCATCTATATGGAACCAAAATTGGTGGAACTATTTTTGACAGGTTCGGTCGGCGTCACACCGCCGCTGAGCTCCTTGCCTCGGCAAATCCCGATAATCTCCATGTTTTAGTACACGCAACAGTCCAAAAGATTGTGTTTGACAAAACAAGTAAGTATTACTTAATAGGTCTAGAGAGTACAAACAACAAGATTTCATCGTGTAATTTATTATCAGTATCTTGGTAATATGCAATGCCATTACAGGTAAAAGACCTCGGGCAGTTGGAGTCATTTTCAAAGACGAAAACGGGAAGCAAAACAAAGCATTTCTTTCGAAGAGGCCAAGGAGTGAAATTATCGTGTCATCGGGAGCACTTGGGAGCCCTCAACTGCTGCTGCTTAGTGGGATCGGTCCAAAGGCAGATCTTGAAAAATTGAACATATCTGTGGTTCTTGACAATGAATTTGTTGGAAAGGGCATGGCTGACAACCCGCTCAACACAATCTATATCCCAACAAATAGGAATATCAAACAGTCTTTAATACAAGTTGTAGGAATTACCAAGTTGGGAGTGTACATTGAAGCTAGCAGTGGATTTGGACAGTCCATGGATAGCATTCATTGGAACAATGGAATTGTTTCTGCAGAGGTGAGCACCATGTTTCTTTGTGTATGTCTTGTATACAGTAATGAATAGGATTAGACACTAAAATAGACAATATTTTAGCTTCTTTTTCTTCTTTCGTACTGTCTAGTGTTAAATAGTCGACTTTACCAAACAATAGCATTTTGTTATGTTAACAGATAGGGCAGCTATCTACCATTCCTCCAAAGCAAAGATCACATGAAGCAATTCAAGAATACATAAAAAGAAAAAGAAACATCCCACACGAGACATTTATGGGAGGATTCATCCTAGAAAAGATTGCATGGCCCCTGTCAGCTGGTCAACTCAGCTTGCTCAACACAAATGTAGACGATAACCCGTCGGTCACCTTCAACTACTTCAACCACCCGTACGATTTAGCACGATGTGTGGACGGTATACGCATAATTGAGAAGATTTTGAAGTCTAAACACTTCATAAACTACACGAAGTGTGACAAGGAGACGATCGAAAAGATACTAAACATGAGTGTTCACGCCAATGTTAATCTTATTCCTAAGCATACCAATGACACAAAATCCCTAGAGCAGTTTTGTAAAGACACTGTTATCACAATTTGGCACTACCACGGAGGGTGCCATGTGGGCAAGGTGGTGAGCCCTGATCATAAGGTATTCGGGGTTGAAAGACTTCGTGTTATTGATGGCTCGACATTTGCTAGCTCCCCCGGCACCAATCCGCAAGCCACGGTGATGATGATGGGCCGGTAAGATCATCGTATTCTTGTTTATATGAGAAAATTTATTGACAAAAATTTAACAAATATATATCATCTTACAACTTGATTATAAATACAGGTACATGGGAGTGAAGATATTGAGAGAGAGATTAGGGAAAGCAGCTGGAGTATAAAGTCTAACACCAAGTAGAGAAGTAGAAAATGTTCAATTTATTGTGTTTCGTTATCAGAAAATGTAATTTTTGTGATTCTTATTTATTATATGTAGAGAGATTAGGCAGGGTTTGGCATTTAAGAAGTAAGCTATGTGGTATTTAATGTATAGTCTCATCCTAGACTTATGTTTCGTTTGCAATGCTGTCTTGATGTATATTTTTTAAGACTCTACATAGTGAATCTACTATTGGATGGACTGATTTATTAGGCTAATTTGCATTTCTCTTGACATTAAATCTCACCCATCTTTTTATTTATATATTTTTTCTTCAGTAATTCTATCTAGCATCCATCCATGATTATGAGGTCCACAATCTACATACGACACTAATGGTAGACGGTGGATCTCAATGCCATGTAAACTGATGATAACATTATTCATTCTGTGTTTATAAGTACTTTACTCCAGGGCCTAAGTTACTTAGAGTCATTTTTGCAGAATTTTCACATTTCCTTAGCCGATACATCACAAACCTCTGCATCACAAGTATTTATTTCCACCGATGGAGTTATTAATTCCAGGGCTAGAATCTTGGGTGGAGGTACCTGCATCAATGCAGGATTTTACACCAGAGCAAGCGCAAGGTACAGCTCCAAAATGCCTACTGACCACATTTTTGCTTCTTTCCTAGTTTGAGTTATATAAGTGTACATGTTTTGGGTGAAAATTTGCCAGAGAAGAAATCAAATATGACGATTGGAATAGTGAAATAACGGTCAAAAAATCAATTTTTTGGAAGGAAAAATCGCTCCCAAACGGACTCTTAGTATTTCATAATTCAGTATTTCAATTCTATAACATTTGGGTTACGGTTTGATTGTTAAAAGTTGTGCATCATGTTTATAATTATTTAATAGGTAAGTTGAGTAAACACAAATAACTTTGATAAAAAAATATAAGGAAAAATAAAAGGAAAGGGAAAGGGAAAGGGAAAAGTTTGCAACCCCGTTCGCAATCTTCCCACCTGGCCACCTGACCATTCTTCCCTGCCGCCGCCTGCGGCTAGTTTCGTTCCTCACCAGTTGGTTTCCCCATATTGCCTACCCCGTTCTCCGTATTTTGTCCGCACTCGTAATGAGGGATAGTATAGTTTTTTCAATTATTTTCTTATTCATTATTGTAGTGTCCTATCATATGAAATATTGTTGTATCCAACATACTCCTGTGACGCTTGTGACCCACTTAACTAGTCATGGGTCACATAACATAAACCAATATTGTACCATGACCATATAAATTCAATTGAAAATTTTACTTCATTTACTTCTTGGTAACTTGATCAAATGTACACTTGTTTTCATAGTATTCGAATATCTAATATAGCATTAGGCCTTGGTAAGTTACTACATAGGAAGAGCGTACTCAACTAGAGAGTTCAAATCCCAGGTTAATATAGAGCGACCGGTAGAAGAATGCCTGATATTTGTTCCCATTTTTGGGCTATCGGGTCATTTCTAGTCTCTCGTTATGCGAACTATGCTAGAAAATATTTGACCTTCTTCCTTTGATTTTCAAGCAAGATTTTTAGAAAGATGGTTGATATGTGCCAACTTGTTAACACTTGAATTTTGTGACTTCCAGTTACATTAAAAGAGTAGGGTGGGATGCAAAACTGGTGAATGAATCATATCCATGGGTTGAGAGGCAAATTGTGCATAGGCCAGAGCTTGTGCCGTGGCAAAGAGCATTTAGGGACAGCCTTATAGAAGTTGGAATCTCACCTTTCAATGGATTCACCTATGATCATCTATATGGAACCAAAATTGGTGGAACTATTTTTGACAGGTTCGGTCGGCGTCACACCGCCGCTGAGCTCCTTGCCTCGGCAAATCCCGATAATCTCCATGTTTTAGTACACGCAACAGTCCAAAAGATTGTGTTTGACAAAACAAGTAAGTATTACTTAATAGGTCTAGAGAGTACAAACAACAAGATTTCATCGTGTAATTTATTATCAGTATCTTGGTAATATGCAATGCCATTACAGGTAAAAGACCTCGGGCAGTTGGAGTCATTTTCAAAGACGAAAACGGGAAGCAAAACAAAGCATTTCTTTCGAAGAGGCCAAGGAGTGAAATTATCGTGTCATCGGGAGCACTTGGGAGCCCTCAACTGCTGCTGCTTAGTGGGATCGGTCCAAAGGCAGATCTTGAAAAATTGAACATATCTGTGGTTCTTGACAATGAATTTGTTGGAAAGGGCATGGCTGACAACCCGCTCAACACAATCTATATCCCAACAAATAGGAATATCAAACAGTCTTTAATACAAGTTGTAGGAATTACCAAGTTGGGAGTGTACATTGAAGCTAGCAGTGGATTTGGACAGTCCATGGATAGCATTCATTGGAACAATGGAATTGTTTCTGCAGAGGTGAGCACCATGTTTCTTTGTGTATGTCTTGTATACAGTAATGAATAGGATTAGACACTAAAATAGACAATATTTTAGCTTCTTTTTCTTCTTTCGTACTGTCTAGTGTTAAATAGTCGACTTTACCAAACAATAGCATTTTGTTATGTTAACAGATAGGGCAGCTATCTACCATTCCTCCAAAGCAAAGATCACATGAAGCAATTCAAGAATACATAAAAAGAAAAAGAAACATCCCACACGAGACATTTATGGGAGGATTCATCCTAGAAAAGATTGCATGGCCCCTGTCAGCTGGTCAACTCAGCTTGCTCAACACAAATGTAGACGATAACCCGTCGGTCACCTTCAACTACTTCAACCACCCGTACGATTTAGCACGATGTGTGGACGGTATACGCATAATTGAGAAGATTTTGAAGTCTAAACACTTCATAAACTACACGAAGTGTGACAAGGAGACGATCGAAAAGATACTAAACATGAGTGTTCATGCCAATGTTAATCTTATTCCTAAGCATACCAATGACACAAAATCCCTAGAGCAGTTTTGTAAAGACACTGTTATCACAATTTGGCACTACCATGGAGGGTGCCATGTGGGCAAGGTGGTGAGCCCTGATCATAAGGTATTCGGGGTTGAAAGACTTCGTGTTATTGATGGCTCGACATTTGCTAGCCCCCCCGGCACCAATCCGCAAGCCACGGTGATGATGATGGGCCGGTAAGATCATTGTATTCTTGTTTATATGAGAAAATTTATTGACAAAAATTTAACAAATATATATCATCTTACAACTTGATTATAAATACAGGTACATGGGAGTGAAGATATTGAGAGAGAGATTAGGGAAAGCAGCTGGAGTATAAAGTCTAACACCAAGTAGAGAAGTAGAAAATGTTCAATTTATTGTGTTTGGTTATCAGAAAATGTAATTTTTGTGATTCTTATTTATTATATGTAGAGAGATTAGGCAGGGTTTGGCATTTAAGAAGTAAGCTATGTGGTATTTAATGTATAGTCTCATCCTAGACTTATGTTTCGTTTGCAATGCTGTCTTGATGTATATTTTTTAAGACTCTACATAGTGAATCTACTATTGGATGGACTGATTTATTAGGCTAATTTGCATTTCTCTTGACATTAAATCTCACCCATCTTTTTATTTATATATTTTTTCTTCAGTAATTCTATCTAGCATCCATCCATGATTATGAGGTCCACAATCTACATACGATACTAATGGTAGACGGTGGATCTCAATGCCATGTAAACTG
The DNA here is from genome assembly GCF_002742605.1 of Olea europaea var. sylvestris. Classification (NCBI taxonomy): domain Eukaryota; kingdom Viridiplantae; phylum Streptophyta; class Magnoliopsida; order Lamiales; family Oleaceae; genus Olea; species Olea europaea. The sequence continues at coordinate 23,331,631 of NC_036246.1, forward strand.
ATGATAATATTATTCATTCTGTGTTTATAAGTACTTTACTCTAAAGCCTAAGTTACTTAGAATCTGTTTGTGAGTGATTTTGAGAATTGATTTTTTGACCGTTAGGAGAAGAGTGGGGTTCACCTGTGAGAGAAGAAATCAAATATGACGATTGGAATAGTGAAATAACGGTCAAAAAATCAATTTTTTGGAAGGAAAAATCGCTCCCAAACGGACTCTTAGTATTTCATAATTCAGTATTTCAATTCTATAACATTTGGGTTACGGTTTGATTGTTAAAAGTTGTGCATCATGTTTATAATTATTTAATAGGTAAGTTGAGTAAACACAAATAACTTTGATAAAAAAATATAAGGAAAAATAAAAGGAAAGGGAAAGGGAAAGGGAAAAGTTTGCAACCCCGTTCGCAATCTTCCCACCTGGCCACCTGACCATTCTTCCCTGCCGCCGCCTGCGGCTAGTTTCGTTCCTCACCAGTTGGTTTCCCCATATTGCCTACCCCGTTCTCCGTATTTTGTCCGCACTCGTAATGAGGGATAGTATAGTTTTTTCAATTATTTTCTTATTCATTATTGTAGTGTCCTATCATATGAAATATTGTTGTATCCAACATACTCCTGTGACGCTTGTGACCCACTTAACTAGTCATGGGTCACATAACATAAACCAATATTGTACCATGACCATATAAATTCAATTGAAAATTTTACTTCATTTACTTCTTGGTAACTTGATCAAATACCCTCACCGATTGTCAAGAAGTACATATCAAGTTGCAATATTTATTTTTCAAGATGGAGGGATGGGAGAAGAAGATAGATCATTCCAATTTGCAATTAAAAATTTCACCTAACTAATTCTACACGTACGTTATGGTATCCATAAGGGTGTTCATAATGTACATGTGGAATTCTATGATTGGAGGTTCGAAAAAACTGTTTTTCAACTCTCCAATGATGTTATGGACATTATAATGTGCATGTAGCATAACCCTGCCAATTCAATGAATCCGTTAGTTTGGATAAAGGAAGATGGATGAAGTGACTAACAGAAATCTCGATGCAAAGTTGAACAACAAAAATAAAAAAATGAATGACTGAAGTAGAACCAATCTATAAGTTCCGTAATTAAACAAGTTTTTAACCCGTTTTCAATGGTTTCACAAGTATTACACTGTGGTAGTAAATGTGGCTTGGCTAAGAAGGACAGATATATAAATGTGTGGTAGGGTGTACCGTGAAAATTTGGTGCTTTCATTTATATAGGTGTTTTTTACTTTTAAGGTAAACTTTTGTAAATTATGATAAATTCACGTTGATTTTGAAAATACACATTAGATAATATGATGTGGTTCAATCATAAAGTTTTATTATCTGTTTGACTTTTTAATTGGTTAGTCTAATAATTCCATTCCAATTTTCTATATTACGTTCGTTCAATTCCAAATAAATGTCATAAGAATCGGACTAAACTAGCCGCTCAACAACCTTATGAGGGCTCAGCTCTGCCCAGTACAAGCCAAGCGTATGGGCCTAGCCAAAGCCTTATTTTGGGTTAGCAAGCCGCTCACTAACCCATAAGTTTAGGGATGACAACGAGACGAGTCCCCGTCCCAACTCCGTCCTAACCCGCCTTAGATAGAGCAGAGTAGGGCACAGGGTGGGCGGGACAACTTTTTGCCCCGTTTATTTTCTTTTATATTTTCAAAGTTTCGAGTTATATTATTATTAGAGAATAAAATAAAAATTCAAAATAAATTTTTAAAGGGTGAATTGTTTAGAAATAAAATTATTTTTAATCTTTTTTATTTTTATTTTTTCCTTCACGGGGCGGGTTAGGGGCGGAGCATCAACCCACCTGCCAACCTGTTCGGAATGGATTTTTTTGCCATCACTATACAAGTTGAGTCAAGATGGCTCGATTTATTGTCATCACTAGACTAAACCTAGATAAATAATATAAATTGGACTGACATTATTTCTACAGGCTTCTGATTAAACTTATTACAAATAATATAAGCAATCATTTTAAAGTAGTACAATGTTCACGGCCATAAACCTACTTAAATTATTTATGGCATGAGCCACATTAAACCTAGTACAGTCTATAATATACATAAGAGGGCCTACAACATTATTATAAAGGACTTTTTCCATATATCTAATATCTGATTTATCTAAATGATACTAATCCTTACTTAGTTTGAAATAACTAATGTCACGCCTTGCCATCGAAGTTCAAGTTATTGTCCACATGGCATCCCATGTGGAACCTTGTCAGGAACAGTCCATGTCATCAAGACAAAAGATAACTGAAGCCCATGGAGAAACAGCGCTACAACTGAAGCACTACACAACAACTCAAAGTTGATCAACGAGACGAAGTCCCAAATAGCCGAAGCCCCAAGAGCTTCTAAACCAAGAACACTTCTCAAGAAGATGCATTATGTAAAGATCTTGTGAATGGGAATGATGCGGCAACCTACAGCTTTGACACGTCCAATCATGTTAGATTATTGACCAGAGTGTAATTATGGACTATAGGGCGACTCCTCTATTTTTTTTTTCAAGGATAATCAAGTGTAATACAGACCAAGTGGGTGATTGGACATCCCCGTGGGTTGGATGGAGCCACTTGTGCTTCATCCAAAGGTTATAGCTTTAATTGTAACACTATAAATACCATATCTTGTATTATTTAAAAGCTAATGCAAGTTCAAATACCAAGAGCAATATATAACTCTTTTCTCTCTAGTCTTTATATAATATTGAACGCTCATTTCTACATGTTCGAAGATAGTCCCCCAAAAATTATAGGATAATTCTAAGTGTACATAATTTGGTTTACCTACTCTCACAAGCACGTGGACTCCGCGTGAATAAAATAATCCCAACATGTGATCCCTATTCCCCACACCCTTATTGTGAGTGTATGTAAAGCATTAGGTAAAAAAATTTAGGGACATCTAGCATAGTCCAAAATAATATATCTTATTGGTTAACCACGATGCTCGAACATCTTGGTGGCTTACCTCTTAAGAAGTGATTTTCTTTACACGTGACTACGCGTGGACACAAGTGGAGCCCAGGCTTTTGTTGGTTTGTTTTTAGGGATCAACAAATTGGCGCTACCTGTGGAATCACAAATTTCGACCACATAGATCCCATGGGAAAAGCTTATCAAAAAGAAAAAAAAAATGTACATCCCCTTTGCAAAAATGATTTGTTCTTGTAAAAGAACAAACAAATGTCCTAGGGAAAAGATTCCAAAATTTCAGGGTTGTTTATCTGAAAAAGGAGTGTTTTGAAATAGAAGAATACGTTTTGCGAAGATTTTTGTTTTTTTCAAAAAAGGCATCCCAAAAATGAGTTTTGAGAATGAAGATGTGCCATCTTGAAGGGTAAGGAAAAACCCTGGAGAAGGGGCCCCTCCCAGGCTACTCCAGTGGGTCATCATCAACCTCACCACCAACATAGACAAGGTGGGACGAGAATAGTTGCTAAGCTTACTAGAGAAATGGCAACCATAGCTGCTAACATGAGGAGCATAACTCGGTGTAATGAATGTCCATAATCTACAAAACATTTACCATCAAAATAGTAGCTCTCATATGAAACTCTCGAAGAGATTAACATGAGTTATTTTTCGAATCATGTTACTACAATTATCAAGTTTATTTTTCGAATCATGTTACTACAATCATCAAGTTTTGTCTCATTGGATTTTTTGAAGATATTGAGACACAAGACATAGATTGCTGGGTACAAGAATTGAAATTAGAGAGAGTAGATGTATCGTTCTTTCTTCGATCAAGTTATATCTCACTGAATTTTCTTAACAAGGTTTTAACGAGATAACATTTTATTATTTCAAATTATTTACTCTTTTTTCATTTATTGGATTTTGTTCCATTGAATTTTTGCCAAACAAAGTTTTAATGAAATAGTTATTCTGTAAATAGTCATTCAAAGAAGAGTGTTGTAAATATAGTAATATTTATGAATGTTCTTTATGCTCCTTTAACCTTAGTCCTTATGACTGTTGTATCTCTTATAACCCTAATTTGTCTCTATAAATATAGGATTTTTGTTCTAAATAAAACATACAAATTTATTGGTGAGGAAATTATAGAATTCCCGACATTTGGAGATCACTGTGCAAGATTCAGCCTCCAAAATTGTTTATGCAAATCTCAAGTTTTAATTTAATTATTATATATTTAAATATTAATTTATAATTTAGTTTTTAAACGATATGTATTGCAACTTCCGTGTTCCCTTAAATATCGCAATTTGAATTTTAATTATCATAACTTCCATAATAAACCATTTCAACTATCTCTCACTCTCTTGTTCCCAATCTCTTAATCCTCTACACAGTTCCTCACAAGTGCCGAATGTAGAACTCCAAATAATTCTAGACACCTTAGTGGCACTAAGACATGAATATTGATGACTAAAGTATACTTCAGATTTTTAGTCTCATTTGAGATCCATTTTCGACATAGGAAACATTCGATTTGGAAAATAATATATAAATAAAAGTTGTAGCTCTTTGAGTTAGCTTTCCAACGCACTTTGAATTACCTCAATCGAATATCAGGAGAAGAAGTTATGATAAAAATATTGAAAGCTGTGTAGTGTCAACCGGATTACAACCGGTCGACCGAAGTTGCCTGAAATGAAAATTCTAGTTATTTTCTAGAATTTAAATATTTATTTTCATCAATTATTTTCTCAAAGGGCCACCCACATTTTTGGCAATAAAAACCCCACTAAATTGAAGCATTTAACTTCAAACTTAAATGGCACCCATGTTTTCTCTTTTAAATGAAATTTGACCCTTCATTTGCTTTAAGTTATGGGATATTTACCAATAAATAGAGATTTCATTTCACTCATTTTTTCTCACACCAAAAGCAAGAGCTTTTACATACTAAAAAAAGAGTTTCCAAGAGAGAAAAGGAGAGGGAGGAAAACTATTTTTCATAGAAGTTTAAGAAATGTTTCCAAGCATTTTTCGTAGAAGTTTTGGGTGCTATCAAGGAGTGTTTTCAAACATCAATTCTCAACGGTTTTCAAACATCCAAAGAGTGCATTTCTTTCAACGTCTAAGTTTCATCGAAGTTTTCAATCCAAGTTTTCAAAGTTTCAAAAGCATAAATCAAGGTAGGTAGAGGTGCAATGTGTTTAATCGTGTTAAGTTATAAGTTTCGATTCATGTTAATGTTTGTATGTCAAATGGTACTCCGGTACGGCATATCCCTCTATGTTAATGTTTGTATGTCAAATGGTACTCCAGTACGGCATACCTCTCTATGTTGAAGAAATGTTCGTATCTCAAATGGTGCCCTCGGGTACGGCATCCCCTTCATGTCAAAATGGTGCCTCCGGGTACGACATGTATGAAAAGTTATAAAGTTAATGTTTTGAAATGTATAGCTTGATCACAAATGCACCGATGACACCTATTGAGTTTTTCAACACACGGATTTACTCCCATCTCTACAGATTGGAGGAGAAGATGGAGAGTGATGTAACAAGCCCATGGAAATTCGGTGAATAAGTGATTTGGATTTATTTTTATGAAATGTTTTCCAATGTTATTTATTTAAAGTTTTGAATAGCGCAGAATGCGAGAACAAGTTATGTTTTCTTCAAATAAATTACATTTTGTTGTTTTGAAAAATGATTCAGTGTTTTTGTTTAAAGTATTTGAAGTATTGTTATTTAAATTATTATACGAAGATGTAAGTTTCCACTAAAACGTATATATTTGTTACTAAACCACTGGTTAAGCTAAGTAAAGTAAGTAGCGTTCCGGTCCACTAGGGGTTGAGGTGTTACAGCGTGGTATCAGAGCAAGGTTTAGCCGGTTTTTTTTTAAAACAAAAGGAAAATGAAAATTTTAAGGTATTCCATGGCATCGTGCATCCATCCATCAACCTCATCCTATGGCCCAAGTATGTTTATGTTTAAAGTTAATGATTATGTTTATGTTATGATGCTTTAATATGATTTAGAGATGTGTTATTTAAAGATATGTAATAGACTTGGACAAAAGCTAAGGGCTTAAAGGGAATTGCATGATATGAAAGTTTAAATATTTGCATGTTTTCTTTAGCAAAGAAAAAGTATGATGTATGTGAAAATGCAACAGATATGGCTCGTAGAACGACTAGAGCATATAGAGAAGCATTGAACCGTAGAATTGCTATTCATTCCTATGAAAACTATGTAACTGATCCAACCCAACCGCTTAGTGAACATGTGTATGACATCTATGAGAGATGCATGACGGCGGTTAATGATGGAATGGAGATCACGCATATCGAGGTCATAAATAACCTCACACACTCCCTCCCACCTCAATGGGGAGATATGTGAGTCACGGTTAGAGATGAAATGTTAGAAGGCAACCCAAACCTGTTTGAGTTTGAGAGGTATTGCCATACCCTGATAGATTTGTGGGATGATGTAATCCATTAGGAGCCTGAGGAGGAACCTTTGGCTGAGGAAGAAGATCCCGAAGAAGAACCCGATGATGATTTAGAGAATGATCCTGAGCCTGAGCCACAGGTTGAGATGGACATAGAGTCTGGACCTGAGGCGGAAGACTCCTCCGAAGATGAAGCTCCACCAAAGAAGATCCGTAGAACTTACAGGGATTAGATTTAAATCCTTGTAATAGCTTTCCTTATGTCAAGAAATAAAATACTATCTTCTTTGCTTTAGTATTCGAAGAATGAAACTAATAAGAACCATATGTTTTGTCTAAAGGAAATGGCCCGCGCAAATCAAAACTTGATAAGAGACCTCCTCCGAACGGTTCAAGACCTAGGCAGGTAAAACCCGAACCAAGCTCAACCCTTACCACTAGCTCCTAATGTTCCAAACCATGTTTCAGTGGTCCAGCAATTTCGAAGGCACAAGCCCCCTACCTTCAACGGAATAGCTGATTCACTTGCTGTCGAGGAGTGGCTTCGCAAGTTGGAGCGTATATTCTGATTGATAGGGTGCACGGATGCTCAGAAAGTCTAGTGTGCTAAGTTCATGTTCTCCGGTGATGCAAGTTACTGGTGGGACTCAATGTCAAGGACAAGGACCCCTGAGCAATAAGCAGAATTGACTTAGGAGCAATTCAAAGGGGAAGTAACGGACAAGTACTTTCCCCAGTCCTTGAGGGATCACAAAGAAAGTGAATTCCTCAAACTCAAGCAAAAGACTATGTCCCTGATTGAGTATGAGATGAAGTTTGATCAACTTTCAAGGTATGCTCCACATCTTGTGGATACGGAAGATAAGAAGCTATGAAGGTTTGAACAAGGGCTGAATTCGGATATAAGCATGATACTTATGTCCCATCGCTTCACCACATACCGTTAAATGCTGGAAAGAGCTCATGCTATTTGGTACCAGAAGACTAGCGTCGAACAACATGGTCAACTGTTCAATCAACCGGACAATGGTAACATGGGAAAGAGGAAATGGAATGGCCAGGACAAGGGAAAAGGCAAGTGGCAGAACAAGAAAGCTAATGGAGGAGCCAATGCCAGCAAAAGCATTGTGCCGGTTATTGCGCCCTGTTCTAAGTGTGGAAGGACACATCGTGGCGAGTGCTTACAAGGAAAAAATGTAGGGTTGGACAAATCTCCCGAACCGAACCCAAATCGAACTGAACGGAACCTGACAGTTCTTGTCAAATTAAATACCCGAACGGGTATCTGAATTGAGAACCGATGGGTACAGTTCGGTTCTCGATTCTAGACTAAGAACCGAAGAACCGAATCTTCCGATTTTTTTTTATATTGAGTAAATCAAATTATTTTAATTTTCATTTTTTCTACACAAATTAACAAATTAACAATTTCTAAATCCAAATTTTAGACCCAATTATTTGTTTCATTTCTAATTTTTTAATTTTTGGCCCAATTACCCATTTTATCGTTTCATTTCTTAGCCCAACAAAATCCAATCCACTAAATAATCCTAAACACCTACACTAAATTCAATAATTTGTTTCATTTCTAATTTTTTAATTTTTGGCCCAATTACACATTTTATTGTTTCATTTCTTAGCCCAACAAAATCCAATCCACTAAATAATCCTAAACACCTACATTAAAGTGCATAACGTTGTCTTGACTCTCGTACTCACTCTCGCAGCCTCCTTAACATTCCAAAACCTATACAATCGTCGACCGGCGCTGTGACTTCCGATCGAAACTGTGACCTCCATCGATCGAAACTTTGACAGTAGCGATCATTTGAACAGGTAGTCTACTAGTTTCTGATATTCCAAAATCGTTGAATGTCATTAGTTGTATTTATATAATGTTGTTATAAATGTTAAAAAATTTAATTATAGTACAGAACCGAACGGAACCGAATCTGAACAGTTCCATAATTATATTTGGACCCGACGGTTCCATTTACTAGATACCCAAAAATTTTGGTTCGGTTCGATTCTCTTTAGAACCGAACCGAACCGACCCGCGCCCACCCCTAGAAAAATGTCTGTTTTCGATGTGGCAAGCCACGACATATCATTAGGGATTGTCCCACACATACCTAGAAGAAGGAGGATAACAACGACTAGAACCAGAAAGGGAAAGCACGAGTTTTTGCATTGGCTCAACAGGATGCAGAGGAAAAGTCTAATGTCATAGCAGGTAGTCTATTGATAGCTAATACACCTGCTTATGTATTGTTTGATTCAAGAGCTACACACTCCTTTGCTTCAACAACTTTTATGGCTAAATCTAGTATTTTGTGATAAGTCGGAAAGTACATTAGAAGTTGGTATTCCTTCGGGCAACCCTTTGAATACTGATAGAATAGCCAAGTCAGTAAGTATCGAAGTTGAGGGAAAACCAATGGAAGCGAACCTATACATGATAGAAATGAAGGATTTTGATGTAATACTAGGCATGGATTAGTCAGGTTGTAATTACGCCACCATCCGATGTAAGGAAATGGAAGTATCATTTCAGAAACCAGGAGAGGAACCATTTTTTGTTCCTTGGAATGAAGACGAAACCTCGTATTCGACTAGTGTCGGCTTTACAAGCTGAGAAGATGTTGAGAAAAGAAACATGTCAAGGATATCTAGTAAGTATCTCAAGAGGGAAACAAGAGACGATAAGGGTTGAAGATGTACCAGTAGTACGAGAATTCATAGATGTGTTTCCAGAAGATCTATCAGGTATTCCACCCGATAGACAAGTGGAATTCACCATAGACCTAATTCTCGGGCGGCACCAATATCTAAGGCCCCATACCGAATAGCCCCAAAGGAACTACAAGAATTAAAGAAGCAGTTGCAAGAACTCCTAGATATGGGCTTCATACGACCAAGCGTATCTCCATGGGGTGCACCGGTGTTGTTTGTAAAGAAGAAAGATGGAAGCATGAGGACGTGCATCGATTATAGGGAGATAAATCGATTAACCATCAAGAATAAGTACCCACTCCTGAGGATCGAGGATCTGTTAGATCAACTGAAAGGAGCTAAGGTATTTCCTAAGATCGACTTACGATCGGGATACCATCAACTGAAAGTAGAGACAAAGGATATACCTAAGACAGCTTTTAGAACTCGATATGGACACTGCGAGTTTACGGTGATGCCGTTTGGGCTAACCAATGCACCTGCAGTGTTCATGGACTTGATGAATCGAGTGTTTCATCAATACTTGGATAAGTTTGTCATAGTCTTCATCGATGACATTCTGATATATTCCAAGAGTAAAGAGCAACATGAAGAGCACTTGAGAATAGCCTTAGGTATTACGCAAGGAGAAGCTGTATGCCAAATTCAAGAAGTGCGAGTTTTGGCTTGAACGAGTTGGATTTCTTGGACTTGTAGTTACTGCCCAAGGGATTGAAGTAGATCCAGCAAAAGTAGAAGCAGTAACCAACTGAAAAGCACCAACAAATGCTGGCGATGTACGGAGTTTTCTAGGATTGGCTGGATATTATAGGAGATTCATAGAAGAATTCTCCAAAATAGCTGGACCAGTGACGCAGCTTACAAGGAAGGGAGTAAAATTTCAATGGATGGAAAAATGCGAACAAAGTTTTCAAGAACTTAAGCAGAAGTTGATATCAGCACCTGTATTAACAATACCTGAAGGTACGGAAGGGTTTGTTATATACAGCGACACATCCAAGCGAGGATTGGGATGTGTACTAATGCAGAATGGAAAAGTGATAGCCTATGCTTCAAGACAATTGAAGAAACATGAGCAGAACTACCCGACGCATGATTTAGAACTTGCAGCGGTAGTACACGCTTTGAAGATATGGCGACACTACTTTTATGGACGGAAGTGTGATATCTACACAGATCACAAAAGTTTCAAGTATTTCTTCACACAGAAGGAATTGAATATGCGACAAAGACGATGGTTGGAATTGGTGAACGATTAGGACTGCACTATTCACTACCATCCGGGTAAGGCTAATGTTGAGGCCGACGCTCTAAGTAGAAAATCCATGGGACAATTGACGTCACTACCCACCTCTCAAGTGGAGTTAGTCGAGGACTTGGAAAAGTTGCAGATCGAAGTGGTTAACACACCAGGACAAGTCACTGCTCGTCTAGCAGCTTTAATAATTCGACCTACTCTTAGAGATCGAATTATAGAAGCACAAAATAAAGACTCATTTTTGCAGAAGATTAAGAATGAAGTTGGTACCGATAAGAAAAAGGACTTTGGAATAGCTGAGGATCAGGCACTGATATTTAGAGGAAAAATTTGCGTACCTAAGGATAAAGCCTTGAGATACGAGATATTGAAAGAATCTCATTCCACCCTGTACACCGCACATCCCAGTGGTACGAAAATGTATCAAGATCTTCGAGATACATTTTGGTGGAGAAATATGAAAAAAAGTATAGGATTGTACGTGCAGAAGTGCATGGTATGTCAACAAGTTAAGGCAGAACACTAAAAACTAGCTGGATTGTTAAATCCACTAGATATACCTGAATGGAAATGAAAAAATATCACGATGGACTTTGTGGTTGGATTCCCGAAGTCAACAGAGGAAATAATGCTATATGGGTAGTAGTGGATCGACTAACGAAGTCAGCTCATTTTCTTCCAGTGAAAATGACATTCAATTTAGACCAATTGGCACAGTTGTACATTAAAGAAGTTGTGAGATTACACGGTGTACCTGTATCCATTGTGTCTGACAAAGACCCAAGGTTCACGTCCAAATTTTGGTAAAGTCTACAAGGAGCTATGGGAACGAAGCTGAACTTTAGTACAACATATCACCCTCAGTCCGATGGTCCGTTTGAAAGGACCATCCAAACTTTGGAAGACATGCTGAGAACATGTGTTTTGGATCTAGGAGGTAATTGGGAGTCATACTTACCTCTAGTAGAGTTCGCTTATAATAACAGTTTCCAAGCAACTATTGGAATGGCACCATATGAAGCTCTGTATGGTAGAAGATGTAGATCCCCTGTTCATTGGGATGAAGTCTTAGAGAAGAGAGTTTTAGGACCAGAAATAGTTGAAAGGACGGTCGAGATAATCGATAAGATTCGTGCAAGAATAAAGGCAGCACATGATCGACAAAAGAGCCATGCAGATACAAGGAGGAAGGATTTAGAATTTCAAGTTGGGCATAAAGTGTTTCTGAAAGTAGCACCGATGAAGGTGTACTTAGATTTGGAAAGAAAGGCAAGCTATGACCCCGATATATCAGACCTTTCGAGATACTTGATAGAGTCGGAAATGTGGCTTACCGACTAGCTTTGCCACCTGAATTATCGGCAGTACACAATGTGTTCCATATATCGATGATAAAGAAGTATATACATGATCCTAATCATGTAGTGAGTTATCAAACCCTGGAGGTACAGAAAGATTTGTTGTATGAGGAACTATCAATCAAGATATTGGATCGAAAATGCATAAACTAAGGAATAAAGAGATTTAGCTGGTTAAGATATAGTGGAATCATCACCTTAGAAGAAGCCACTTGGGAAAAAGAAGAAGAAGCCAAAGACAAGTATCCAACACTATTCGCCCAATCAAAAGGTAAATTTCGAGGACGAAATTTTAATTAAGGTGTGGGAGATGTAGAACCCCAAATAATTCTAGACACCTTAATGGCACTAAGACATGAATATTGGATGACTAAAGTATACTTCAGATTTTTAATCTCATTTGAGATCCATTTTCGACATAGGAAACATTCAATCTGGAAAATAATATCTAAATAAAAGTTGTAGCTCTTTGAGTTAGCTTTCCAACGCACTTTGAATTACCTCAATCAGATATCGGGAGAAGAAGTTATGATAGGAACACTGAAAGCTGTGCAGTGTCAACCGAACTACAACCGGTTGACTTAAGCTGCCTGAAATGAAAATTCTCGTTTTTCTCTAGAATTTAAATATTTATTTTCATCAATTATTTTCTCAAAGGGCCACCCACATTTTTGGCAATAAAAACCCCACTAAATTGAAGCATTTAACCTCAAACTTAAATGACACCCATGTTTTCTCTCTTAAATGAAATTTGGCCCTTCATTTGCTTTAAGTTATGGGATATTTACCTATAAATAGAGACCTCATTTCACTCATTTTTTCTCACACCAAAAGCAAGAGCTTTTACATACTAAAGAAAGAGTTTCCAAGAGAGAAAAAGAGAGAGGAAAACTATTTTTCCTAGAAGTTTAAAAAGTGTTTTCAAGCATTTTTCATAGAAGTTTTGGGTGCTATCAAGGAGTGTTTTCAAGCATCAATTCTCAACTGTTTTCAAACATCGAAGGAGTAAATTTATTTCAACGTCCAAGTTTCATTGAAGTTTTCAATCCAAGTTTTCAAAATTTCAAAAGTATCAATCAAGGTAGGTAGAGGTGCAATATGTTTAATCGTGTTAAGTTATAAGTTTCGATTCATGTTAATGTTTGTATGTCAAATGGTACTCCGGTATGGCATACCCCTCTATGTTGAAGAAATGTTCGTATATCAAATGATGCCCTCGGGTACGGCATACCCCTTTATGTCAAATGGTGCCTCCGGGTACGGCATGTATGAAAAGTTATAAAGTTAATGTTTTGAAATGTATAGCTTGATCACGAATGCACCTATGACACCTATTGAGTTTTTCAACTTATGGGTTTAATCTCATTTCTACAGATTGAAAGAATTCTACCTCGGGCATGGATGGAGGAGATGATGGAGAGTGATGCAACAAGCCCATGGAAATCCGGTGAATAAGTGATTTGGATTTATTTTCATGAAATGTTTTCCAATGTTATTTCTTTAAAGTTTTGAATAATGCAGAATGCGAGAACAAGTTATGTTTTCTTCAAATAAATTACATTTTGTTGTTTTGAAAAATGATTTAGTGTTTTTGTTTAAAGTATTTGAAGTATTGTTATTTAAATTATTATCCGAAGATGTAAGCTTCTGCTAAAATGTATAGACTTGTTACTAAACCACCAGTTAAGTTAAGTAAAGTAAGTAACGTTCCGGTCCACTAGGGGTCGGGGTGTTACATCGAAATTTTGCCTTTTCATCTATCTCCCACTCTTTCAATCGTCTACACCGTTTATTGATCTCACTTTTGGCAACTTAGAATACAAGCCACGTCCGGCCACATCAAGCAGTGGATAATACACACCGTCGTTTTTGCCCAAATCTCTATGGACATCTGAAATGGAGAAGTCGAAGGCCGCGAAGTTGGTTATCAATGTCGAAGATACGTTCGAACGTAGAAGCAAGAGGAAATCCATGGTTAGCCCCAAAAAATACCACCTAATAAGCAACCGGCGTCTCTGACCATGAAGAAATTGCGCTCGAAAAAGGTAATTATAATTTTAGGTGTTAGTTGTTATGATTTTATTGGCAAACATGGTGATGAAATTCATAAATTAGAAGCATTGAAGTCTTATGTAATTTTTTCGACATTTAATCGGCTGTAATCGTTGGATTAGGGTTCTTGGTACCAATATTGGGTGTGACCTAGATTTCTCCTGAAATGTTGCTTAATTACATAACAAAAATTATGTCTGTGACCTCGCTATTATCAATATGTGACCAAGATGTCAATATGTGATCGAGGGAGCTATGAATATGTGGCCTCTAATGATTCACCTGATTGTTGCATGTGGCCTGATTGTTGACGTTGCTGATTTATACATCTGTGACTATATAAATTATGAACAACAATACCTACATTGACCAAAATGTCAAACTGTGATTGTTGCTTATATAGTGCGTGGCTTGAATGCACAACAAAGTATATAGCACCACAAACAAAGTACATAGGAAAGTACGTCATTTGTTAATTGATCAATTGTCTGTGACCTCACCATTATCTATATGTGATCAAGATGTTAATATGTGACCATGGAGTTATGAATGTGTGGCTTTTAATGATTTACCTGATTGTTGCATGTGGCCTGATTGTTGACAGTATTTATTTATAAATCTATGATCGTATGCATTATGAACAACAATGCCTACATTGACGAAGATGTCAATCTGTGACTGTGGCTTACATAGTTTGTGGCTTGAATGCACAACAAAAATGTATGCCTGTAACTGGTTTGTATCATGATTTGACAATAGTTATCTAGCTTTATTGCGTAACAATGCATACCTATGTGACCTCATTCAGTTGAATATAGAACATGATAATTATGACATGTGACCATGATAATTGTCTGTGACTAAGTTTTGTTATGAATATGACACCTGGATTCATAGCATTACATATGCCTGTGACCATATTATTTCTGGTTATACAACAATGTTAATCTATTTGTAGCCAGAGTGCACAGTTGCATACATCTAATTGTGTGTGGTTTCCCTACATTTACTTAACATTGGGTCTTTCTATACAATTTTGTGCAGGATTGACAATTTATCATACCGAAGGAACGATGGTTCCTAGGCAAGCTTACAACATCGTTCAGCAAGGGTGTGCTTTCAAGTATTCAAGCAAAATTATTTGAGTGACAGAAGCTCATTATGAGGGGAACATGCTTTGCCCATTTTCTCGACTGCCATGAAATTGTGGTACAACCGCAATTAATTCACTACTTCCTCTTGCGGCAGGTCCACCAACCTAATCCTGAAGAGATGTGGTTTTTAGTTGCTGGGCGTTATGTTAGATTCTTTATTCCTGAGTTTTGCATAGTCACGGGGCTGAGATGTTCTGGTGATAGTGACATGGGCATTTTTGAAAGTAGACAGTCATAATTGAAGAATAAGTACTTTCTCAAGTGGATACCGTGACACATGAAGATGTGAAGTCCACATTCATATCTGCTTGCCAAATGCCTGATCTGGATCTTGTTGAAACTCTCCCGGAACATGATGTTACACTCATTGGTATCCTGTACTTCATTATTGCATACTTATTTCCTAGAGATTATAAGAAAGTGGTCGACCATTACTTGTTCACGCTGGTTAAGGACTTCCCTGCGTTGAACAGTTTCCCATGCAGAAAGTTACTGTTTGAGATTACTTTGAATTCTTTGAAAGATGCATTGAGTCGAGAAACCACACATTATAGGCTACGAGGTATGTTGGTAGCCTTTCAAGCATGGATCTACGAAACCTTCCCTGACCTAGATGAAGTTATTGTCACAAGGGTATCGAGGACGCACCCTCGAATCAATAACTGGAATGCAAACGAACAACCTTCTGCATCTAAGTTGGAGGAACTGGGCTGCTTCAACAAGCCTAATGTAATGTTTCAGTAATCCATATTCTGCTGATAGTGGAAGATATGGTAAACTTATTGTTCTCTAATCTTTACTCTAATGCAATGCAGATTGAAATATATGACCTGGTGCCTACTGAAGTTGAAATGGCAATGCTATACATGAATGGCATGCAGCATAACAAACCAATTCAGCCAGAGTTTTCTCGAAGCAGCCGTCGAAAGGAAAGCAGGAAGGAAAAGTCTGTTGACCCTTCACACATGAGTGAGGAATCAGTGCCTTTGGTAACGGACACTGGTGTTAGACAAGCTCACATTACAGATGATGATGACGATTTTGTGGATCCTCCAGGACGATGTGAGGTGATATCCCATCAGGAAACACCTCGTGCTGATGAAGGCCCTTCAGATCCCCAACATTCTCCAAATGAAGAACAACATCATGGGATTCAAGGGAGTGCTATAAGATTATTTTTATTTCTGTTCAAATGTTTTCAAATTGTGGTCACAGTTCACTTAGTACTAGTCACAGTTCACTTAGCACTGGTCACAGTTCATTTCTCATGGTCACAGACATCTTTTTGAAGGTCACATGTAACTATTTATCTTAATCATGTTTACAGGTGCTTCACGATTTAAATGTGCAAATATCAGAACTTAAGTCACAGAATAAAGTATTAACAGTGGAGATGGACGCCATCAAGTCACAGATGTTGAGCCTCACTTTGATCAGGCAAAAAAATATTTGAAATCATCCTAATGCAAGGACAGTTAAAACATGACATGACCGAGATTTGGATGAACATGCAATTCCAATTTGAATTCGTGACCGCAATGATCTCAAGCTCAATGGATGAGATATTAAGGCGATTCAATGATAGGAAAGGTTGTCTAGTTAATCAGTACGAAGACACGGAAGCTGTTATAGTTGGATGTGAAGAAAGTCATGCTGTCAAAGGAAGATCAACGAGGTAAGCACATGATATGTTCAATCTATCTTTCACCGACCATAGTTACAGTTTTCATGTCTCAAATTCTCCAATTTCACTTACAGGTGGAAAAATTGCAACCTGTTGTCGACAGGAAAGGGAAGGGGAATGTCAACCCAACTGAAGATTTGCCTTTCCATATAGTCTTGAACCACCATCGTTTGGCCTGGGTATCGGATACACACAACCGAATGATTTGTAGTCTGTAGAAATTCAAAAGCAGGTAGATGCTGTCATATCTGATGTGTCACAGCATCCCAAAATGTTGATGAAAAGTTATTCAAATTATTATTTTTTTGGTGTAATTTGCTAGTCACACAATGTGTACATCGAATTTATACAAACTAAATGTGACCTTTTAAAATTCACAGGGATCACCAACTCCTAAACCGACTTCTGAATTACCAGTTTAGCGGGTTTCAAGACCTGCGAGGATATTGCGGTCTCCATTTGTTGCCGGGGAAGGAAAGGTATCGCAGCATGACGGTACTGTTATTGTATTTGGAAATTAAAAAGACCATGTTGAAGAATCTGATAAATCTGCATTCTTGGGTTGGTTTCAGAGAGGGCATAAACCTAAAAAAGGCATGTACATTTTTCTTATATTTTCAAATACACTGGTCACACAGTTACAGTATCTTGACAGTCAACTTTTGGTAACAGGAAAAAGTTTAATGAGCACGATGACCAAATCAAACCAACGTTTAGTATTGGCTTATACGCAGTCAGTCACAAGACATGGTTCCACCAGCTGATAGATGCTGAAACATCTTTAAGCGGTTCGGTATGGTAATGCTTATATATCTGTTCACTACACATTTCCTTGTTAACCAGTTACACAACATTAAGAACCTCATACAACACCATTCACATATCGTTGAGCTGCCCACTGTCATAGAGTCATAACTTTTTAATGTTGTACCTAAATGTGTCCTTCATGTTCAAATAGCACATGGATGCATGCTTCTACTATATTCGCCAGGTAGCAAGATTTGGGAAAGTAAAGTTTAGAGCTACAACGATGGACTATTGGTTCCAGAACAAGATAAAAGATATATTTCCCACTTTCCAAAAAGACCCTCAAGTTCTGTTGTCGGAGAGTAGCTTGATTAAGGCTGCCACAGGTCACCTAATATCCCTAAGCACATCTTGGGCCTATGTAGACTATGTGTTCATGCCACTCCTGCCCACGAACAAAGCTCACTGGATGCTAGGTCTGGTAGAATTTAGAAGTCATACTTTGATGCTGTTCAATTCTGCTGGAAAAACTTATCGTGATTGGAAGGTGCTGGAAGGTATTGAGTCTTATGTGAAGGTATTGCCTGCTCTTATGAAACCGTTGGAAATTTCGAAAAAAGACCCCGATTACAATGAATCTGAATGCAAGCAAATGAAGGTGACCATTGACAGTAGCCTGCCTCAGTAGACGAATGGGTAAGTATGTGACCAACTACAGCAGTATAACTTGTAAATTAATTAATTCATAACATACTATATTGTGTTCTTTTACAGTCATGACTGCGGGGTGTTCGTGATATTGTATGCATTGTATATCCTCCGTGATGGCAGATGTGCTATTCCCTATCAGTTCGATGCTGCAAAATGTAGACTTGATATCGCCTCACTACTCTACAAACACCGGGAACCTTAGGTGAAGAAGACGAGGTAGGCTTTTAAAGGGGAGGAGATTGTAATAAAATGACAAATATAAAAACATTTGTAAATGAGTTTTTTGCTTCAGTTGGTAGCCTTTTATATTTCTTTCAAGCAGTGGAGGTGTTTGTACTCAATACTATCATGTGGATGTGAATATGCTTTTGCAATACATGGGTGCCCCAACCTTCAGTTGTTAATATGTTGTTGCTTGGATACACAATTGTGCTTTTAGTCACAAATTTATTTTGCAATGCTGTGTGTAAATAACAGGTCAAATATCAACAGTGCCAGGTCACAAATTTAATATTCCATTTGGTCGGAGTTTCACTTTGACATGACACGTGTCAATAACAAGTCACATATCATATGCATAGCAGGTCACGGATTTAGCACTCATAACATATGATGTAAAGATCAGGTCACAGGTCTTATTGTACATCGGAAATTAGGTCACAGTACCAGGTCCCAGATTTAGTATTGCTTTTGATCGGAGTTTCAGTTTGACATGACATATGTAAATAACAGGTCACATATCATATGCATAGCAGATCACATATTTAGCACTCATAACATATCATGCCAAGATCAGCTCACAGGACTATTTGTGACCGAAAATTAGGTCACAGTACCAAGTCACAGATTTAGTATTGCTTTTGGTCGGAGTTTCAGTTTGACATGAAATATGTCAATAACAAGTCACATAGCATATGCGTAGCAGATCATAGATTTAGCACTCTTAACATTTCATGCCAAGATCAGGTCACAGGTCTAATTGTACACTGAAAATTAGGTCATAGTTCATGGTATGTTGTAGTTCTACTTTTGGTCACGTGGTTTCAATTTTTGTCACAGTTGTAGTCTGTCATGCCATTTGTAAATAATAGGTCATGTACCTGGCCAATGATTTGGTTGTGCTTTTGGTCACAGTTTTAGTTTGCCATGACATATGTCAAAAACAGGTCACATATCAATTAAAATAGCATGCCAAGATTGGTCACAGTTCATCTTATTTATGAAATCTGTGAATGGACATATATTTGTTTTCCAACACGTTTAGGTCACAATTCATGCCTTTAAGTGAATTAATGGTCACAACTCAAATATATTGCTGTGTATGGAATATATAATCATAAATTTACACAACTCTACGTTAAACTGAATAAAAAGTGCAGATGTATTTAGCATTTATTACCTTACTATTTAAACATCATTTGTCAATTGATCAATTGAAACACATTTCTACATGTCGATATGCTAATGACAATTCAAGAATGCGATCTAACTTTGATAAATCTTCATCATGTATTGACTTCCTATCAGCCATTCTTACTTAATGGGACCAAACTTGAGCATCTCCTGCGGTTGTGACCATGTGCACAACAACGTCTACATCTTACTTTTGGTTTCCCTTCCAAGATGATCTCTTCCTCTTCTCAGTAGGTCTTCCAGAACTCCGCTTCTGGTTAGAAGCTAAAATAATTTGGAATTCTACTTCATCGAGCACTCTCCATTCGTCTGAATTTCCAACAGGATATACCAAACTTTCGTAAGCATTTACATATGCATCCTTTCTGTAATAATAAGAACAGTAAGAATATGCATCCCTTTTCGTATATGCGATTACAACCAATGTATGTGGACAAGACATCAGATCGACCTGCAGTATCCTGCAAGTGCATGTATGTTAATCAATGTCAACAACAAATGTGGACCTTTCATTGTTTACAGAGAACACTGTTTGGTTGGAAGGAGATACCTGTGAGAGTGTAGTAGCACCAATGGTATGTGTCAGTTTAAAGTCAAAAAAGAATATGTCACAGACATTCATATTTCAGTGCACAATGGTATGTTCAGGTCACAAGACTTCATACTCAGGTCACAGGTTTAGCATTAGCATACAAATTATATGGCACCACAAACAAAGTACATAGCGTCACATATGTAAATTGCTGGTCATATGCAATTAATATTTGGACACATAATCACATACGTACATTCCATGTCATAGGCACCTATGATATAATCACATGCATATTTCTGTTTAGTCCACATACACAAACTTCAGGATACATAAGAAAGTTACCCTAAAGTTCCTTAGTTCTAAACTCATTCTCCTCATGACGTTCTCGAACTTGCTAGCCAACATCGTGAAAGTTCCATGCGCTTTGTCTCTATGTTTACAGAACCAATTTTGTACTGTTTGTCGCAATGACTCCAGCAAGAATACAATGGGGTAATTATTAGCTGCCTTTGTGATCGGGTTTACTGATTCTATAATGTTTGATGTCATTGTAGAGTATCTGTTTGCCGGCATATGTATTCGTGACCACTTTTTAGGGCTTACTTCATCTTGCCAAAATATATCGTAGTATGAGAATAGTATAAAAGGATATATGTGACCACTTCACTGCATGTGACAATGGAGTGCTGTAGTCAGTACAGTACCAGGTAATCACGAATCTTATCATTCATTGCGTCTAGTTGTTGCATGTTGTATTCAAATTCTTCTAATGTGTAAGTGCGGACAGCCAAATTGAAAGCCTGCGTAATATTTTGCCCCGATTTCCCATAATATGATTTTAGATTCTATAGCAAATGGCACGAGCAGATACCATGGCAACTTCCCGAATACACTTGTTCTATTGCTTTCTTTATACTGTCATGACGGTCCGATATAAAACACAATCATTCTTTGTACCCATATGCATTCTTCAGTTTCTCCAAAAACCATCTCCAAGATTTGTCATTCTTATTATCCCCTACTCTAAAAGCAAGAACAAATATGCCATTATTTGCATCCTGTGTACATGCTGTGAATAGGGTACCTCCGTAATGACCATTCAAATAAGTACCGTCAACGACAATTACGGGCCTACAATGTTGCCACCCCCGTATTGATGCACCGAGTCCATAAAACAATACTTGAACCTATTGTAACTATCGACCTCTAACTCTGTGACCGTACCAGGATTTCTTTGTCGAACCATGTAGAAGATGCTTGGTATCCTACCGAATGATTCCGTTAGATCACCCCTAATCATCTTCAATGTTTGTTCACGGGATCTCCAAGCTTTTGAGTAATTCCAATATACTCCAAAAGTATGTAGCATATCATTGCATATGCCCTTTGGTGTGTATATGGTGCCAGTCGATGTGTACTTGTACTTGATGCTAGATAACACAACTGCAGCTGATACTTGTCTGTGTGACCCAACACAACATTTGATGCACATGTGTGACTACCAATCTTTCGAATCTTAAATTGATTCGTTTTACCCCATTTTGATGATCAGTATATCCAAGTACATCCTTCCTGAGAACACCTGACCACATGTTCTTTCTTGTCGGATCGTTCAACCATAAACTCAAAAATGTTTCGTATGGCAAAAAAGGATGGCTCAATTTTAAAATATCCTTATCACGGAAAATCCTTCCTTTTTTGACCTCAATAGCATCTGCTATAGAAACAATCGTGACTTCAAATGTGACCTACATGTTTACTTGATGCTTTGCAGATTTCTGTGGCCACATCCTGCAATGTATAAAGCTCTCTATTACGATAAGCATTATCTGTGACCATGTCAGATGGGTACTTTATTGCTGCATCAATTATGTCAATGATTAATGGGTATTTAGCGGGATCACGATCGACTTCTTTCAGCAGAATGTATGCAAGCACGTTGCTGTTATTTTTTATCCTGATTGCAGGCAAATTATCATTGAGTATATATTTCAATGATACTGCTATCTTGGTCGGATCCAAACTGAACTCTGACATAATCGTGTTTACAAGGTTTATATAATTGCATCCACGGTCTACCAACGTCAACGGTGACTGAGATCCATGCAACAAACATACGTGCAAGTATACCATTTCTGCAAAATTGAACTTCAAATCCTCACATTCTCGATGGTTAATTTAATACTGTGCATACAGTTTTATATAAGAATTTATGTAATAACATGAAGTCACACATGACACTCAAAAAAGCAGGTCACATTTGGCGACACACAGGTCACATCTCATGAACAAAATTGGTTTCAGTCTCTTCTCGAATTCGCTCACACGTTCACGTATGTGACATGCGTACGGATACTGTTGTGTCGAGTGGTCATATTTTGGTCAAATATCGGAATAGGTCACACACGGGTATGATCAGTGCAAATATAACATATCTTGCAGATAATCGAAAACAAATGGAGGTCACATTTTTTTCACAGAGGTCACATTTAATCGTCCATAATGAATCCTCTGTTTCTTCGTCTTCCAGTGTTAATCAGAAAGGTCACATACGCTGTTCACATCTTATGTTTGATGTTGTTACAATCTGGCACATTTGTTTTAGTGGTCACAGACATCCACAATCGATGCTATACTTGTCTAAGACTGGTTACACTCAATTAAGTCACATATCATGCATGTTGTTCATGTCCCACTGCACAATATTATTGAATTTGAGACATATGTGGCCACGATAGATACGGTCACTGGAAATTTGCGTATAGAAGAAATTCGGACCTTATCTAATGATGCTAAATGTGAAAAACTAGCAGTGCAATAATCGGACCAATACCTGGATTGATTTCTGTTATGCGAAAACGTCAATTTCTCCAAGCCGATTCCAAATATGTGACACAAAAATATTAATTGATTGATTTCACTTTTGTTCTCTCTCTAATTTACAACAGTTATTAATTTATTGTTGTAATTATAAAATTCATACACAAATCACGTTTTTCTTTTAACAGTGGAAACATCTAAGTCATTCAAGAGTCCACTTCGTAAGTAGGACCAAAATCCTGAAACAAAGGAAAAATGGAAAAAAGAGGGAGAAAAATCTGAGTCAGTCGGTTT
Organism: Olea europaea var. sylvestris; assembly: GCF_002742605.1. Taxonomy (NCBI): domain Eukaryota; kingdom Viridiplantae; phylum Streptophyta; class Magnoliopsida; order Lamiales; family Oleaceae; genus Olea; species Olea europaea. Next base: position 23,354,828 of record NC_036246.1, read on the forward strand.
AGTGAAATTTCATTAAATTGTTTAATAATCTTGATTCAAATTTAATCTATAAATAGCTGACTCACCTAACTTGAATTTATCGATAATTAATAATTTGAAGTTTTGCTAGTAAAATTAATGGGACCACATAATTGGTCCCCAAATTTTGAAAAAATGACTAAATATACTCATTATCTTTAAATATAGCCCCATAAACCCCCCAATGATTGAGAAAATAGGTATGATTTGTCTCTATTGACAAAATTTGTCCAATTTGACCACTATGGCCGTGTACAATTACAAAATTTGCACGCCCTTTAGATAAAAATAAAAAGAAGAGAAATCAACAAAATGCAAAAATAAAGAAAAACTTGCGAGAAACCTCCAAACCTTTTCAAAAAGAATAAATAGACTCCACTTATAAAAAAGAAAATAATTTATTAAAAAAAGGAAAAAAATGGGTAAAACTCTTCTCCAACCAATCCCAACTCCTCCCCACCACCATTTTCTAATCCCCACGCACCTTCGCCTTGGTGGAACAAGTACAAATCCAACCATCACAATCACTCTTATCAATCGATGCTACCTTCAATCATCCTAAAATTGTAGCCACCATATATCGTCGTTGCCGTATTCACAAACACGAAAATCCCTCTTACCCTTTGAAACAAGCACCCCAATGCCAATTCCAACAAGGAATATTTGTTATCAGTTTGGAAGAATACAACAACACAGATACAGTTGTGTGAGCATGATTTTGACCTCCTCTGTTTCCGAAAATGGTTGTCAATCAAGAACATGTCCAACCTACAAGGCTTATGCTCCAGATGACAGTGTAAGGGAGAAATGATATATTTGGATTGCTTTATTATGAACTTGTTGTAACTATTTTTTATTTTATTAAAGACATCCATGCTTTCCTAATGAGTTTTTAGGCTCCACCAATGAAGGTGGATGCGAGTTAGGATTCCTCAACCACAAAAATGACCCCATATACATGAAAGGAGGGGAGCATATACATAGCCTCCTAAAATCAACATAGCAAAAAAATCTAAAAGTAAAAGGAAAGCAATAAATGATGAAGTACTACTTTCCATGCAATGAAAGAATAAGTATATTAAAACTAATTTATAGACTTCTAAAGTTGGAAAATCCATATCTATCAATTTGTACAAGTGCCTGAGTTTGTCGAGGAAGGTCGAGTGACCCATCCTCTTGGTAAAAACGCTGGTCCTAACCCTCAGAAGCCATTGAATTTGCAAACTGGATTCCCTCTCTGTAGATGTGGGAGATAGTGTTACAATCAATGAAGTGTTTGATTTGTTGAAGAATTCCCTGAATCGCCCATGGTCATCCATTGCTAGTAATGCAATGAATAGCCGCACTTGAGTTTACCTCAATCCCTATGTTTGTGATGCCAAGTCCTATGGTAAGAAGAAGCCCATCCAAAATAGCTCAAATCTCAGCCTATAAAGTTAGACAAGTCCCATAAGATGAAGAGGATGCCCTGATGCAGCATCTAAAAGTGATCTTGAATGATGTCCCCACCACTAGCAACTCTATCATTGACGCATTCATCAGAATTCATCTTGTGAGATACCACTAGTGGAGTACCCCACGTAACTAAAATAGTTGGTGATAGGGGAGAGAGTGTCAAAGAAATATTGAACAAGGGTGCAAGAGCCAAATCCCCTCGCTAATGTATTGATTGAGAAAGTCCCCATGTATGAAGAAAATAAATCATGCTAAAATCTCTCCAGATGATCCATCTAGGCACCATACGGATTTCCTTGTACTTCGCTTCATTTATCTCAATCCATAGAAACCAGAATACCAATAGAGGAATGATAGTGCGAATGTGTTCCTAGCGTATGTGCTGTCCAAAATATCGCCATCTCTGAAACCTATATCTGGATCCCTCACCTGACCATATGGATATTTGAAAGATGTCCCAAAAATGTTGTCATGCCTGATTAGAGATGATACTGCCTGTGAAAATATGACTAATGATCTTAATCTCAGAACAACAATGACAATGAAGAGGAACTTCTTGTAACTATGTGGGTTTAGGACACTCATCAAATGGGGAAAATGAATACAATTAAATAGACTTGTGTAGGCAAATGCCAATATCAATTTAAGTCACATTTTCTTACTAAAAATTCGTGGCTTAAAGAAAGAGAAGATGAAGGCATCAGTAAAACTTCAAGATCATATCACCACCAAAGTCAACCTCACGAGTTGCCATTTTTCCTTCATTTTTGCATTTTATTGATTTCTCTTCTTTTTCTTTTTACTCGAAGGGAGGATAATTTTGTCATTTTACATGACTGCAATGGCTGGACGAATTCTATCAATAGGGGTGAACTATGCCTATTTCCTTAACTATTGTGATGTCTGGTGTTACATTAAGGAAAAATTGCAGCCGAGGTACCAAACCTTTCGTTTATTAGCAGACTTTGTCCAAACCTTTCGTTTGTGCCAACCACAGTTCCAAACCTTTCAAAAATATGCAGCGGGAGTCCAAATGGATGGAAACCGTCCGTTTGACTGTTGTTGACCAATAAAATTAAATTTTGACCAATTTTTGACCAACTTAAAAGGGTAGAAAGGTAAATTTGACCAACTTAAAAAAATCATCTTCTTCATCATCTCACCCCCACCCACACCCACACCCACACCCACACCCAACCTAAACTAACCTGCAGAAGATGGAATCCCACCCCACCCCACTGCCCTAATCAGCCGCCCAAAACCAGCAACGGTGACACCAACTCCCGTCGACCAACCACAGCCACAGAACCAACTGCCACCACAACCATCAACCCTACACCAAAAACCCCATTCCACATTGCTTAACAGTGAGCAACCACGACCACAAGCTAGAAATAAAATAAAACAAAAAAAAAAAATATTGCCAGATTTCATGGTTGCAGAAAATTCCAATTTGAACTCCAATTCAAGATTTGAAATCAAGTGTATTTATCGATGAGATTTAAAATCAATTGGAACTCCGATTCAAGATTTTCAACTATACTTCTCGTTTGTGAGTATTATTAGAAATATTGTCAGATTTGAAGGTTGCAGAAAATTCCAATTTTCTCTGACTAACAGAATTGGAAAGAAAATTAGAGAGAATGAATTGTTATGGTTTAGAGTGGGGAGTGGGGTGTGTGGTGTATAAGAAATATGGGGGTTGATGATGTTGCTGAGAAAGAGGCGATTCCATCTTCTGTAGGTTAGTTTAGGTCGGATGGGGGTGGGTGTTGGGGTGGGGGATGAGATGAGGAAGAAGATGATTTTTAATTCTTATTTCTTCTCTCTTTTTTATTTTATTTTATTTCATTTTTATTTCTAGTTTTTTAAATTATTTTATGTATATAATAGCAAATTTATCATTTTACCCATTTTAATTTGGTCAAAATCAGTCAAAGTCCACCTTCTTTGGTCGACTAACAGTCAAACGGATGGAAACCGTCCATTTGGACCACATGTGCATATTTTTGAAAGGTTTGTGACTGTGGTTGACACAAATGAAAGGTTAGGGCAAAGTCTGCTAATAAACGAAAGGTTTGATACCTCGACTGCAATTTTCCCTTACATTAAAAGGTTTGAGGTATATTTCAGTCATTTTTAAAAGATTGGGGAACAAACATGAAATTATCCCAAAATTAAAAACCGACGGTATTTAGACATTTGTTTAGCAGTTGCTGTCGCTGCAAATTTAATCATCCACTTTATCGTCCTTTTCTCCATAGATCACCAACTCCACTGATTATATATAACCCAAACCCTAATCACACTCAGAGAGAGAGGGGAAGAGAGCTTACTTAATCACGCAATATGACAGATAGAGTGTACCCATCAGCCAAGCCGACTGCCAACGGCGGTGTCGCCGCCCCCGCCCCCGCCCCCGCCACCGCCGCAAACGGTGGCTCGAACCCAAACAAAGCTCAATTATACAACACCAACCGTCCCATGTACCGCCCTCAACCACCTCCACGGCGTCGCCACCGCCGTAGCTGCTGCTGCTCCATCTGTCTTTGCACCACCCTTGTAATTCTCATCCTCCTTCTTCTCGCCGCCATCGCTGGCGCCATTTTTTGGGTCCTCTACCGCCCACACCGCCCCTCCTTCTCAGTTTCCACCCTTCACCTCTCGAAATTCAACATCACCGACACTGCCGTCACCTCCACCTTCAACCTCACCCTCACTGCACGTAACCCTAACAAGAAAATCGTCTTCTTCTACGACTCCATCTCCGTGAAAATATTTTCCGGTGACATTACCGTCGGCGATGGATCTTTACCGGGATTTATTCAAGCTACCAAAAATATTACCACCGTTAAAACTGTACTTTCAAGTTCTTCTCCATTTCCCGATGGCACCGACGTTTCTCCATTGAAATCGAGCTTGAAGAACAAGAATTTACCACTCAAAATCAGGTTCGATACCAAAGTGAAGGTCAAAATCGGAAAATTGAAAACGAAGAAGCTCAGAATCAGGGTTGATTGTGATGGGATTAAAATTTCGATGCCCACCGGAAAATCTCCAACGACAGCAAATACTAAGGATGTGAAGTGCAAGGTTGATCCAAGATTCAAGATCATCAAATGGACTGTTTAAAAGAATTTTTTTCTTAGAGAAGGATGATCATTTTTTTTTTTTTAATTTATGAATTCGATTTTATTTACTTTTTGTTTTTGGAAATTTTTGTGGGTACATGATTTTGTAGTAGAAATTTGAACCTGTATACATACTTTTCATAATGTGTTATTTTTAGGAGTTGTCATCATTTGTTTTTATGATGCAAAGTTGATCACAAAAATTATGAATGACTTTGATTGGTCAATATTTTTTATATCATTTTTCTCAATTCATTTCTTAAGATGGAATTAGTTAAAAATTCAAACGAACCTCGTAGTAGATTTCAAGATCAGTAATCCGAAGTTTTTATACTCTTTTTAATACATGTTAAGATTAAAAGCTCAAAAAATAAAAAAGCTCGAGACAATTATTTCCAAGAAATTATACAAATAGTCCCGTAACTTCGAGAAAATGGGTGCTTTCTCATAAAGGGAGTGGTCCCGACGATCAAAAGTTTAAGTAATTTATGACTGAGATTGACATTTTGAGATTGAATATCAAGATTGAATATTATATTTATCTTTTAAAATGGGAGAATGAATTTTATAATTTTTTCTTCAAACTTGACTGTCAGTAAATTGTAGTTTATTCTTGTAATAATTATTTATATTGGATTTTGTCTTGGTGTCCGGTTTGCATGTGCATGATTGATTATAGTTTAAAGACTTATGCAAGATTAGTCGTCTAATTGCTTAATTAATATAATAAATACGGCAAGTTGACACGTTTAGAGGGTTACAGTTGGATATTTGCAATTAGTGTCTTGTATTTTTTGGATTTATCCCACTAACTCGAAAATCATTTTTTCTACGAAATATAGCCATCACAAATTTTGGACAGGATATTTTTTACCTAGGTAATAAGTAAGCCCCTGTTTGATTTCCATTCTTTGACCATAAAAATGAAAAATATAATCGTTATTCATCACATCAATTCATTATATTTGACTTTCTATCTCTTGTGTGGTCCCGTAACGACTATATTTTTCATTTTTATTCTTATAAAAATGGGTAAACAACATGTGCTGTAAATAAATTGTAAAATATTTGAATATATTTTTAACAGTCATGACATTTCGATATACACAATTAATTTACACTGATTCATAGATTGTAAAATATACCATGTGAACTAGGATTTTACTTGTTTTCGTGCACTAATTAATTAAGTCAAAAGTGCAAACAACTCATTCATGATGAAATAAAATAATATGTTAGGTGGTGGTGGAGTCTATAAAATCCAATGTTTTAAAAGCAGCTATCTCGGTAAGATAAAAGGCCTTTTTGAAAAAAAATAAAATAATAATAATAAATTATTTTATTTTATTTTATTTTTTCTAATTCTGATCTGGTTCGCTTCTCATAGATTCAGAACTTAGGGCCTATTCCATAGTGATTTTAAGAATTGATTTTTTGATCATTAGAAAAAAAGCGAGGGCCACATGTGAGAGAAAAAGTAAAAAATTATGGTTGGAATAGTGAAATAACGGTAAAAAAATCAATTTCTTGGGATGAAAAATCACTCCCAAATGGGGCCTTATTGTTTGAATTTTGATAAAAGCATTTGTATATTAACGTTTCATTTATAGAAATGATCATCCTCTCCATCCACGGTCGTTTAAAATGGCCATTAAATGGGCATGTGAACTATGTTTGCTTAATTTTCAAAAGGATAATTTTGTTTAATCACTTAAAATGGGTAAATTGCACCAGGGGTCCAAAAATTTAAGAAAAAGTGTTTGAGTGCCAATATCCTCCTCTCTCTCTCTCTCTCTCTTTTTTTTTTTTTTAATTTAATATATATATAATACCGTAAGACGTGAGAATCAAAATGAGTTAAACTTAGTGAAAAAAAAATGAAAAAACTCAATTACTTATTGGGTTAGGAGGAATTAAAAAAAAAAGATTAAAGAAAAGAGAAATTAGAATCGATTCTTGATTTTGGGTTTACAACTAGAATCAACTGATTTGATTCAATTCTAGAGGTTTCAGTTCTTTTACAAACCCCTACTCTGCAAGGGTGGGAATTGGTGGCTAATAAACCCTTTTTATTAAATCAAATTTTATTTATTTATTTTTAATTTCTCTTCTTTTTTTTTTTTTAACTTTTTAATTTTTTAAAAGAGATAATTATGCAAAGTTCCTTTTGCTATTCTTTAAGTTGGTCAGTGGGCGACTTATGAGTTAATTAACATATTTTATCCCTGAAACCATTAAGTGGATCTCGTTGCATATTATTTTAAACATTTGGGACTTTGAACAAAAATTGAAAAACTTTGAGACCCCAACACCTTTTTGAAATGTTTCTTTTCGCTCGTTTTAACAGTTTCCAATCTTCAATATCTTTCTCTAAACTTGGATCGATTTTCATGTTTGAACAAAAATTTGAGGTGAACCCGTTGCGATTTTGCTTGTTATAACAATTTCTTTATCTAACATTGTATTGTTTTTCATATTGAGTTATGCTACACAAACAGGGTTGGTGACGAAATTTGGTGACATGCTGCCATGTGTCGACCACTGATTACCATTCTCTTGCCATCAACTCTAACCAAGTATCTTTACTCTTTCATATTTCCCTACCCTACTGGTGGACCCAGTCTAATTTTGAAGTTGGGTTCTGCTATACGGACAAACCCTGTCCAAACAGGAGCACGTCCGCCCCTGTTTGGACAGGGGTCCGTCCAAGAAGATAAATCCTTTGAAGCTATTGATAGAATCACTTGACAATGTTGGTAACTCCAAATGCAATCATTATTTATGTGGTGGCTTCATGATATTCAATTAGAAAATCATTTATTTTTATCTCATAAAAATATGTTTACTTTGTTTTAAATCACTTTTCTTTTCGAGATAATATTTAATTTATAATTTTTTTAATATATCACTATCATGAATTACCATTATTTAAATAATTATTTAACGTAGGAGTATATTAAAAAAAAAAGTCAGAAAATTTTATATTTTCAACTATATTAATATGTGTAAGAATAAAAGCAAGTCTATGTCCACAGAGTGAGTACAAGATTTATAATTAGCTCGATTGATTCGTTCATATCTATTCCAAACTTATCACTCTCTTCATTACTCTACAAGTGACTAATAAGGCTATTAGTACTGGCCTAGATAAAGCCCCCCAGGGCACATTCGAGTTGGTGGAACAATCACTTCAATCTCATAAAAATATGTTTACTTTGTTTTAAATCACTTTTCTTTTCGAGATAATATTTAATTTATAATTTTTTTAATATATCACTATCATGAATTACCATTATTTAAATAATTATTTAACGTAGGAGTATATTAAAAAAAAGTCAGAAAATTTTATATTTTCAACTATATTAATATGTGTAAGAATAAAAGCAAGTCTATGTCCACAGAGTGAGTACAAGATTTATAATTAGCTCGATTGATTCGTTCATATCTATTCCAAACTTATCACTCTCTTCATTACTCTACAAGTGACTAATAAGGCTATTAGTACTGGCCTAGATAATTATGGAACCTACTAATTTATTATTTTATTTATTGAATAATAATTTAGTACCAATGATGTGATGCTACCTACGACGCCATACATCACTGATTGAACTTGTAGCTCTAATGGCTGTCATTATCCATAAATAAAAATGAGGAATGCTACGTGTCAGACGATTGTAGTAAACAGCACAAACACGGCATAAAACGCACTAGCAACATGGTATGTCTACGTTTTACATTGTGGTATTACATTAAAAACATAGCACTGGAATATTATTTGCAAATGGTCAATTTTTTAATAAGTTATATAATTTCATTGCCTACTATCAATAAAAAAAAATAAAAATCTGATAATTGAATTTAAATACTAACAAGTGGAAAATGAAAATAAATAAATAATTGAGCAATTGTTTCACGTCGATTAAGAAAGATATTTATGTTTTTGTAGATTCGGAACTTATTTGTTGAATTTGAATTTTGACGAGAGCATCTGTACATCAACGTTTCACTAATGGAAATGATCCTCTCTATCCATAGTCGTCCAAAATGGCCATAAAATGGGTGTGTGAACCATGTATGCTTAATTTTGAAGGACAATTTTGTTCAATAACTTAGCCCTTCTTTGAGCTCCATTCTTTTGAAAAAATATATTTTTCAACAGTAATTTAACATCATTTCGATTACATATTTTTCAATAAAATTATATTATATGTAAATTTAAAATTTTTCTTTATTTTTTAACCACATATTTTTTATCAATATATTACTCAAAAATTCATTCTCTTTCCCAAAATGGGGCTCAAACAATGGTATACTGTTCTTAAAACTATATCATCCGTGTCCTCAAACCTTTGTTTGGTCTTCTTTAAAATTTTAAACATTCTTTACCACACATTTACATAGTAAATTTTTTTTTTTTTTTT
>NC_036246.1:23366575-23375542 GCF_002742605.1 Olea europaea var. sylvestris
ATTCCCCCCCCCCCCCCGCCCCAGTTCGAAGGTCATTATTTGGTAAAAGCTTTATTTTGAATAGTGAATTTTTGACAAATGTGTGCTTAAAAAGTAGTAAAACATTTTGAATTTGCATGTTGAATATTTTATTGTGTGAATGTATGGTTAAAAATGAATATGTAAAATAATGATTTTTGAAATAATGGTTCTCAAATGAGGACTTAATAAGATTTGTCCATCTTTTGGCATCAGAACTGGTTGCAATTTCGATTTGGAATTAAGTTACTCAAACAGTGAAATTTGACGAGAAATATTGGTAGGGCTGACGTGGCGAATTGTGATTCATCTGTTTTTTTTTAAAAAAATTACATCTTCCAATGAATGAATGCCAAGTCTTGTCTGTCACTATATTCTGTCCAATTTTCCTGTTTAAGTAACATGATTGTTTCAATTAGCTATTGGCACTGGTAGAAAGAAGGGATGTTTTGAATCCTAGATTTGTGCGATTATATAAAAATTAAAGCTTTAACTTATTACTCACAATATTTTTTGTATGAAACCATTTTTTTTTCTTTTTTCTTTCAAAAAATTGTGTAATTAGTTCTTAACAGTTAACGCTTCTAAAAAAATTCTTCCTCAATCTTTAAAACTAGACTTTGTCGGATTTTAATTTGTCACGTGGGTCTACATATTTAATTAATTATATATAACGACTATCTTAAAGTTAAGTCATTTTAAGTGATCTAATAAAGAATTAAAATTATTGGGCTTTAGACATCTAAGGGTCCATTTGATAGCACCCAATTCCATGAAAAAAGTTATATCCAAGGAATTCGTTTTTTACTTTAGCTATTTAATACGAAAGTGGAATTCCAAGGTACAAATACTTAAAGCATGTTTTTGGCCAATTCCATAGAAATTGGATTTTTATGATTTTGGTGGTTTTTTCTTTTCCAACTTACATGTAATTGATTTGTTTTTTCCACGTTTATAATCAAACAGACCCTAAATAAAGAGTGGGACTAAATAATGTATAGAGACCATATTCTTTTAAAATTGTATTTCATGATAGGCAAAATGCATATACAAACTATATATAGGATTATGGTCTCCAATTCATACATGATTCTTATTCTTTGTGTTATCTAATCAACATAAGAATACAAGAGAAAACATATTGAAGAGGAAGATCTAAAATCTATAATCAAGAATCAAGAAGAAGAATTGAAACAATTAAATTGAAGAACATGGTAGTCAAGACTAAAAGCAAGAAGCTAATCAAAAGGAGATCGCAAGTTGATCATTAAGAATAAAGGCTCAAGATATAAAGTGATGGATCAAGGTACAACATGTAACGACCTGGACCTCTCGTCCAAACCGTTATCTTACGTATTGTCCGCTTTGGGTGGGCCTTGCGCCCACTTACCCCTCACAGCTTTTCTTTGCGTCCCCCAGGATTTGAATTATTGGCCTCTACATAAGAGTGACTTAAGTTGAATCCTGGTACCAATCGGGTCAAGTGGATGCAAGGCTCACCCAAAGCGGACAGTACGTAAGATAACAGCTTGGACGAGAGGTCCGGGTCATTACAAAAAACGCGCGTTTTTTGTAACGACCCGGACCTCCCAAACTGTTAGCTTACGTACTGCTGGCTTTAGGTGGGTCTTGCACCCACTTACCCTTCACAGCTTTCTATCGCGTCCCCCAGGATTTGAACTCTTTACCTCTACATAAAAGAGACTTAAGTTGATCAATTTTGTAACGACCCGGACCACTCGTCCAAGCCGTTATCTTACGTACTGTCTGCTTTGGGTGGGGCGCAACGCCCACTTACCTCTCACGGCTTTTCTTCGTGTTCCCCAAGATTCGAACTCTTGACCTCTACATAAGAGAGACTTAGTTGAATCCTGGTACCAATTGGTTACATGTAAATCACACTTAAACATGATGAAAAAAATATACATATATTTTGAAAAAAAAATGAAGAGTTTACAGAATCGACTAAACTCATGCTCTGATACCATTCTGTAACGCCCCAAACTCTTTTTCATTTTATTATATTATTTTTAAATTAAAATAAACTCGAGATGCTACCAAAACTTTTCTCTATCTAATTTAAGCAGAAAAATAACTTTTTATTTTAGTGAACAAAATGTGGTCGACAATTTAATAACGACAAAATAATGATCTAGAATAAAATCTTGAAATATCCAATCCCAAACTGTAAATTTAAAATTTAACATAAAGTGTCGAATGCTCGTACGCGAAGAAAAATATTAAATACCATGCATAAAAATTAAAATAATGATATTCTTTAAAATATAATTTGACGATTATTTTCTAGAAATTTTACTTGATGACCCCATAAGCATCGCCGGTCAATTTTTCACTCTTCCACACGAGCCGTTCTAATTTGAAAAGTATTGTAAAAGTGAGTATTTCGAAAATATTCAGTAAAAATATGTGCATATTCTTATAATAGGATATTAACATAATATGGCATAATATACCGACATTACTTAAATTTAGAGTAACTGGTCGCGATTCCAACAGCTCAAGGAATTTCTTAAGAATTCCCATATCCCATAGGATTTAATCATATTGACCCAAAGGTCCATCCCGTAGAATTTAACTTCTTTTCTTTGACCCGACGGTCCATCTCGAAGGATTTAACATATAATTCGACCCAAAGAACTTATAGTATTTCATGCCAAATTTACATAAATATCAAGAATAATAATTTACCACTTGCACCATGTATTCTTACCTCAATTGACACCAAAAAATTTCTGAAAATGACTTATGAAATAAAATGATATTCCTTCTCAAAAGTATGAGTCTGTGTAGACGTGTGAAATACTAATAATCTGTATGGGTAAAGGAGAATTTGTCACTTCAGTGCTCTCATATCCACTTTTATACTCAGAACATGTGACTATAGAGATTCTAACGTAATTTGATGTGAATTATGTTTCATGTGGATTAATTACCATATCACTAATGAGCTTAATAAATTTTAAATTATTAATTTTCAATTTTCGTTTCATTTTTCTAGGTAACCGTATGAATTGAATTGGAAATGAAAGTTTTTGTTTTTATTATTTTATTATTATCTATATTAATAAAATATTAAATGCTAACACTTTTCTTTTAATTAGAATAACTCGGACAGGACTAATCAAAAATTACTTTTTCTTGAACCCAAATTATATTATTTAATACAAGCTACAAAATGAGTATAATATTTGATATATTTCATCAACTTCTAAAATACTTAAATATTTGACCAAAATAAGTTACGATAAATTAAAAATATACGTTTGCGAAATAAATCATTTATGCAAATAAGTGGGGCGTGTTTATCACTTCAACTTTTCGACTTTAGTGTGATGACAATGTTGGATGTGAATTATTTTATTTGCCAAATTACCAGCCCACGTGGAAAAATTTAAAATTCGGAGTGTTACATCCTTACCCCCTTAAAATAATTTCATCTCTGAAATTACATTATTTAGCCTAATAGCTCTGGATACTTGGCTTTTATTTCTTCTTCTTTTTCCCAAGTAGCCTCTTCGACTCCATGATTTTTCCATCGAACTTTAACTAATGCAATTTCTTTATTCCTTAATGCATGTGTTTTCCTTTCGATAATTTCCAAAGGAGTCTCTTCATATGTTAGATCTTTCTGTACCTCCAATGAATCATAGCTTATCACATGTTTAGGATCATGCACATACTTTTTAAGTATCGACACGTGGAATACATTATGTACTGTTGATGGTCTAGGTGGCAATGCTAGACGATCGCTACATTCCCAATTTTATCTAGAATTTCAAAAGGATCTGAATCGAGGTCTCAACTTTCCCTTCTTGCCAAATCTAAGAACTCCTTTTATGGGTGCCACTTTTAGAAACACTTTCTCACTGACTTAAAATTCTATTGATTTTCTCCGTTGATCTGCATAGCTCTTCTGTCTATCTTGAGCAGACTTTATTCTGTCCCTAATTTTATCAATTGCTTGCATTGCCCTTGCAATAATCTCTGGACCCAAAATTCATTTTTCTCCGACTTCATCCCAATGAACTGGGGATCTACATCTTCTACCATAGAGAGCTTCATAAGGAGCCATGCCAATAGTAGTCTGGAAGCTATTATTGTATGCAAATTCCACTAATGATAGGTATGACTCCCAACTATCTCCCAAATCCAAGACACATGCTGGAGCATGTCTTCTAAGATTTGAATAGTCCTTTCAGACTGTCCATCAGATTGAGGATGATAGGCAGTGCTAAAATTTAACTTTGTCCCCATAGCTCCCTGCATGCTCTTCCAAAATTTAGAAGTAAATCTTGGGTCTCGATCTGAGACGATGGATGTTGGAATTCCATGCAGCCTGACAATTTCCTTAACATATAATTGAGCAAATTGATCTATACTATAGTTCATTCTTATTGGAAGGAAATGAGCAGACTTTGTCAACCTGTCTACAATTACCCAGATGGCATCGTGTCCTTTCATCGACTTTGAAAAACCTACTACAAAATCCATGGCTATTTGCTCCCATTTCCACTCTGGAATTTCCAATGGATTTAATGGTCCTGATGGCCTTTGATGTTCTGCTTTAACTTGTTGACATACAATACACTTTTCAACAAAGAGACCAATCCCCCTTTTCATGTTCCGCCACCAAAAGGTATCACGGAGGTCTCGATACATTTTAGTACCATCGGGATGTGCAGCATACGGGGCATAGTGAGCTTCCTCTAATATTTCTTTTCTTATCCCTTCATCCTTTGGTACACATAATCTTCCCTCGAACATCAATGCATTGTCCTCCGCTATTGCAAAACCTTTTCTCTTAGTCGTACCAACTTCCGTCTTGATTTCTCTCAAGAATGGATCATTGTCCTGAGCATCCTTGATTCATTCCCTAAGGGTAGGTTGTATCTTTAATGCTGAAATTTTTGTAATAACTTGAGTTAGTGGACTGACAACTTCCAATTTCAATTTATCAACTGCACTTGAGTTGTGGGTAAAGTAGCTAGTTGTCCTACTGTCTTCCTACTAAGAGCATCTGCGACTACATTTGCTTTACCCGGATGGTAATAAATAATGCAATCATAATCCTTAACTAACTCTAGCCACCTTCTCTATCTCATATTCAAATCCTTTTGAGTGAAGAAGTATTTCAAACTCTTATGATCTGTATAGATTTTGCACTTTTCCCTGTAAAGGTAGTGACGCCATATCTTTAGAGTGTGTACTACCGCTGCCAACTCTAGATCATGCGTAGGGTAGTTTTGCTCATGTTGCTTTAATTGTCTAGAGGCATATGCGACCACCTTCCCAAACTGCATCAGTACACATTCCAAAACTTGTTTGGATGCATCACTGTATATAACGAATCCATCTGAACCCTCTATATAGCTAAAACTGGAGCTGTAACCAGTTTTTGTTTCAGTTCTTGGAAGCTCTCCTCACATTTCTCAATCCACTGAAATTTTACACCCTTTCTTGTTAATTGGGTCATTAGCCCAGCTATTTTGAAAAATCCCTCAATGAATCTCCGATAATAACCGACTAGTCTGAAGAAACTACGAACTTCGCCTACATTTGTTGGTCGGGATCAGTTTGTTACCGCTTCAACTTTACTAGGGTCTACTTCAATTCCTTGTGCCGTAACCACATGACCAAGAAAAACTATACGATCAAGCCAAAATTTACATTTCTTGAATTTGGCATACAACTTCTCCTTTCGTAGTGTCTCCAACATTATTTTGAGTTGTTCTTCGTGTTGGTCCTTATTCCTTGAATATACCAAAATGTCATCAATGAAGACAATGACAAATTGATCTAAATACTGGTGGAATACCCTATTCATTAAATCCATAAATACTGCAGGGGCATTTGTTCAGCCAAAGGGCATTACTGTGAACTCATAATGACCATAGAGAGTTCTAAATGCTGTCTTTGGAACGTCATTTGCCTTCACCTTCAACTGATGATAGCCGGACCTCAAATCAATTTTGGAAAATACTGTTGCACCCTTCAACTGATTAAAGAGATCTTCAATTCGAGGAAGAGGTGATTGTCAATCAGTTTAGTTCCCTATAATCAATACATAATCTCATTGACCTATCCTTCTTCTTCACAAACAAAACCGGTGCGCCCTAAGAAGATATACTTGGTTGGATGAAACCTTTATCCAACAACTCCTGCAACTGTATCTTTAATTCTTGTAGTTCCTTTGACGCTATCCAATATGGAGCTCTAGACACGGGAGTTGCACTAGGTACGAGGTCAATTGTAAACTCCAATTGCCTATTTGGTGGCGCGCCAGGTAAGTCATCAGGAAATACATCAATAAAATCTCGTACAATAGGCACATTACAAATCGTAAGCTCCGATAGTTGAGTTCCATGTATACTCACTAGAAATCCTTAACAGGATCTTTTCTTCAACATCTTTTCTGCTTTCATAGCCGACATGAGTTGCGGTAAAGACTTAACTCGTACAGCGAAAAATCGAAACTCATCCTCCCCAGGCCTCTGAAAAGCTACTTCCTTTTCGAAACATCGAATGGTTGTGTGATTGCTTCCCAACCAGTCCATTCCTAGAATAACGTCAAAGTCTTTCATGTCTAGGAGGTGTAGATTAGCTACAAATTCTTTTCCTTCCATTACTAGTTTTACTGCCCTAGCAATCTGATTGGTATTCAAAATTCTACCGGATGGAATAGAAATTTCTAGAACACTATCAGATTTTTCACATGCAGTACATGATTTAGCAATAAATGCGGTGGATATAAATGAATGAGTAGCTTCGGAGTCTATAAGAACATATGCAGGTAGTTTAGATATTGATAGAATACCTGCCATTACATTTGGATCCTCTGTTGCCTTTTCCCGGGTTAAGGCAAAGACTTTGGCTTTCACTTTCCTGCCCTGTTCATTATCCTTCTTAGGTGGGTATGCCTTGCAATCCGGAGCAAAATGACCTTCCTGGCCACATCGACAGCACACATTTTTTCCAAACGAGCACTCCTTTCCATGAGCTTTGTTGCACTTTGGGCATCGTGGAGTAACTTTATTTGGTTTACTTGACCCTAATCCTGATCCTATATTGGACTTCTTAAATTGTCCAAATCCCTTCCCTTTATTCGATCCATTCCACTTTCATTTCCCATATGATTCATTATTCTTCCAGTCATCCGATCCATTTCTAGACGATCAGAAATTGACTGAGCTCGTTGAAGCACTTCACTATATGTGGTCGTATGGTGAGATGCCATGATTCCTCCAATCTCTGGACGCAGGCCTAATTCGAACCTCCTAGCCTTCTTTGGCTCGGTATCGACAAGATGTGTAGCATACCTAGAAAGTTGTTCGAACTTCCTTTCATACTCATCAAGTGACATATTTCCTTGTTTCAGCTGTAGGAACTCTACCTCTCTCCGATCCCTCAATGATTAGGGAAAGTATTTTGTCATCACTTCTTCCTTGAACTGTGCCCAAGTCATAGCACATTATTGCGCTTCCGTTCTAGTGTGCGAAGCAGACTCCTACTAGTGGCCTGCTGCTTCGACCAGCATAAACTCAGCACATCATACCTTTTGTGCATCAGTGCATGCCATGTGTTTGTAGATTCGTTCTAGCCCTCTTAACCACTCCTTGGTTGTCAAAGGGTCTGCCTTGCCATCAAAAGAAGGATGTTTGAAACGGCGAAACTGCTCCACAATTGAACTTGTGTTGTTAGCATTTGCCGGTCCATTCTGAGGAGCTGGTGCGGGTATTTGATTCATACCAAGGTCATGTACTGCCCTCATCAGATCCCTAAACATAGTTGCTTGATCTTGTTGTCCCGCCATTTCCTTTAAATTAACAAAATAAATTTTGTCTTAAGAATATTGGGCAACACAGTAACTCAAAGGAAATTATTATTATTATTATTATTATTATTATTATTATTATTATTATTATTATTATTATTATTATTATTTTTAATAGGTACTCCTTGAGATCAGGATATAAAATAGTTCGACAATTTATTTATTTGTTTTTTATCAATAACATAAAGGAAAAGATATCACAGTACTAAGGAAATGGAATCTAAGTTTCTAATCCCCATGAATTCTGTAAATCTTCTTTTATGGAGCTTCATCTTCGGAGGAGTCTTTTGCTTCAAGCCCAGACTCTACGTCTATCTCAACCAGAGGCTCAGGTTCATGCTCATGATCGTTCTCTAACTCCAGCCCAAAGTCATCCTCATACTCCCATTCGGGATCTTCCTCTGGGTCCGACTCAATTTGAGGTTCTGGCTTGGGCTCTGGCTCATCATCGAGCTCATTCCCTACCTCCAGTTGGCGTTCTAAACTTTCACTCCACCTATCTAGAAGGGTTTGACAATATACATTAAACTCAATCGTGTTTGGATGCTCTGGGGGGTTACCTTCTAACATCTCATTCCTAACCATAACTCCCATGTCCTCCCATTGAGGTGGAAGTGAGTGTACGAGATTATTCACAGCCTCAATATGCGTGATTTCTAGTCCTACCTCCACAGCTGCCATAAATTTTTCATAGATATCTTGCATGTGTTTGACAAGTGGACGAGTCGGGTCAGTCACGAAATTCTCATATAAGCCGTGGCCTTTCTAGCGGTCTGATAAATTCTAACCATGTCTGTCACATAAGGGTCCAATTAAATTTATTTTTGTAGTGATATCAAAGTACATGTTATGCTCTTGTGATTTTAATAGAATTTCTAATCAATATACCTTCATGTATAATAGCATGCATAACATATTTTTTTCTAGACATTCTTTTATAATCATTTCATAGAATTCAAGCTTAAATGATACATAAAGTCACGCTTGAAAATAAAATGATATTTAACATTTCCTTCATACCTTGAGTCCGTTGGACGGTAGTAGATTGACGAGCGTTAAATACCATGGGTCTTATTTTATATATATATATATATATA
>NC_036246.1:23378638-23429878 GCF_002742605.1 Olea europaea var. sylvestris
ATATATATATATATACACATATACATATACATATATATATATATATATTTTTTTTTTACAATATATATTTTTCAGTACTTAGAATTGTCATCGTTTAGGTTTTTTTTTTTTGCACACTTCCCAACATATCAAAATTTTTGACTCCTATGAACCTTGTAGGAAGTTGGTAAAAATGATATAAATTCATTAATACTAATATCACATAAAATATTTACGTTTAGGCACGTAAAAATTTACATTTAGGCAAGGACAATTACCTTCTATTAACCATGCAATTAAGTCTCCTCTTGAAAATATTAATATAACACATTTTTTTTCATGCAGACTACTAAGTTTTCAAAATAAATTATTATTCTAAGAAAAATTTATACATGTAAATCACACTTAAACATGATAAAAAAAATATACATATATTTTGAAAAAAAAATGAAGAGTCTATCGAATCGACTAAATTCGTGCTCTAATACAATTCTGTAATGCCCTGAACTCTTTTTCATTTTATTATATTATTTTTAAATTAAAATAAGATGCTACCAAAACTTTTCTCTATCTAATTTAAGCGGAAAAATAACTTTTTATTTTAGTGATCAAAATGTGGTCGACAATTTAATAACAACAAAATAATGATCTACAATAAAATCTTGAAATATCCCATCCCAAACTGTAAATTTAAAATTTAACATAAAGTGTTAAATGCTCGTACTCTAAGAAAAATATTAAATACCATGCATAAAAATTAAAATAATGATATTCTTTAAAATATAATTTGACGATTATTTTCTAGAAATTTTACTTGATGACCCCATACGCATCATTGGTCAATCTTTCACTCATCCACACGACCCGTTCTAATCTGAAAAGTATTGTAAGAGTGAATATTTCGAAAATATTCAGTAAAAATACGTGCATATTTTTATAACAGGATATTAATATAATATGGCATAATATACCGACATTTCTTAAATTTAGAGCAACTGGTCGCGATTCCAACAGCTCAAGAAATTTCTTAAGAATCCTTATATCCCGTAGGATTTAATCATATTGACCCAAAGGTCTATTCCGTAGGATTTAACTTCTTTTCTTTGACTTTACGGTCCATCTAGAAGGATTTAACATATAATTCGACTCAAAGGCCTTATAGTATTTCATGTCGAATTTACATAAATATCAAGAATAAGAATTTACCACTTGCACCATGTATTCTTACCTCAATTGACACCAAAGAATTTCTGAAAATGACTTATGAAATAAAATGATATTCCTTCTCAAAAGTATGAGTGTGTGTAGACATGTGAAATACTAATAATCTGTATGGGTAAAGGAGAATTTGTCACTTCAGTGCTCTCATATCCATTTTTATACTCAGAACATGTGACTATAGAGATTCTAACGTAATTTGATGTTAATTATGTTTCATGTGGGTTAATTACCATATCACTAATGAGCTTAATAAATTTTAAATTATTAATTTTCAATTTTCGTTTCATTTCCCTAGGTAACCGTATGAATTGAATTGGAAATGAAAGTTTTTGTTTTTATTATTTTATTATTATCTATATTAATAAATTATTAAATGCTAAAACTTTTCTTTTTATTAGAATAACTTGGACATGATTAATCCAAAATTACTTTTTCTTGAACCCAAATTATATTATTTAATACGACCTACAAAATGAGTATAATATTTGATATATTTCATTAACTTCTAAAATACTTAAATATTCGACCCAAATAAGTTACAATAAATTAAAAGTATACGTTTGCGAAATAAACCATTTATGCAAATAAGTTGGGCGTGCTTATCACCTCAACTTTTCTGCTTTAGTGTGACGACAATGTTGGACATGGATTATTTTATTTGCTAGATTACTAGCCCACGTGGAAAAATTTAAAATTCGGAGTGTTACACAACATTAATTAATTTTCTTGATAATTTGACATGGAGATCCTAGTAATCATTAAATTTTATGAACTTTAAGTTTCATATATATTCAATAAGTGATATTAGAACCAATTCATATAAAACCATTGAGATTAAAGGAAGATTTTTAGGTTTGTAATTCATACTTTGGTTTTCTAAAATTTAGGATGTGAATTTCAAGTCCCAAATTTCAAAATTTTGAATTTTGGGCATTTTTTCCGATTATACAGCAGCGTCGTATTATTGCTGAATGCAATGCCGATAGCACAAGCATTGGGTGTTGCAGTGCCTATTCTTTGTCCAAATTTATTTATTTATTTTGTTTTAGTTATAAAAAAAATAAAAATAAAAATAAAAAGCTAAGGGATTAACTATAAAATTTCAAATAATGGTATTAATTTTTTTTTAATTACTAATTTTCCAAACTATATTAGATGAAGCAACATGTTACCATAGTAACCTCTCATGTCTAAATTAATTTATTTGAAATATTAGGATGATTGTGTGTTTGTAATTCATGTGAATATTAACTAACCTAAAGAAAGGTAAACATTTGGTAGAATTACATACACACATGTGGTGAATAAATAAATAAATAAAAAAAATATATATATATATGTGTGTGTGAACAAAAAATGGGTCCAAAAATAGATTTATTGTTTAACATAGTTTATTGTCAATATTTGATTACTACACCAAGAGTGCTATTTACAAGTTGGTATTTCTGTTTAAATACTAAACATCAACTTTGTTCTCAGTCTCTTGTAATTGGGTATACCTAGGGGTGTAAGCGGTCCGATTTTATCGATTTTTGACAGATTTTCAAACCGAACCGTTTAAAACGGTTTGAGAAAAACCCAAACCTAAACCAAATCATTTTGAACAGTTTGAAAAAAATCCAAACCTAAACCTAACGGTTTTGGTCCGATTTTAAACCGTCGATTTCGCCATATATTTTTTTGCCCATATACTTTTATGTCATTAATTCATTGAATTTAATATATATTTATATCTCACTAGTAATAAATCTAAAACAAACTAAGCCCCTGTTTGAACCAAATTTTTGGGACAAAAAAATAAAAATCTAGACCGTTATTCCACAAGTCCAACCACCTTTGTTGACCTGCTATTTCATGTGTGGGACCTAACCTCCTCTCCAATAGTCAATTTTTTCATTATGATGATATGGAAAATATGGTTCAAATAGGGGCTAAATATATTTACTATAAATTTAAATATCAATTAAATCAAAGTGAAATCACAATAAACTAAAACATAGTTTTTTTTTTCATTTTTGTCCACCTTTTTTAGGCTAATGAAGATACAATAACGTTATAATACAAGTTTACTAAACTATATATAAGGTCCAAAAAATATAATAATGTCCAACAAGATCTCATGATCATCATATCTGAAAAAAATGATACTGATTAAAAGTGCAAGAAGATAAAGGTTGAAATAAAGTAAAATAGAAAGTACTCACTTGACTAGTACCTCTAAAAACAAGTTCAAAAAAAGAAAGAATAAGAAAGTCACATTCGGTCACTTGATTAGTACTTCAAAGGAAAAGTTTCAGCTTAAATAAAACAGCAAAAGTCTAAAAATTATAAATCATCTGAGTGCTACTTTTGTGAAAATTCGGGACACTTAAAGATGGATTCTATCAAATACCAGCCTTCGCGTGTGAACAAAGGTACATTTCTCACTTTGGTTTGTTA
Organism: Olea europaea var. sylvestris; assembly: GCF_002742605.1. Classification (NCBI taxonomy): domain Eukaryota; kingdom Viridiplantae; phylum Streptophyta; class Magnoliopsida; order Lamiales; family Oleaceae; genus Olea; species Olea europaea. Next base: position 23,382,278 of record NC_036246.1, read on the forward strand.
TGATTTTTAGTATGTGGACATATTTGGTGGATTGATTTCGGTGCCACTATTCATATAAGTGTGCCTATGCAGGGTTGTTTGGACAACTGAAAGACAAATGATGGAGAAAGATTCTTCAATGTAGGCAACAACAAATCTGTTGAAGTTGAGGCCATAGAGACTTTTACATTATTATTAAAGACTGATTTCTATCTGGATTTGAAGGCTTTTGTGGAACCGTCTTTTAGACGGAATTTGATTTTTATTTTCATATCGGATAAATTCGATTATTCTTGTTCATTTGAAAATAATCAGTTCAGTCTTTTTCTTGATTTAAATCTTGTTGGTATTGATTTTTTTATTTCCTATGATAATCTATATTTGCTTTGCCTTTTGTAACGACACATTGCATTTGAATTCACAATGTAGTAGAAGTAAATTAACCAATGAGAAATCTACTTAATTATGGTATGAGCGATTATGTCACATTTCTCAAAAGAAAATTGAAATACTTGTATTAGAAGGAATCTTGATCACTTTGTTTTTCAAACTTAAATATTTGTGTTAATTGCATTACGAGGAAACAAACAAACAAGCAGATTAGGTGCATATAGAACTTCAAATGTCTTATAACTAATTCACACGAGTATCAGTAGGCCATCCTTTTAACTTTTTGAAATGGTCTACAGTCATTTATCATATTTATAGATGATTTTTCTTGTTATGGCTACCTGTATCTCATCCATGAGAAATTCGAATCACTAGTCATGTTCAAGGCTTACAGGGTTGAAGTTGAAAATCAACTCAACAAAAGAATCAAATATGTCGAATTTGATTGTGGTGGTGAACAAAATAGTATATATTACAGATCAAGGAAACAACATCCAAAGCCTTTTACTAAATTCCTAGAGGAATGTGAAATCATTCCATAGTATGCCATGACAGGTACTCCTAGCATGAATGGTGTTGTTGAAAGATGAACTAGAACACTTAATGACATGGTAAGGAGTAGAATAGTCATTCCACCTTGCCAAAATCTCTTAGTGGAGAAGTATTAAGAACTGCATCATGTAATCTCAATAGAGTTTCAAGTAAAGTTGTCAAAACCCTTTATGAATTGTGGACAGGCAAAAAATTTAGTGTGAAGGATTTACACATTTGGGGTTGTCCAGTTGAGACAAGACCATATAAGCTTAATAAGAAATTGGACTCTAGAACTATCAATTGTTATTTTATTGGATTCTTTAATAGGTCAATGAGTTACAAATTTTATGATCTGATTACAATGTCAATTTTTTAAATGGAAAATGCCCAGTTCTTTGAGGATGTAAAATTTGTGGGAGGAGAAAATGTTAGGAATTTTACCATTGTGAAAGAATATATAAATATTCATTTGGTTGCAATTGACAATGATTAGGATCAGGACAAATTCTTGCTCCAAATCTTGTTCAATAAACAAGTCTGGATCTAGACAATATTCCAAAATCCCCTATACACAATCAAGAGATTGTTTCAGAAGAACAAACTCAACAATCTCAAGAATAAACGTCACTAAGGAGATCCACTAGAAAAATGAGAAATACAATTCTGAGTGACTTTGTAATATTTCATCAAGAACATAAGGATGTCATTAGATTGAGGGAAGAAGATCCAATCAACTTTTATCAAGCAATGCAAAGTGATAATTCTCAGAAGTGGATTGTTGTCACAAATGAGAAAATAAAGACCATGAAAGACAATGATGTTTGGAAATTTGTCTCATTGCCTGAAGGTACGAAATTCATTAGTTAAGATTGATATTTAAAATCAAGAGGGATTTGAAGGGGGTAATGTGGAGAGATATTATGCTCGTCTTGTTGCAAAATGATTTACAATGTAAAGACGTCATTTCTCAATCGTGATATTGAAAAGACAATTTATATGGTACAACCTGAAAACATTGTGTCAGGAGATCTCAAGAAAATGGTTTGCATATCAAAGAAATATATCTACAGGCTTAAGCAAGCTTTCCTTCATTGGTATCACAAATTTCATCAAATAATTATCACGTTTGATTTTGAGATAAATCCAGTTGATGATTGTGTATATCATAAGTTGAGTAGGTGTAAGTATATTTTTCTGGTATTGTACATTGACGACAGTCTGCTTGTGTGCTATGATATAAGCTTATTGCATGAAACTAAGACATTTCCATGAAAGAATTTTGAAATGAAAGATATTGGTGTCACCTCTTTTATAATAAGACGTAGATACACTGTGATCATTCTTGGGCTTTTCTTGGATTATTACAAAAGAGCTATATCAATAAGGCACTTAAGAGATATTGGATGCAGGATTACAAACTATGAGATACCCTTGTTGTTATGGGAGACAAATTCAATTTCAGTCAATGCGTTAATAATGACTTTAAAGAAAAGGAAATGCAGAAAATTCCCAATACTTCAGTAGTTGGGAGATTAATGTATGCTTAGGTATTTACATGTCCAGATATAGCATTTATTGCTGGTATGTTATACAAATATTTAAGTAATCCTGGGATGGATCATTGGAAAGCCGCCAAGCGGGTTATTTTGTATCTACATGGAACAAAAGATTACATGCTTATATAGAGGAAATCAGACCAATTGTAGATCATTGGTTATTTTGATTATGATTTTGCTGGATCCAAGACAGTGGGAGATCCATATTAGGTTATGACTTTCTGGTAGTTGTAGGAGCTATATTGGAAAAGTGCTAAATAGATACTCATAGTTTCTTCGACCATAGCAACAGAGTTTGTAGCATATTATAAGGCATCCAATCAAAGAATATGGTTGCAAAACTTTGTCAGTAGACTGCGAATTTTGGATAAAATTGAAAGACCACTTAAATTATTTTATGACAATAAGTCAATAGTCCTCTATTCAAACAACAATAGGAGTTCAACAAAGTTTAAATTTATAGACATACAATTTTTAGTTGTTAGAGAAAGAGTTTAGAGTGGTCTGGTTACTATGGAACATAATGAGACAAATTCCATGATAGCAAATCAATTTTCTAAAGGGTTGTTATCTAAGATTTTTTATGAGCACACTGCTCACATGAATGTTTTATAGATTGATGATATACTAATTTAGTGGAAGTTTGTAATTTTGAATGTTGTCTCTTTTGAACATATGATTTTTATTTGTACGCAGTCAACTTTATTTCAGTAATAAAGCATTCAATTTAGTCTTTACTCTAATTCAAGTTTTTTATTTAATCTCATTAAAGTATAAGGTAGGACGAGTTGAAAGTAGACATGTTTGAATCACATTACATATAATTTCAATGCTACACATCTATACTTGATCTATGTCATTTGATTGTGTTGATATGCGTGACCATTGGTAGGTTTAGTTATATTACTTGTAACGAAGATCGCTTTGATCCTATATTGACATAATTGATAGACAAGACAGCAAAAGTTTTGAGAGTTATACACATTTATAAAGGTAACATACGTGGTCCAACTAGGAGATTGTCTGGATTTAATTTGTTACGCGAGTCTACATATATAATTAATTGTGTATAAAGGTTATCTTAAAATTAAACATGTCTTAAAGTGATTTAATAAAGAATTAAAGTAATTAGATTGTGAGCATCTAAATAAAGTGTAAGCCTAAATAAATGTAGAGATTAGATTCTTTTAAAACAATATTTTATAATGAGCGAAATACATATGAACACTATATATAAGGTTATAATCCCTAATTCATAAGTAATTCTCATTCTTTGTATCATTCCATTAATACAAGAATACAAGAGAAAACATATTGAAGAAGAAGTCCCAGAACCCACAATTAAGAATTAAGAAGAATGATTGAAACAATTAAATTGAAGAACAATACAATCAAGACTAAAAAGCAAGAAACAACCAAGAGGGAATTGTAAGTTGATCTTCAAGTTTAAAGGTTTAAGATGTAAAGTCATGGATCAAGGGATGCACCACATTAATTAATTTTCTTGTGACCTGATATGAAGATCTTGACATTTCATTAAATTTTGCAAAGTTTAATTTTCATTAATTTTCCAAATAATTTTTATCAACTCTTTGTTCATTTTGCATTTTTCATAATTTTTCAATAATTCCTTCAACTTCAATGTCAATTTCCTCATTTTAGATACAAGGTGGCCATATACTAGGTCTTAACCTTTTGCTCTCGATTGCTAATAGGAAGAGCAGGAGTCTCTGCAAGACCCACTCGTCTTCTAGCTCCTGATCCTACTACTGGCATTGGCTGACTTACATAGTTTTTCTTTGCTTTGTCTTAGTCCATTCCGTTTTTCAGTGAGTTTGTTGACGGTCAACATGGAACATACAGCATAACAACTTTTGTGTTGTCTTAGTTATTCCCCCTAACACCCTAAGGGGGTCCAGACTGTAACCTTTTGCACCTTCAACAAATTTGTCCCCAATTTTTGGAATTGGATTACTGAATCTCGACATTTCATCCCTTTTGCACGTCTCATCATTTTTACATAATTTATAATTATATTACTTTTATGTGAGATGCACGTTTTATTTTTGAAGGATAAAGTTGGCAAAATATGATTAACACAATTTAATCTTTTAAATCTAACAATTTCCTCCATTTCCAAATTCAAGATCTAAAGAAAAATGCTTTTATTTTTTTTATGTTGCGTGGTTGTTTAAGAAGAAAGCCAGAGGGTGAATTTTTCAATTTCTTTTAGTAAACTCGAACGTTTTCATGTTTCTTCTTCACTTACTTATTGGGAATGATTTTTTATGCCATTGTTTGAACCCCGTCTTTGGGAAAAAAAAATGAATTTTTGAATAGTGTATTGATGGGAAATGTGTGGTTAAAAAATAAGGAAAAGTTCTAGATTTACGTGTAATATTATTTTATTGAAGAATGTGTGGTTGAAATGATGTCAAAACACTGTAGAAAAATGATTTTTTTCCCAAAGAATGGGGCTCAAACAAGGGTATATATATTTGCTTCATTTTCGTATTTATATGCTTTTGTAAGTATGTCTTTAATTAACCTTCTCAATCTTTTATATTTTCAGGTTTTCAGTGTAATAAACAATTGATTGTTTTAAATAAAATGTTGATGATTCTTCTTTTCTGTTACTGACAATTGGCTTCGAATCCATAAACAAAACTAGGGGCGGACCCAGGAATATGATTCAGTGGTGGCGAGACAGAATTATGTAAAAATCATGTGTTAAAAACTTCAAATTATGGACTAAAAATGATGTAGGTTACTTCGTAAATGTCAAAAATTAAGGGTCCAGTAGGTGCAATTACATCCACTCGACCCTTAATGGGTCTGCCCCCATAACAAAATGATAGTGAGGGTGTGAATCAAAAGGTGTGGAACTAGGATAGCACGAGGAGTCGAGGTGCGGGGTGAATCAAAAAAGTCACAACGTAAAACGTGTGGCTCTTTACTGTTTCTTTCAATGGGGACGAATGGATATCGAAAATGAAACTTTTGGGAATTATATATAAGAAAAAGTTGATTGAGGACCATTGCACTCTATTTAGGAAAGTTTGGAAACTATTATAGATTAATTAAAACGATGATCTATACGAGAGAGAGTAATTTCACTAATCTTTCGAATAGCGAAAATGGAGTAATCTCAAGTACGAGATAGATACAAATTAATGAGTCATTTTGTGAGTTTTTCTTTTCTTCTCTTTCTTTTTCCTTTAACCCAAAACTTCCTACGAGGATTTTGTTCATAGTTACATTGTTTCTTGTTATGTGACATTCGACTTCTTTAACTTTCTCCTCATACATTTCTTGTCCGTCTTATCTTTCCCATGTTCTAACTTCAAGGAATAGTCAAATTTTATGTATTAGTTTCTTGAACTTAACAAGGTTTAATATATTTACGAAATAACGAATGTTTAATTTTCACATTATGCCACATCAATTAGGTCTAAAGTCATATATAATTTTTTTTTTTTTTTTTAAATTCTTCCTTTTTTGCTAGTGTACTTTTGTCAATCCATCTATCTCGACCTTTAAAATACTAGTTTTGAGAGGGGGCAAAAAAAAAAAAAAAGACTAAAATTATGGTTGGAAAATTACAACTGGAGTCTTCAAACTTTGCTATGTACAACAATTGGTTCCTCATTCATTTTTTAAGACACGAATTCCCGAACATTAAGTTAGTTTCACTTGAAATAAGTTCCCACTAGATGGAAACCATTAAATTTTCTTTCAAAGTCACATTCCATGTACACCCCTATTCCCGATCCAAAATAGTATAAACAGTGCATCCATGTTGTTATTCGATAAAAAATAATGTTATATCGATCAAGTGAGAACTTACTTTTACTTGAATAGAAAATATTTAACGGAAACATGAGTGCTCGATTTTATTGAGTTTCAAGAATCCAACTATAATTGTCCCAATTACGATTGTAAAGATGTAGGGGATGAACCATTTGACAAGCAATACTTAGCTTCATTTCCTAATTCTGAAATAAATCCTTTTATTTCCAAGCAAGAAAGGCACCTTCTTCCCCTTTAACTTTAACCGATTCTATAAAATGTCCATCGCCTCTCATACAAATTCAACTATAACTACACGCCTTAATTCCATATACCATATAAATCCTGCATAATTCTCTCTTTTGTGTTCATCCATGGCTTTCACCGATGCCGAGAAGCAAAAAAGTTTCGACAAAGAAATCAAAGAACTCATCTCTTCGCTCACAACTCGAGTATCGAGTATTCAGAAAAATGGAGAGGATTCAACCCAACATAATACGCAGGACGACGACGATGGATTGAGGATCATCACGTTAGCCGGTACCAACCTCGGAGCCACCATGCGCGGCGACATGGACGAGAAACCTGCAGTTCCACAAGGTATTATTACAGAAGCATACACCTTGTTAAAGAAGATATGATATTTATTTATGATTGAAATTTAATCTAACAGGTATCGCATTGGGAGGCTCTGAAGAGTTGACTACATGTGTGAACAGTAATTTTCAAGCTATTAACAACTCGATAATGCTCGGTGGTAGTTATAATACGAATGATCCGGGTGTTCATTTGGACATATCGGAGTCCATGGATGACCATGCACATCACATCAAGCGTGGGAAGAAGGCAAAGAAGAGTGGAAAGGAAGGCTCCATAAGTGACCGTCATTCGGACTAGCTTGATATATACATATATATATTCTACTTATATTTGTAATTGCATCAACTTCATATTTCCTTTTCGAAGAGTCTATTGTGCCTTAATTTGATGCATGCTGCAATAAAACTACGTAAAAGAATACATTTATATTGTGTTTTGACGTTCTATTGTAAGAGAAATGGGTCTCGAGAGTTTGGTGAGGCCCTCTCTGTCCGTTTGCAATGTTGTACCCTATATCACTGGATAGTCGACTTCCCTGCTTGTTAGGTTTGTCATCGTCAATACTGCTTTCGTTCCATTTGTAGTGGCTTGAGTAATTGCATATTTGCACTCATAATATGTGCCACAATTAGTCAATGAGAGTCGTGTATTTAGTTAAATCAAAAAGTTATATTCTGCGTCACTATTCTTCTCGTCATAAACTTTTTAGGCTATTCGTCAATATCTTCATTGTCATCGTTGAAATGTTCTTAGGTCCAAAACTACTATTGTTAATGTCATAACTGTAAGTGTTATGCCCTAAATCCAATCAACATTGGATATAAATACTTTTAATATATAATTAATACAATTTAATGACAAATTTATTATTTAATTAATAGACAATTAAATTAAATAATAGAGTCCGTAGATTCAAATCTTCGTAATTTGTTAATCACAAGGAGTTGTGATTGTGAAATATAAATTATATATGATTAAATCTTAAATCATCCGTGATCGTAAGTAATAACGAGATACGGATATCGTTATTGTGGACAGACTATCACGTGTGACATTTCTTACTTGTAAAATAAGTAACTGATCTCACAAGTTAAAGTGTGGTGATACTTAAATGAATACGTGGATGTTTTGTTATAGAGTAAAATATTGTAGACCCACCGAGAGATTCTACATGGATAACTATCTGAGTGTCAGTGGTTAATCTCTAATGTTCGGTAGTGAAATTGGTTATTTGACTTGAGGTCGTTATGGTATCTTATATGAGGATAGTCATACTTTGGCGGTGTTGGATGTTGCTCTGACAATGGTCGCTAATACGACATCATTTGGGTATGTCAAGAATAGTATGAAAGTTGTGAATGACCAATAGAATATTCGTCACTCTTAGATAGTAAGAGATTGTGATCTGCATTTCATTCAATTAAGTCGATAACGAAATCCCTGGCCAAGGTGTACTCATAAGTACAAATTATGCATGTCTGGCACAATGACCAAATTTTCTTTTACTTGAAAAGAAGAAAGGTCAGCATAATTACTGGTTTAATGCATATTGATGCATATGGACTCATGCAAATTGATGTCAGGTAATGTTTCTCTAATTTCATCAATGATCATATATACTTGATGAAATTGAAACATGAAACTCTTGAAAGGTTCAAGGGATCATATTGGAAGTAAAGAAACGAATAGATAGAGATATTCTCGCATCAAGATTTGATCGAGATGAGAATATCTTAAAGATGAAATTCTAGATTATCTAAGAGACAATACGATCCTCTTGCAGTGGACTCCTCCATATACACTGCAGCACTGGTGTATCTGAAAAGATGAATCGTTAACTACTAGATATAATGCGATTAATAATAAGCCATGAAAACCTTCCAAAATCATTTTTGAATCATGCACTGATTGCAGTGTGCTGCATACTAAATCATGTCCCATCTAAATTGGTTAACAGAACTTCATACGAGTTATGGAAAGGCAATAGTCCCAATTTATCTTATATGAAAGTTTGGGGCCATGACGCTTATTTGAAGCGCTTGAATCGGATAAGTTTGACACTAAATCCAATAAAGACATATTTGTGGGATATTCAAAATAGATTGGGATATTCAAAGCAGATATTTGAATATAAATTCTATTATCGTGAAGAAAGTCTTCGTCTCACGATCTATCTTTTTTTAGAGAAAATGTTTACTCTAGGAGAGGACAGTGGGAGCAAAATAGAACTTGTTCAAGAGTCCACAGATATAGTTAACCAAGTAGATGAATCTGAGTTTTATCCCATATCTGATATGGGACATACTCTTAATCAGGGAGTAGAGACTCCTGAAAATATGTCAGCTCTATGTGAGTCTAGTAGGATCATTCAACCTTCAAGAAGGTGCGAATCCGTGATTACTAATTAGGTATTACTGATCCAAGATGATGAACCTACTAATTGCACAAAAATAGAGTCAAGTGTTGACTTAAAAAGAGATAGAAAGAGGCCATGAAACCCGAGATGAACTTGACGTATGTGAACAAGGTTTGGACCTTGGTTGACCCTCCTGATGGGATAAAATTCATAGGTTTTAAATGATTTACAATAAAAGGTTGACATGGATGAGAATATCCATACATACAATGCAAGGCTAGTAGCAATAGGTAACAAACAAAGACGATGTGTTGACTTAATGAAACCTATCGCCTGTAGTCATGCTGAGGTCCATTCGGATTTTGGTTGCAATAGTTGCATACCATGATTGTGGGTTAAAACAAATCTCTTGGAGCTGAAATGTTCGATTTGAGGAAAAAATTAAAATGTTTGATTTTATCAAATATGAAGACGAATTGTGTGTTTACAAGAAGATAGTGGGAGTATTGTCGCATTCCTAATATTATAGAAAACATCATCCCTATATTTCAATTGTTGAAATAATGGTTGTTAAAGGATTTATTCATGAACGATATAGGGAAGCAACTTGATCTATAGAGATAGATCTAGAAGATTGATTAGCTCGTCTCAATCTATATAAAATATTGAGAAGATTTTATATGGAGAAATTGGTTTACTCTTAAACGGTGTGTTGGAAGGGTTCCAAACATGAAACAATCGTTGATTCAATAGCAAAAACCTAATACATGATTGCTTTAGAAGAGCAAAGAGTTGCAATATGGATCAAGATGTTCATTAATGAATTTGGAGTAGTCTCTAATATTGTTAATCACATGCCACTGCATTGTGATAACAATAGAGCCACCGCGAAAGCGAAGGAACTAAGGTCTCGTCAATGATCCAAACGTGTATTAATGCGGTATAATCTCATCAAAGAGATAATACATAGAAATGACGAAAAGAGAAGAAAGAATTCCCACATTTGACAATATTGCAGATCCACTGACAAAGAGTTGTCGTAGTATAAACATGATCGTCATGTATACTCTTATGACATTGGATACATAAGTGATTGGACCTAGTGCAAGTGAGAGTTTGTAAGTATTATACCCTAAGTCCAATCAACCTCGGACATAAATACTTTTAATATATAATTAATGTAATTTAATGACAGATCTATTATTTAATTAATAGACAATTAAATTAAATTAAATAATAGAGTCCGTAGATTCAAATCTTCGTAATTTGTTAATCACAAGGAGTTGTGATTGTAAGATACAAATTATATATGATTGAATCTTAAATCATCCGTGGTCGTAAGTAACAACGAGATACGGATATCGTTATTATGGATAGACCATCACGTGTGATATTTCTTACTTGTGAAGTAAGTAACTGATCTCACAAGTTAAAGTATGGTGATACTTAAATGAACACGTTGATATTTTGTTATAGAACAAAACATTGGAGACCCACCGAGAGATTCTACATGGATACCTATCTGAGTGTCAGTGGTTAATCTCTAACGTTCGGTAGTGAAATTGGTCCTTTGACTTGAGGTTGTCATGGTATCTTATATGAGGATAGTCATATTTTGGCGGTGTTGGATGTTGCTCTGCCAAGGGCCGCTAATACAGCATCGTTCGAGTATGTCAAGAATCGTATGAAGGTTGTGAATGACCAATAGAATATTCGTCACTCTTAGATAGTAAGAGATTATGATCTGCATTTCATTCAATTAAGTCGATAGCAAAATCCTTGGCCAACGTGTACTCATAAGTTGAAAAAAAAATTTCGACTTATATTAACTTAATAGTGGAGTGAAAGATATGATCGATAATCGAGATTTACACACTTTCATATCTCGTAATTGATCGGATAATATTGACGAAGGGATTATAGTTTCATGGTAAACGAACGAGTTTGGTTTTGTCATACCACGTGACATTTTCCGTCACATGTATTGTTCTGACAAATTGCTAGATGTTAATCTGGGACGGCGAGTGTGAATTGTTGATAAATTGAAAGGGTGTTTTAATTTATCAATTTTGATTAGATCAAAATAATATTTCACGTCGTGAGGTATCGTGATCGAGAACCTGATGGGTCGCACACAAAAAGAGAATTAGAAGATTGTAATTTATCAATTAATTAATTTAACGAGTATTGAATAAATTAATTAATTGGGTTACATATTTATAGGCTCGAATTAATTAATTGGATTAATTAGTTTACGGATAGGATTTAATTAAAGAGGTTAATTAAATATTGGACCGGAATTAGGTCAAGTCCATTTGGGCTTATATAAATATGACTTGGGTTTTCAAATTCAGTAGCGAATTCATTATTTTTGCTAGCACAAGAAGAAAATCCGAATACTACAATCTTGTTCTCTGTGCGGATCATCATTGGAGGCTGGATAATTGGACAGTTGTGGGCGGCGAATCAAGATCATTGGAACAAAGAAAAAGCAAAGGGATTTGCAGATCTAGAAAAAGGAATGACTTTTATCACAATTTCTATCTAAACACAAAAATAAAACTTGGTGGGAATCGAAAATTATTTTAATTTCCGTTGCGCATGTTAAGTAGATTCCCAACAATAACCACCCTCGTCAATATCTTCAAGTCCATGCCCAATGCATTCCTTAATTCGCAGGATTAAAAACCTCTTCTCAATTACACCATCTAAAGTTTTTGATTTACTAGAAATAGGCGAAACATCGTTAACTAACCCCGGAATGGATTGGTCGAAATGTAACTCCTCGGTCCAATCCAAAAATGACTAAGAAAACTCTCTCTCTCTCCATGTGTCTTCCTCTCCTGTTATTTTTCTCTACCAACCCTTTTACATTCTTCATTCAAAGAAATATAAAGCAAAGATCAGTCCCATTGCCATCCCCCGCCAGAGCCGGAGCCGGAGCCAATATCTCCCAACTTACGCATAAACCACAATATATTTAGGCCATGCACAATAACATGTCCAACAATACTATTTAATATTCAAGAACTGACGCCACCACCCAGGCTTGCGCCTCGTGCAAATATCAACGTAAAAACTGCGACCCCTACTTATTTCCCCCACAAACGCCACCGCCAATTCCTCGGCACGTACAAACTCTTCGGTGTCAGTAACATTATCAAAATCATCTGTCATCTTGACCAGCAGTCGAAAGATGACACCATGAGTACCATCATCTTACAATTCGATGTATGCGCTTGTGACTGTAAGTGTTATGCCCTAAGTTCAATCAATTTAGGTTGTAAACACTTTTAATATATTTATTTTTTGCAATATCTATTATTTGTTTAACTTAATATTCTGATGAATAATATTAAATAATAGAATCCAAAAATTCAAGTTTCAGTAATTTGTTAATCAAAAGGAGTTGTGATTGTGAGATATAAATTACATATGATTGGATCTTGAATAATCCTTGATCGTAAGTAATAACGAAATACATATATTGTTATTACGGATAGATTACCACATGTGGCATTTCTTACTTATGAAGTAAGTAGCTGATTTCACAAGTTAAAGTATAGTGACACTTAAATGAACGCGTGAATGTTTTGTTATAGAACAAAACATTGGAGACCTGCTAAAATATTTCACATGGATAACTGTCTGAGTGTCAGTGATTAATTTCTAACGTTCGGTAGTGGAATTGGTCATTTGACTTAAGATCGTCATAGTGTCTTATATTAGGACAATCATGCTTTGACGGTGTTGGGTGTTGCTCTGTCAAGGGCCGCCAATACGACATCGTTTGGGTATATCAAGAATCGTATGAAGGTTATGAATGACCAATAGAGGATTCGTCACTCTTAGATATTAAGAGATTATGATCTGCATTTCATTCAATTAAGTCGATAACAAAGTCCTTGGCCAAGGTATACTCAACAGTCGAAAATGAGTTTTCGACTTATATAGACTTAATAGTGGAAAGAAAAATATAATCGATAATCAGAATTGACACACTTTCATACCTCATAATTGATCAGATTATATTGACGAAAAGATTATAGTTTCACGATAAACGAAAAAGTTTGATTTTGTTATACCACGTGACATTTTTCGTCACATGTATTGTCCTGACACGTTGCTGATGTGAATCTGCGACATCAAATGTAAATTGGTAATAAATTAAAAGGGTGTTTTAATTTATTAATTTTGATTAGATTAAAATAATAATTCACGTCGTTAGGTATCGTGGTTGTGAACCTGATAGGTCACACACAAAAGGAGAATTAGAAGATTGGACTTGTTAATTAATTAATTTAATAAGTGTTGGATAAATTAATTAATTGGGTTGCTTATTTATAGGCCCAAATTAATTAATTGGATTAATTAATGGACCAAGTTTAATTAAATGAGTTAATTAAATTTTGGACGGGTCAGGCCAAGCTCGTTTGGGCTTATATAAATAAGTAGCTAGGGTTTATAGTTTTGTAGAGAATTCATTTTTGCTAGCACAAGAAAAGAAAATCATGGTGCCTACAATCTTGTTCTCTGTGTGAAATTTCATTGGAGGAGGACATTTGGACAGTTGTGGGTGGCGGATCCAAGCTGCTGGAACAAAAGAAAAGCAAAAGAGTTTGCAAATCTAGTAAAAGATATAACTTTTATCAGAATTTCTATCTAAACTCAAAGAAAATATTTGGTGGGAATTGAAATCTGCTGTGCATGATAAGTAAATTCCTAACAATGGTATCAGAGCCTACTTTATGTTTGTTAGGAATTGATTTACATATTGATAAAACCAAAAGTTGATTTATTCATGCCTTTCTCGAATCTAGCAATTAATGAATTTATTTATTTTTTCAAAAACTTGTTTTGAAAAAAAAAATAAAAATTAGGTGGATCCGCCGGGCAATTCGCCACCGCCACTACGCCTGAGGTTGCGGCTGTCAGCGTGATAAATGTCGTTGCCTAAAGCGACAGCAGTGCTTTTGCGCTGTTGGGCAAAAGCCCACCACCTGCCCATTATAGGGCAGGGGCGGCGCCGTTTTGCCCACCACGTGCCCATTATAGGGCAGGGGCGGCGCCGATGACGGTGCCACCAACTGAAGTATAAGCAAAAAAAAAAAAAAAAAGGGTATACTTTTAGGGTTAGGGTTTGAGAAGAGTTGGAGGCAGGGATCTCTCATGCAATTAATTTTGGGGTTGTCTTGCAAATTTTAAATAGAGGACTTGTCACGTAAATTTCAGAGTTGAGGGGCCTTGTTTTAATTTTAACTTGGGACAAATTGCAATTCTTAAAATGGTTTTGAATTTGAATTTTGAATGAGTTTTTAAAATTTTGATTTTAATTGGGTTTGACCCATATTTCAATTTGGGCACAAATTAAAACTTTATTTAAAATTGAAGATTTTTATATTTTTGTTAAAATTAGTTTTTGACTTAAATATTTAACTTTAACCCTAAATTGAATTTTTGCTTTATTTAGGAAATTTGTCCTAAATTAAAATATTAATTCAATTTTATTAGAGTTGGACTCTAATCTAATGTTAATTAAAATTTGATTTTAATTTAATATTATTTTCCCAATATATATTGAAATGAGAGTAGGACTCTAATTTGATAATTGATTAAAATTTTATTTTAATTATCCCGACCTAAAATTTTAAGGAATTAGAGTTGGACTTTAATTTAATATTTAATTAAATTTTGATTTTAATTAAATAACTTTGCTTTATAATTATGGAATGAGAGTTGAACTCTAATCCGAGATTTAATTAAAATTTGATTTTAATTAAATAGGCCCACCAATTAAGTTAATTAATTAATGTGATTAACTAATTTATTATTTCGATCCATTTATTTAAATGAATTTTGACGACTATAATTTGCTAGATTCCTGAGACATGTCTATATATAATATTCAATGTTTTAAAACATGGCTCGGGCAACGACCCGGTAAACAGAAAGGGTTGAGGGTCAAAAAGTTCAACCGAAGTCGAATTGGAGACGATAAATAAATATTTATAAACATTTAAATTTTGTTTTTAGGACAATATATGATTAAATTTTTACACCATCAATTCAAAATAAATACTAATAGGTCAAATGTATGTTTTTAATATAAATTTTAATAGTTTTTATTTTTTAGATCACATAAAAACTCATTTCAATTTTACTAAATAATTTGTTTGATTAAAAAAATGTTTAGCAATCTATAGAAATTGAGTAATTTGATTGTGTAATCATGCACCATGTGGCCATAAATAATATTGAAAAAGTGTGCTTTATTGAATTTTGTCAATCCCACATTGAAAGTGTGTTTTATTAAATTTTGTCAATTCCACATTGAAAGTTTATCAATCACGGGATTCAAGAAATGGTTATAAAAGAGCTCCATAGATGAAGAAGTGAGTATATGAGTTTCCATCCTTAAGGTAACCTTTTTATTATATGAATTTTTTTTATATATAAAAAAAAGTTGTAAAAACCAATCCAAAACCGTAACCGGTTCCCGATTTTTGGGACCGGTTATTAAATAACTGGTTAATTTAGTATAACCACGAATATTGGTCTAGTTCCCAATTTTACCGGTTGAACCGGTCGGTCCGATTTTACAAACATTGATAATATTAGATATTTTATAAGAAACATTTATGTGATGAATATCTATTAATAGATGATTATGGACTCGACCATATGGATGTGTTGAATGGTTGATTTAAATCTTGTCGTTTTATGGATCTGCAAGCTCTTAATTATTTTTAGACCTGCGAGTCCATTATTATTATTGTTGTTATGGGCCTATAAGCTCTTGATTATTTTTGAACCTGCAAGTTCGTTGTTATTGTTATTATTGTGGGCCTGAGAGTCCAATTTCATTTAGGCGTGCGTGTCAGCTAGTATAGGATATAAATTGTATTTTGACTAATTGAAGGCGCAAGAAAAGGAGGAAACTATGGAGATTGTCCAGTGATATTGATTCAATGCTATGCCCCCTAAGAATTGACCGACTAGTTTTCTTCTTGGCTCGAGAAATCTAGATAGAATAAGTCCATACTATTATATGTAGGGATGTCAATCGGGCTCGTCGGCTCGGGCCGCCCGTCGCTCGGCCCGCGAAAAGCCCTAGCCGACTCGACTCGGGGCTCAGTAGGCTCGAACCAAGGCTTGGGCTGAGTCCCATTTTTGGGACACGGGCTTTTCCCGAACGAGCCCGCGAGCCTTTATTAATTAAAAAAAATGCCTTATGACAGAAAAATGGGTCAGCCCGGCTCGGCTCAAAAAGACCTGAGCCGAAAGCTCGGTTGAGCCTAAAATTTTTTGGCAAGCTTTTGCTTGGCCCAACTCGGGCCCAGAAAAAAGTTCGACAATTTTAACCGAGCCGAGCTTGAATGTCAAGTTTCGCTCGCGAGCCGGCTCGACTTGGCTCCTTGAATAAGATCGAATCAACACTGCCTGAGTTGCTTAATATACTTAAGATTGTCAAGCCCAATCTCAAGGCTAGTACTGGGCACGTTTTAGTCATTCAATCCTCCAAGAGTACTAAGAGGAAGACCAAATGAAGTTTTAAGAAAACATTCAAGAAGGCTAAGAGCAATAATAAAGCGAGTAAGGACAATACCAAGTCTGATGAATCGTGCTAGCATTGTGGGGTGAAAGGTCATTTGAAGAGGAACTGCAAGGCTTACCTTGCAAACTTGAAGAGAAATAAGTCTTCTAAAGCTTCTACTTTAGGTATTTTTATTATCAAGGTTAATATGTCTACTTCATTAACTTTTTGAGTATTAGATACCAGATATGGGTCTCATATTTATATAAATATGCAGAGACTACAGAGAAGTAGACCACTGCAGAAAAGAGAAGTTGACCTATGCATGGGAAATGGAGCAAGTGTTGTTGCATTAGTTATAGGGACATACTTCTTAGCATTACCTTCGAGCTTAGTATTAGAATTCGAAAATTGCTATTTTGTTCCCGCCATTACTAAAAACATTATTTTTATTTCGTGTTTGGACATGAATGATTTTTCAATTAATATTAAGAACAATCGTTGTTCGCCAAAGTGACCTCTTTTGTGTAGATTGGTTTATTTTGGATATTTAGATGTTGTGTGTGATTCTTCATGCGGGTTTCCATGTAAATAATAAATTAATCCAAAGATAGGTTTATTATTTGACAGTAGTTATTGTCAATGTTCGATCATTACATCGAGAGTACCACTTGCAATTAGTAGTACTGTCCAAAGACTTGATATCAATGTTGCACTAGGTATCTTGAGATGGGGCTTACCATTATTTGAATTTATTGTTCATTAAATATGGATATGAGCATAATTAATTGTTTCTTTCTGTTCTCTCTACAGCTAGTTCATCTGCTACTACAATATCTGCTAATGTCAATTCAATTCCCATACTTAATGGAACAAACTTCAAGGATTGGAAAGAGAACATATTGATTGTTCTTGGCTGCATGGATCTTGACCTTGCACTTCGGGTTGAGGAACCCACTCCTCTTACGGAAGAAAGTTCTCCTGATGAAAAGAGGAACTTTGAGAGGTGGGATCGCTCAAATCGCATAAGTCTAATGATCATTAAGCGCGGCATTCCGGAAGCCTTTAGAGGTACAGTATCCGAAGGGATAACTAATGCCAAGGAGTTCCTACCGAAATTGAGAAGCGTTTTGTGAAAAACGATAAGGCTGAAACAAGCACGCTTTTGCAAAGCTTGATTTCAATGAAGTACAAGGGCAAGGGAAACATAAGGGAGTACATCATGGAGATGTCTCATATTGCTTCAAAACTTAAAGGTCTAAAGCTCGAGCTATCTGATGACTTGCTCGTTCATTTAGTATTGATCTTGCTTCCTGCACAGTTCAGTCAATTTAAGGTCAGTTATAACTGCCAGAAGGAGAAATGGTCTCTAAATGAGCTCATTTCATATTGTGTGCAAGAGGAAGAAAGGTTGAAGTAAGAAAGAACTGAAAGTGCTCACTTGGCAAGCACTTCTAAGGATAAGGGCAAGAAAAAGAAGAAGGAATATGAAGCTGCTCCTAAGGGTCCAGCACAAAAGAAACGAAAGGAAGACAAAGAAACTTGTTTCTTTTGCCATCAGTCTGGACATATGAAGAAGGACTGTGCCAAATATCACGCATGGCGTGCAAAGAAAGGTACAATTCTTACTTTGGTCTGTTTTGAGAATAATTTAGCTTCAGTACCTAGAAACACTTAGTGGATAGATTCTGGTGCTACTACTCACATTAGTGTTTCTATGCAGGGCTGCCTGAGCTACCGAAAGCCAAGTGATGGTGAAAGATGCATCTATGTTGGTGATGGTGGAAGTTGATGTAATAGGCACTTTTAGGTTATTATTAGGAACTGGTAATTATTTGGATTTGGAAGACACTTTCGTTATACCGTCTTTTAGACGAAATTTAATTTCTGTTTCTTCTTTGGACAAATCTGGATATTGTTGTTCATTTGGAAACAATCAGTTTAGTCTTTCTTTAAATTCCAATATTATTGGTATTGGTTCATTATCTGCATATGATAACCTGTATTTACTTGATATTATTGCATCATATAATGAGACCTTGCATGTGGATTCACGTGGTACTAAACGCAAATTAAATAAAGAAAATTCTGCAATATTATGACACAAGCGCTTAGGCCATATCTCAAAAGCTAGAGTTGAACGACTTGTGTCAGATGGTATTTTGGATTCCCTTGACTTCACGGATTTTGACATCTGTATCGAGTGTATCAAGGGAAAACAGACAAAAACAAGGAGATTAGGTGCTAAAAGAACTCCAGACGTCTTAGAATTGATACACACAGATATTTGTGGACCATTCCCTACAGCTTCTTGGAATGGCCAACAATATTTTATATCATTCATAGACGATTACTCACGTTATGGGTACCTATATCTCATACATGAAAAGTCTGAGTCACTGGACGTGTTCAAAGCTTTTAAAGCTGAGGTTGAGAATCAACTCAACAAAAGGATAAAAAGCATTAGGTCTGATCGTGGTGGTGAGTACTACGACAAATAAGACGGTTCAGGTGAACAATGTTCGGGACCATTTGCTAAATACCTAGAGGAATGTGGAATCGTCCCACAATATACCATGCCAGGATCGCCTAGCATGAATGGTGTAGCTGAAAGATGAAACAGAACTCTTAAGGACATGGTAAGGAGTATGATTAGTCATTTCACCTTACCAAAATCACTCTGGGGAGAAGCATTAAAGACTGCAGCTTATATTTTGAATAGAGTACCAACTAAGGCTGCTGCTAAAACACCTTATGAACTTTGGACAAGCAGAAAGCCTAGTCTAAAGCATTTTCACATTTGGGGATGTCCAGCTGAGGCTAGGCCTTGTAGGCTACATGAAAAGAAATTGGACTCCAAAACAGTTGGCAGCTATTTTATTGGTTATTCTGAGCGATCCAGGGGCTATAAATTTTATGATCCCACACTTAAAAGTCAATTTTTGAAACGGGAACCGCAACATTTTTTGAGGAGTTTGAGTTTGGGGGGAGAAATAAGGTTAGAGACATTGTCTTTGAGGAAGAAGTTGAGGAAGGATCAGTTTCGATTCCTACTATTGCTTTTGACAATGTACAGGTTTCTATACCTGTTGTTGATCAAGAAGCATATCCAGAACCTCAACAAGACAATGTTGAAATACCTCCCATCCAAAATGAGGTAATTATTCCAGAAATACAAACTCAACAACCTCAAGAGCCAATACCATTAAGGAGATCCACGAGAGAGAGAGAGGAAAAGTACTATTTCAGATGACTTAGTATTTCTCCAAGAACATGAGGAAAATAATGGAATGGTGGGAGATGATCCAATCAATTTCCATCAAGCCATGCAGGGTTCTAACTCTCAAAAGTGGATTGGTGCCATGAATGAGGAGTATAAGTCTATGCAAGATAATAAAGTTTAGGATCTTGTCCCGTTACCTGAAGGTGTGAAGCCCATTGGTTGTAAATGGATTTTTAAAACCAAGAGGGATTCAAATGGTAATGTGGAAAGATATAAGGCTCGTCTTGTGGCTAAAGACTTTACCCAAAAGGAAGGTATTGACTTCAAAGAGACTTTCTCTCCAGTTTCAACGAAAGACTCTTTAAGGACAATTATGGCACTTGTTGCGCACTTTGACCTTGAGTTACATCAGATGGATGTCAAGACGGCGTTTCTAAATGGCGACATTGATGAGACAATCTATATGGTGCAACCAGAAAACTTTGTGTCAGGAGACTCAAAGAACAAGGTTTGCAAATTAAAGAAATCCATCTATGGGCTCAAGCAAGCTTCATGTCAATGGTATCACTAATTTCATCAGGTCATTATCTCATTTGGTTTTGAGGTAAATGTCGTTGATGATTGTGTGTATCACAAGTTTAGTGGGAGTAAGCATATTTTCTTGGTTTTGTATGTTGATGACATACTGCTTGCCACTAACGATATAGGCATGTTGCATGAAACCAAGAGATTTTTATCAAAGAATTTTGAGATGAAAGATCTTGGTGACGCCTCTTTTGTATTAGGGATTCAGATACATCGGGATCATTCTCGAGGTATTCTTGGATTGTCACAAAAGAGCTATATCGATAAAGTACTTAAGAGGTTTGACATGCAAGACTGTAAATTAGGTGACACCCCTGTCGCTAAGGGAGACAAATTTAGTCTCAAACAGTGCCCGCAAAATGACCTTGAAGCTAAGGAAATGCAGAAGATTCCCTATGCATCAGCTATTGGGAGTCTAATGTATGCTCAAGTATGTACATGCCCAGACATAACATTTGTTGTTGGAACGCTAGGCAGATATTTAAGCAACCCTAGGATGGATCATTGGAAGGCAGCCAAAAGGGTTATGAGTTATCTAAAGAGAACAAAGGATTATATGCTCACATATAGCAGATCGGATCAGTTAGAGATCATAGGGTACTCCGATTCTGATTTTGCTGGATGCCAAGATAGTAGAAGATCCACATCAAGTTATATTTATCTGCTAGCTGGAGGAGCTATTTCATGGAAGAGTACCAAGTAGACACTCATAGCTTCTTCTACCATGGCAGCAGAGTTTGTAGCATGCTATGAGGCATCTAATCATGGAATATGGCTGCGAAATTTTGTCATTGGGCTGCGCATTCTGAATGGCATAGAAAGACCACTAAAGTTGTATTGTGACAACAACTCAGCAGTTCTATATTCTAACAACAACAGGAGCTCATCTAAGTCAAAATATATTGACATTAAATTCCTGGTTGTGAAGGAAAGAGTACAGAGTGGACACATTTCTATAGAGCACATTGGAACAAACTCCATGATTGCGGATCCGCTTACTAAGGGATTACCACCCAAGGTCTTTCATGAGCACACCGCTCATATGGGTGTTGTACTTCTTGAGGATATCATGTTTTAGTGGGAGTTTGTATTCTTATTGCTTTATATATGTTTAGTTCTTTGAACACATTTATGTATTTGGATATTTTCTGTACAGAAATAAAGTATTCAGTTCATTCCACTCTGTTATTATGTTCAGTACTAATCTCACTTAAGAAATAAGGTTGGACTAGTTGGAAATAGACATTTCGGATCACATAACATGTAATTTCCATGCTACACTCCCATAATTGATCTATGTCATTTGGTTGTATTGATGTACATGACCATTGATGGAAAAAGTCACGCTAAATGTGACGAAAATTGCTTTGATCCTACATCGATGTAACTAATGGACGAGATTGTTTGGAAATACCCTTAATAACTATAACACAATTTTGAGCTCATAAGTCTGTACACATTTATAATGTAACATGTTTGGCTCAGTGGGAGATTGTTGGAAAAAAATTCCAACTTTGGGGGCCACACATGTACATTTATTAGAATGTGTGGTGCTATTTTAAAGTAAATTTAGTCGATAAAGTGATCAATTGGATTTAATTTTGGACTAATGGGTATTAAATTTTATGGGATTAAAGTGTAGAGACCAGAAGGTGTTATTTTGAATTGATGAGGGGCCGATTTGAAATAACTTAAAGTTAATAACTGCCAATTGCAGTTATTTTAATAAATGGTTATGGTCCCCAATTTGAACGTGATTTTTTTTATGGTATTTCTGCATCCCCATCAACAGAGACTTTTTCAAGAAAACAAAGGAAGGAAAATCACGTATCAATTGGAAGATCAAAACCCAATTAAAGCAGTCAGATTCATAGATCAAGGTATGTTTCTGCACTTTTCATTGTCTCTTTGATTTCAACATGGAATTTATGATTTTATGAAAGGATTTTATGAATATGGTTCCTTTCAATTTAATGCAACAAGTGGTATCAGAGCCATCCATTGTTGAAATCTTTGAGAAACTTTTGGGCCATTCTTTGGGCTATCTGATTTGGGAATCCTCCAATTGGGCTTATTCGATTTGGGCTGAACTTTTGTGTGTCAACAATTACCCCCCAATATGGCAGAATTAATACCAATTATTAATTTTTGCCATATTCACTTTGTGTTTCTTAGCAACAATCGAAATTATCAAGGATTTCAATCATTGTTTTCTTCCATAGCCTGAAAAGGTGCGACGTTTGTAAACCCTTATAACCCCCAAATACACGCAATTTCATTGTACCGCTAAATCACGCCTCATTGTTTCGCGCTTCTCTCTCGCAATATTACTGTTCATCTTCTTGCTTCTCTGCTACGTAACTTCGACAAACTCTATTTCGTTCCTAATGGCTGCTTCACAATCCCAGTCTGGTGACTCCTTCAGTTTCGAAGACTTCGGGAAACTCCTTACTCGGCCATATATAACTCCGAACTTCCTTGCACCAGCCAATGTTGAACTCAATGAGTTCTATCTAGGTCCTCCATTTAACAACGTCGAAGCCATCGAACAAGCGGCGGTCGGTCAGCTGTTCCTTTGTACTCAGGGCCCTTCATTTCTAAACTCTTTGCCGCTGAGGCCGTTTCGCGAAAGAGGTATTCGCATTTGGCCTAAATCTGATGTCATTTTTCGTAGATGGCATGCTCGCCTTGTGGACCATGGTCCTACTAAGGCAATTTTTAATAGTGCTAGGATTTCTGATTTGTTAGAAATCTCTCTTCAACCCCCTATTTTTGACCCAGCACTTTTTTCAATTGCTTTAAATTTTTGGTCTTCCGAGTATAATACTTTTGTTTTTTCTCTTGGTCCCATGTCCATTACCTTAAGGGATGTTGGGGCCCTAATAAATCTGCCACCTTTGGGCGATACCATTTTTCCTGGTATTTTGATTTCTAGTGTCGCCCCAAAATTTGATAAAAAACTCACCGAGTCTTATTCAAGCCTGCAAACCTGTCATAACCACTCGAGCGCTGAGCCTTCCCATGCTGAGCATGTGGCCTTTCTTTAGGTTTGGCTTTGTAAATACATTTTGTGTGTGCCAAACCTGAAGCCATCCATGAGTTATTTACCCATAGCGCACGAGTTGGCGCGTGGTAGGCCTCTAAATTTGTGTTCTTTCTTTTTAGCTGCCCTCTATAAAGGTATGGCTTCTCTTCAATCCCAATTGAAGAATGGTGCATCTCCCACTGGCAGTGGGCCTCTTTGGTTCACTCAAATGTAGTTGAGAGCCTATTTTCCATCGCTTGGTGCTCCATCATTTTCCAATCCTTCTGCTAGCTGCTATGGGCTAGCCATTGATCCCCTGACTCCTGTAAATATGTCCAAAAGGAACATTTTTTCATTCTTTTATACTTTGAATTCAATCCCTTCCTTCTTTCATTTTCCTCCCTTTTTGACTCCGGATTATGTGCAACCTCCATCCACTATGGATAGTGCGAGCACTTTTCTGTTCATTTGGATTCAATTTTTGACCGGGAGGGAGTTGTTCCATGATATTTTGACTGGAACCAATGCCAAAGCTGGGGTTGAAATATACGCTCCCCAATTTTTTGCTCGCCAACTTGACTTTGGCCAAATTTGGCCGGTTCCCCCTTGCCATTTAAGAAATTTAATAGATCGCTTCCACACCATTAATAAGGCAGAGGCAGTAGCTATAAATGCTCGCAATATTCTTTTGACAAGCAACTTTTCATTAGTCCCTTTCAATCCTAGCCATGCCATCCATCCCCCTTTTGAACGACTCTAGCCGTCAGTGAAGCGCAGATTATTTACGACTGATGCCAATCGTGCTTTCCATTCACTGGACTAGCCAAACATTTCTTCCACCTCTCCTGTTTTGGTCACTCCTATGTCCATTAGGAGTCCCTCTTCCCTTGCTCGTGCTAAACAGTCTGGTCGTCCATCGATTTCTCTTCCTGCCAAGCCAACTACAGCTAAAAGTGCCCCAAGCCGCAAACGGCCAGCCTCAGCATCTCCTATTTTGGAGGATGATGCTGATGATAATGATGATGACACCTTTCTCATCATCAGGAAGAAGGTAATTAAATTGGTTTACTCACAAGCATACATTTCCATACTTGAAACTTTTCTATGTGTTGATGGTTTATTTGGATTTCTCAGAAAAGTTCAGCCTCTCATTTGAAGACTTTGGTGTTGGCAGCTCCTGCTCCATCATCCTCTGCTGAGGCTGCTTCGTCCAAACCAGCTGATGAAGGGACTACACTTAAAGAGAAATCTTCAGTCCCAAAATCTCCATCACAACCAATGGATGAGCCACCTTCTTCCCAGGGCGTCGACCCCCCAAATGTCGAAGCAGAAGGTAATTCATTTTTTGGTGCTTCACTTTTGCTTGTGCTATTGGTTTTTGATTTGTTGCTTTTTGAGTTCTGCAGATGCTCCCATGAGTCTGCCCGTTGCGGTAAGTTCTTCTCGCTTAGACAAGGGGAAGTCCTCACGAATGGTGGACCCACAGGTGGTAGATTTGGCTGGGGACATGCCACCTTCCAAGATTGCTGATGAGGTAATCTTTGCTTCACCTTTACTTTCACTTTGTTTAGTGTAGTGAAAACCTTCAATGTTGGTAACTTTCTTTGCAGGATGCTGATAAAATTGTGTGTTCCATCCAAGGCTTGTTCACTTCCTGGGGGCAAGTCAAGACATTTCGCCCTGTTTCAGCCAGTCGTCCTTCTGCTTCTTCAGAAGAAGATTTGAAGTTCCTCAAGCAGTCGATATTTGAGTATGTGTCCTTCATGGATATGGACATCGCTAAGGCTAGTGCTGCCAAGCACAAGGATAACCTTGAGCATTTGAATGCGAAATTGGAGCAAGCACTGACACTTCCGTTGCTCAATCTTTCTGCTGATTTTAAAGCGACGTTGAAAGTTGTCCATTCTGAGGTCGGTCCTCTCCTTGCTGGCCAAAAATGTTGAACTGAAGGCCAAAAGTACTCAATATCTTCGCGCTGTATCTGAAAAAGAGTCCTTACTTCTGGAGATCAAGAAAGTTGAGGACGAATTGAAAGAAATCTCTTCCGAAGTCATGATTGAAGACTCTTTGATAACTAGTTTGGCTGCACAGATGAAGGAGCTTCAAGCCAAGATGGATGACTGCAAGGCGAGAATGGCTGCTAAAAAGCGTAATGTATCCCAAGGAATTGAGCGAACTAAGTCTTTGATCGAGCAGTATAAGAAGCTGGAAGTTGATGATGATGTTGTGGCTGAATTGAATATCACTTCTTCTCGACAGAGCGAGGACTGGGGGAGACTTAGGGAAAGAATTCGTTTGGTATGGGGTGAATTGTAATTAAGATATATAATGCCTTAACTTTTTCTTTTTGTAATTTCGTATTGACTTTCCCTTTATAACCTTGTACTGATATCCATTGCTAATTTTGATCATAACAGCAGCCATCATTGTTAATGAATAACTATTTTAGCTTCTTATGTATTTATTGACGTTTGTCTTTTAATCGTCAATCGCTCAAGCATTTAACTGCTTTATGCTAAAATTATTTGCATATTTTCTCTTGATATTTCTGCCTCTTTTCCCAAGACTTTGGGCCACTTGATTCCATTTGCTAAGCACGAATGTGACTGTTCATATTCTGTCTCTTCACCTTCACCCTCCTATAAATGCACGTACTTCACACTTTCCATCTTCATTTCCATTTTCTCCTTCAAAAAACCAATTTGCTGCCATTATTTGGCATTTTGACAGTCAATCCAAAACCTTCGTTTTTCATGGAAATGGATCATCTAATCCGCCCATTTTGCTATCTTTCTTGATGTCACCTTTGGTATAGGAGATATAGGAAATATTCTTTGGTCAGCGAAGTTCTTCCCATCGTCTCCATGTTCCTTATAGGGAGTTCGATGATGGAAGATAATTTTTGAGGGTGCCTGCAAGTCACCTTGCTTGCTGAGAGTGCTTCTCAACCTCCTTGCCCGTCATTGCAGCGATGCATTTAGGAAGGCGGTGCTAAAGCGCTTCATCTTCCTTTCTGCTTGCTGAGAGTGCTTCTCGGCCTCTCTAGTTGCTTTTGCAGCGGTGCGATCGGGATGGCGATCAAGGCCAGTACACCCTCTTACTCGGCAATCGACCGGGAGATTAGTTTGCTCTTAATTGTAGTTTATAGAGCATTTAGCATCTTGTATTTTGCAGCTTTGTAATGAACGTTTGATAATAAAGGAATTTATTTGAATATATTTCGCTCTGGCCCTTTTTACTCTATGATCGTTCAATGCGCTTTGATTATGCTTTTATTTGTTCATTTTTCCATAAGGAAGGAACATATTTTTTTAAATATTTGCTATTAATGAACCTCATGTGCTTGGTGTTGTCTAAATCCTCCAAATGATAGGCTCTATTAGGTAACACATTATTTACTTTATATGGTTCTTCCCAATTGGGCGACCATTTGCCATACTTTGGATTTTTGCTATCCAAAGGAAGTACTGTTTTCCAAACCAATTTGCCCAGATTGAACGACTTGGCTATAACTTTTTTATTATAAAATTTAGTCCTTCTTCGTTTTTGAACCTGCAATCTATCTAGGACGTCTAACTTTAATTCGTCCAACTCCAATAAGTTTTGAACTAGTGATTCGGTATACTCATCACCACTTAACTTATATTGCAAACACACTCTGATCGATTGCACGTTGATTTCCATATGCAAAACGGCCTCTTGTCCATAAGTAAGTTGGAAAGGAGTAATTTTTGTACTTGACCGAGGCGACGTTCTATAAGCCCATAAGGCATTGTTTAGACATTTGTGCCAATTTCTGGCATTTTCATCTATCATTTTCCTTATAATATTTTTTAGAATCTTATTAGAAGATTCTGCTTGTCCGTTGGATTGAGCGTAATATGGTGTGGAGTTCACTAATTTAACCCCAAACTAACTCAAGAATTTATTCACTTGATCCCCATTCAAAGATGTTCCGTGATCTACCATCAAAGTTTGTGGAATTTCAAATCTATAAATGATGTGATCACGGATAAATTTTATGACATTCTTTTGGGTGATCTCCTTTAAAGGTACAGCCTCTACCCACTTAGTGAAATAATCAGTTGCAACTATAACAAAAGTATGTTACTTGGACGATGGGGGGTAAATCTTCCCTATCATGTCTATCGCCCAACCCTTGAACAGCCAAGGTTTAATAATATGTGCCATCTCTCGTGCTGGCGCCCTTTGTATTGGACCATACTTTTGGCATGCTAAACAACTCTTTGCATACTGAACGCATAATTCTCCCATCTTTGGCCAAAAATATCCACTCCTAATAATTAACCATCTCATCATTTTTTTGGCCAGCTTGATGAGCTCCACATATCCCTTCGTGCACTTCAGCCATGATCATCCTGGCTTTTTGCAAACTTACATATTTTAGCAATATACCATCATAGCGTTTCTTAAACAACTCTTCATCTATTAGTGTATAGTTTAGCAAACGCAGCTTTATTTGTCTATTATTTCCTTCATTGGGTTTTTTAAGGAACCTTTTAATCTCTATTCTCCAATCCATTGCATCTCCATCTTGTATGCAATGAAGTTCAATCCTTCTCGCCCTTCTTTGGATCACGGGCAATATGGTTCCATACTCACAAGTAGACTTCCAATTTAAAACCTTTGAGTACCCTGAGGCCATCTGGGCCAACTCATTTGCCACGTCATTATATATCCTATTAACGCATTGAAGTTCTACTTGATCGAATTCTTCTAACAATTTTTGGGCAATTTCATATTGACTCATGATGGAATCACTTTGGCATTTAAAATCACCAATCAATTGGTGAATTACCAATTGAGAATCGCCTTTAATTATTACGTTCTTTACCCCCATATCTATCATTAGTTCTAGGCCCACGATTAAGGCTTCATATTCGGCTTGATTGTTGGTGCACATCCTATCCAAAGTGAATGCGAACTTGTAGCAAATCCCTAAAGGATTTATCAATGCTACTCCTACTCCTGCATCTGTAGAGGTTTTTGACCCATCAAAATACAACACCCAAGGTTTTAGTTCGAACAAATTGATTTCTAATTCATTTTCTTCAGGCATGTCAAGGCATGGATGATCGGCTAGAAAATCAGCCAAAGCCTGATTTTTGACTGCCTTTTGGGGTATGTATTGTATTTCGAATTCTGATAAAGCTAACGTCCAAAAGCCTACCCTTTGGTGTAAAATAGGGCGAGAGAACATATACTTAACCAAATTTATTCTAGAAATCAAATAAACGGTTACGGGCCATAAATAAGCCCTTAATTTTGTACATGTGAAATACAATGCAAGACATAATTTTTCGATAGCAGAATAATTACATTCACATTTTGTTAACCGTCTACTCAAGTAGTAAATCGCCCTCTCTTCACCAAATTGGTCTTCTTGCGCGATCATTCCAGCTATTGATTCTCTTTCAGCCGATACATATACTTTCATTGGTCGTCCTTGGATTGGTGACACCAACACTGGTGGACTTAATAAATATGTCTTCAGGCTTACAAAAGCCTTTTGATGTTCTTCTTTCCAGACGAATTCGTCCTGATTTTTCAGCTTTAAAAGTGGCGAAAAGACTTTAGTTCACTCTACACAATTAGAAATAAAGCGTCTTAAAAAGTTTACTTGGCCTAGAAACCTTTAAAATTCTTTTTTGTTGCTAGGTGGTTTGGCCTCTAGAATGGCCTTCGCTTTATTTTTATCAAGTTCAATCCCTCTTTTGTGTACCAAAAAACCAAGAAAGTTCCCTGTATTAGCACCAAATGCACATTTCAAGGGATTCAACTTTAGCTTATATTGCTTCATTCGCTCAAATGAACATCTTAACAGTTCGAAATGGTCCTCTTCTTTAATGGATTTGACCACTATATCATCTACATACACTTCAACAAACTTGCCTATCATATCATGAAAAATTAAATTCATTACCCTTTGATAAGTTGCTCCTACATTTTTTAGGCCGAAAGGCATGACTACCCATTCAAAACATCCTAGAGACCCAGGGCATCTAAAGGCAGTTTTGTGTATGTCTTCCTCAGCTATATAAATTTGATTGTATCCTGAATACCCATCCATGAAAGAATACATGATGTGTCCGACAGTTGAGTCTACTAAAGAATCTACCGTGGGCATTGGATACTCATCTTTAGGTGTGGCTATGTTTAAATTCCTAAAGTGTATGCACACCCTTAGTTTACCATTCTTTTTTAGTACTGGCACGATATTAGACAACCATTCGACATACCTGGCTGTTCTAATAAAGCCTGCTTTTAATAATCGCTCTATCTCTTTCTTAATCTCAGGGAGTATATTAGGAGCAAAACGTCTGAGAGGTTGCCTATGAGGTTTAAAATTAGGCTTAGTTGGTAATCTATGTTCCTTCTCTATCTAAACCAGGCATTTGTTCATATTCCCAAGCAAAACAATCTTTATACTCCTTTAACAAAGCGATTAATTTATCACTAACCTCTTGATCGAGCATCTGGTTGATGAATGTTGGACGATCTTCTCCTTCATTGCCAATATTTAGTTTAATCAAAGGGTCTTGTGCTTGAG
Source organism: Olea europaea var. sylvestris (assembly GCF_002742605.1). Classification (NCBI taxonomy): domain Eukaryota; kingdom Viridiplantae; phylum Streptophyta; class Magnoliopsida; order Lamiales; family Oleaceae; genus Olea; species Olea europaea. The sequence continues at coordinate 23,412,420 of NC_036246.1, forward strand.
CATAACCAGGCTTGATGATCCGCATTACTTCATCGTCCAGCTCCCTTGTAAGCACTTCTTCTTCTAAACAATCCACCTTGTTGACTTCTCGACCAATACTTTGTTCCAGTTCGAATACTGCTAATTTATCTTTCAACGCTTTCAGGGCTGCCTCTTCTTTCATCATGTCCTTGCATTCTTTATTGAAAGCCATTAATTTGACTTTGAAGGCCTGAATATCGGCCATTTGCTTTTGTTGTTTAGAACTCATTCAAGACTCCTTGATTATTCTTTTGCCAATTACTGGCTCTTCGAGGGCCACTATTTTTTGCCTCATCTGACTGAACATTTCAGTGAGTGCGTCCATTGAAAATGGCTCTTCAGTCTGCGCGACAATCTGAGTTTCTTCCCCATCTTGGACTACCCTGACAGGTCCATAGTTTCCTTCGTACATGAACCTTTCCACTGAGTTTGCTTCTACGACAAAAGGCCTATGATCGGCCCGCACCACCTTTACTTCACCCTTGTTATTCCAAAAAACTAGGCATTGATGGAGCGATGAGGGTATACAGCGACTTCCGTGTATCCAATCTCTTCCTATAACACATTGTAACTAGTTGGACCATCTATTACAAAGAAGACTGTGGTCCTAGTAGTTGTCCCTATAGTTATGTCCAATGGCATAACTCCTTTAGCTGCAGTTGCTCCTCCATTGAAACTTGTAAGGATAACTTCTGTTGGAATCATATCCCCTTCTGTCTTTGCAAATTTCCTCATCATCTTAGATGGAATGGTGTTTATAGCTGCTCCATTATCGACAAGCACTTTTGCCACCGGTATGCCGTTAACTAGAGTTTTAATGTACAACGGCCTCAAGTGTTTAGTCAATTTCATGGCTGGCCGCTTAAAAATAACCTTTTCGGCAGCCTCTATTTCTACTTTCTGCTTGTCTTCTGTCGAGTTATCCTTTTGTGATAAGTCAACGTGCATCATATCGCACTGAGCCTCTGTCTCCTGAATTTCCTTTTTGCTGTTTTCTAATGCTTCATCTTCCGTTACCCAACCTGTGGGAGGAGGCATTATTCTTGGAGGTAATCCATACTTTTCAGAGTGAGAGACTCTCTTCTTCCTTTTGAACGTCCCATACAGCACGTAAAAATCGAAAGAACGCCCAGATGGTTCTCCCAATAAGTCTACTTCACGAATTTCCTCTCGATATAGTTGCTTCAACAGAGTACTGTACGATACTCCTCTTCTTCTTCTTTCTACTTCCAGATCGATTTCCTCTTCAATGTCTGTCATACCATCATCTTCCTCACCATTGTAGGCCTCTCTAGAAGTCTGGCCTTCTTCATATTCTAGCACGCATGCTTCTCCTTCGTTATCCTCTCTTTCTTCTTCTTCCTTCTCTTTATTCTTGAATCATTGACTAGTAAATAGTTATTAGCCACGACAGGAGGTAATGTACCGAACTGAATAGTAAGGGACTGATCTGGATCTTCTCCATTCCTTCTGTCTAGCTCAAACTTCAATTTCCCAGAAGAGGTTTCTGGCAACTCCTTCATTGATTTATTTGTACCAGTCTCTTCACTGTCTTTGAGAACATTTTGATTGGCTACCTCGAGTAGTTTAGGCGCCTTAGGATGTGGCACTCCTTGTTGTTGCCTCATCATTCGTCCATAATTTCGTTGGAAACGCCTTTGTTGAGTTCTAGTCATCTCGTTGAAGGGTATCGCCTTTCCTGCATTATACTGGAACGAATGCCATACATTTGGTTGGCGAGGTTGCGGCCTGAATGTTCTCCCATTATTTACTGGCCTGAACTGCCTCTCAAAAGGCGGTCCCTTATAGAACGATGTACCTCGCCCTCTACCAGGTTGAGCGTTTGGGAAGAAAGTAGTGCGATAGGGATGCTGCCATATCTCTGGTTTCTCCGTATTCCCACTCACTTCTCTTTTACATCTTACACACAAGACGTCTTCATCCTTTTTTGGCTCTTTCCTTTTAATACGCTCAAAGACATTGGGATGTGGTCCAGGGTCTTCTTCTCCATCATCTATAACCAACTTGAATTTTGGCAACTTGTTTTTGAAACCAGACGTCACCATATTCACTCCAAGTGGCTGTGGAAAAGGATTTTCATCCACTGCCATTTTCTTCTTATCATCTAACGTAATTCGTCCTGATTCAATGGCATCCTGTAACACATGACGAAAAATCAAGCAATTATTAGTCAAATGTGACCATGCATTATGTCACTTACAATATTTTTTACCCTTAATTTGTTCAGGGTTTGGCAATTTATGCTTATCGCTCAACTTTATTTGCTTATCCTTATATAATTTATCAAATATAAGGTCATCTTTGATTACATCGAATGAGAACATTCTAGCTTTTATGTTTTCATCTTTCATAGGCTCATCTTTGCCCGATGGTCTAGGCTTAGCCATTATAGGACAAGTATACGTGTCTCCTTTGACTAATTCGGCCAAACACATTTCGGTTTGATCATATGACTCATTATTGATGGTATGAACATCAAAATTTGGGTCTCTATAATAAGTCCCCTTGCTAGAATTTTTTGTCTGCTCTTCTTCTTTTATCAATCGTTCATATCTAATCACGTTCGCGCTCAATTGGAAAAGGTCAGGAAATTCCTTGTCTTGGAATTTCTTTCTCAAATCAAAGCCCAAACAACCTTGAGCGATTTTGACAAACTCTTTTTCGGGCAGAGATACAAAACATTTACTTCTTGCTATCTTGAACCTTTGGAGGAAACCTTCTGCCCATTCGTTTGACATTTGACGTAGATTCGCCAAATCAGCCAAAGTAACTTTAGACTCAGTCTTATAAAACTGAAGGTGGAATAATTGTTCCAATTGTTGCCATGTTTGAACAGAGTTCGCTAGCAAATTGTTGAATCAGGAGAAAGCTACTCCTGTTAATGAACTAGGGAAAAGCATCATTTTATGGTAATCAGTTACGTCTCCACTTTGCAGTGTGAATCGCCCTATGTGTTCTAGAGTAGACACCTCTCCTAAACCGGTAAACAGTGAGAATTCTGGCACTTTATACCCTCTAGGCCATGGATATGCTTGGTCTATCCAATCAGGATAAGGCTTTATGTAAGTCGGTCTAATGACAGGACGTACCCCAAAAGTCATCTGATCCTGTACGATTTCCATAATTTGATTCCTCAACATGACGTTGGGGTCATATGGAATTCCTACAGGTTGGTTAACCGGTTGATTTGTTTGAGGCCTGATGTTTGGTCCTTGATTGGCAACAAGGTTACCATGATTTGGGCCATTGTTATCATTAGCTTGAACATTTATTCTCTCATTAACACGTGGGGTATTCTGCCCATTATTTAGGACATTATCTCTTACATTTGGATTACCCCCCAAGTTAGGCGTACCAGTACCATTATTCTGATTTGGAATTACACCATCCCCTTGATTTGAAGTAGAGAGACCGAAAGGTGGTTCTACCCTTTGACTTGGATTTAGGACTGGGGGAGTATGTCCCACAATTGTCCTAGTTTGAAAGTGGTTTGCAAGAGGCATAACTGGTTGACAAATTTGGCCTACTAACTTATTCATTATTTCGTTCAAAGTATTCAGTTATTTGGCCATGTTGTCATAATGTACATTCCCATTCTGAGTAAATCTTTCCATATTATGAATGTTTCGAAGATTTACCTGTTCAACGACATCTTGTGTGAGTTCTCTAAGTAGTGCACGTATAGTTCGAGGAATCAACTCTGTCATTGATTCGTAACGACTGTTACTGCTCTGATTCTGTCCATCTGTTCGTGGAGAGCTATGCTGCTCCTCATATCGCTCGATCACAGACTGGACTCCTCCCTAACTTGCTGCTTCTTTATCGGATCTCTGAGGCATATTGTTTCACCTTTTGTATCTTCAACACCAAACACCACTGTCCCATTGGGCGTGCCAAATTGTTTCGCGCGGGTTATTCGCTAACAATTAAAAAGGGATCAGACGATTGTGTAAGTGACAAACCTCTTGAGACAAAGTCCCAAAAAAGGGTGTTTTTATTGGCGATGACTTTACAATTGGAAAATAAAAACAAAATGCTCCAAGAGGCGCAAGCACACGAGTTACTGAAAAGAAGTGTTTAAATCTAAACTAAGAAATTGAAAGTTACATATTCTCTTTTTGAGATTGTTTGATTCGGGGTCCTTTGCTATATGTCTTTTCTTCCTTTTATACTCTTTGGATGATCTCTTCGTGATCAACCGCTTAAAAACTGCTTGATTGCTCTATAACTACCCACTTTCTTCATAGTGGCCAATTTGTCATGGAACTGTCTTCTCTAACTGCTGCCATTACATTTGTCTTTCAACCGTCTTCAATTGAATTCCTTGAATCGTGGAACGTGATAGGGCTACTCAATAACTGCTTCATTAACCGCACCTTTGGGTAACCATAATATCTTATGTTTGCTAAGATCCTGGGCGACTCGAAAGTTTGGGCGAGAAATGGGTCACAGTTCTGAACAACTGCATGGCAATCCATTTGCTCAAATTTTGGGCGACTTGTAACCTTGGACGATAGTATTACCGTGTTCATGGGCTTTCCTATTTGGGCATTTATCCTGCATTGCATGATTGGGCCGTTCTTTGGGCTATCTGATTTGGGAATCCTCCAATTGGACTTCATTCCTTGGACTTATTCGATTTTGGCTGAACTTTTGTGTGTCAACAGTTTGGTACAATTGAACAGTGTCTTACTTAGATCAGTGTTACTGAGTTGTGCTACTCCCCCGAAAGCACAACTGGTGGGAGCTGGGCTCTTCTGGTAATAGTTTTTGAAAGCATAAGAAGCATGGTCTTGGAAAAGATAAAAAAATTTATAGCGACAGTACTTACAAATGAATAAATATATTAATATTTAGTGAAACCAAAATTATATGGAACTATAGCAATACAATTTTAGCCTAGAGCCGACCAATTTTTAAATGCAATATAAGTAAATTTTTATTTTTTTTTATTAGGAATTGAAGGACACTTTGCTTTTCACGGGCAGAAGGTACGCGGAGAAGACCTGAACGGTTACTATAAACCCTTTTGTTCTTCAATCAATTCGATGGTTTTGTTTGAATTTCCGTCGCTCATTAACAAAAAAGGTACCCATACACGTTGATTTTGGAAAACAACGTCACGATGAGTGAAATTGAGGAGTTGGAGCCACGAACTCCATCTCCACCCAGTGAAGAGGATACACTCTGTGGTTTTAGGAAAAGATGTGAAGAAGAGTGTGACAATTCTCATGTGGGCTTTGCACAATTCCGGTGGAAGGAAAATTTGTGTCCTTCATATTCATCGACCAGCTCAGAAGATTCCCATGGACGCGACTCAGTACTATATTTCTTGGCTCTATTTGGTTTCTCGAGTAATTATTTATTCATATTTGCCCAGGAGATGATGGTTCGGATTGATGATGCTACCAAAAATCCGCACTACTTTTTTTTCCGAGGTTGAGGACTTTAAATGAGCACGATCGTAGTCCTTCGGTACCTGAAACAAAAGCAACGAGAACACTTATCGTTGCTCCTTCGATACTTAAACCAGAAAGGGAATTTATGCATGAGGTTATAAACTGGAAATTCCTAGAATTTATTGTTAAAATCATGAAATTATATGAAGTGAAACTCGCCTCATCGCTTGCCAATACTGAAGGAGTCTTTTACTGATTTAGCTCAAAGGTTGATTATAGTATTTTTGTCCCTTTTTTCTAAAGAAAGAATTTGTTTGACTCTTCAATGTTTTTATGTCCACCTTTCACATTATGATTCTCGTGTGTTCGTGTGTTCTGATCAAGAGTACTGTGATCATAGTTGGCTGGAACATGCGTTTGTGGTATTTCGCTCTATGATACAATTTGTATTTTCTCCTGTATATTTCTGTCCATTCTTAATGTTTGACTAACTAATGGAGGGGAATTGAGACATGCATAGATTGTGAGAGAAATTGAAAACGAAAGACTTTCAACATTTTACTTGTGTAGATAATTTGTTGTTTGCATCTGTTCTTCAAAAATTAGAAGATGGTCCCTTTTTCATTATTTCAAACATTACCGAACATTGTATTTACATGGATCTTGTTTCTTGGTTCGTAGTGCTACAAAAGTTCCAATTCGACTGCTGGATGAGCGTATCATAAAAATCAGAGGCAAGAGATGCAAGAGATTCTGGAAAAGTATGTTCAGATTTGTGGCCAGGCAGGGGTATTATCTTTTATCTGTCTTCCAAATGATAATGTAGTTTGTAAACTTTATTACATAATTGTTGAAATATTTTCTTCTACACCATTGGATGTGTTCTCCTGTGATTTAACAGGATGTTTAAGCATGATGACCGTCTATTTTTCATTTGAAACTTGATGTAGCTAACAGATGCATCATGCACCACTGTATTAAGTGTGTCATTTTCGTTCCGATTACGAAGGTTTCTTTTAGAACGATGATTCAATACATGTGCTAAAGCTTATTTCTTGTAAACATAGTTTACTTCTTATCTTGGTATCAGGCAGAGACACTGCACAGAGAAATGGACTCTGTTGAGAAGGGCATTGTGCAACTCCTATCTCAGCTTCGAAATAAAGGAACCCAAAACAGAGCAAAAATATTTGCTAAATCTCCACAAAAAAAAGGAAAAAAACAACCAAAAAATTCATAGTTCATAGTAAAGATGGGAAGTTTGATTTTAGAGGAGAGAAGATACGAGAGTTGGTGGGAAGTATGGAAGGTAGCTTGTTGGCACACTCTCCGTGCCGCGCGGAGAGTAGTCTCTTGGCCGCATTGATTGACAGAAATAAAATTTTTCGTGAGATTTATTCATCTTCCCTATAATCTTCCATTACGTCAGCAACCCCAAAAAGATTAAAGGGTGAAGAAGGAAGTCAAAAGATAAACAATAACTGCATATTGCCAAACGGATCTAATTTTGGATAAATAAAAAATTCTTTCTCACTTTCCACTTAAAATAAAATAGAAATGATTGAGACATGGGATGTCAACAATGTAGGTAAACTTGGGGAGTTGAAAGGGGGAGAAAAAATAGCGTCAAGGTCATTGTTGAAGACCCTTGGAGAGGTTGAACATTTTTATGATTGTATTGGAGGAATCATTGGGCCTGTTTTCATTATTATTCTCCATTTTTTATTTTTCTAGTCAATTTTATTGGTTTGTTTCATTCTATGGTGAATTCTTATTTTTTTTTCCATCTCGAACGTTAAGATAATCGGTGAATATAACTTAAAGAACATATTAGTAGTGTCAAAGGTATGGTATTTTGGTCAAATTTCAATTCTACATTTTTTATTTGTGAATGTTGCCATCTACTTGAATTGTGCTTCAAAAGTTGGGTGAGTTTATGTTAAAAGTTATTTAGTGAATTAATGTGATTTTTAATTGAGCTTGAAAATAATAGGCTATTTTTATCGTGTATATTCATTCTTACAATGACATAATTGATGGGTAGATTTGATGAACGATTATAATTTTTTGCAATTTGCTTGTAAGTTTTTCTTGTGTTCATTTTATTCAATTTCTTGTGCATGTCCGTTTAATAACCATAATATATTTATATTTAATGTTTACCAATTAACTGCAATGCACGTTTTCCTTACTAATATTTAACATCAAGTATGGAAGTAGTAAATACTTTAATATATTTGTGAGTTGTTCTGAAAAAAATATATAAATTTCCAAATAAATGGCCCAATTATAATTTGAAAACTTGAAATAATAATAATAATAATAATACATATCCCCTACCTAACAGTTTAGTTACGCATGTCTATGGTCCTGACAGACAGTGACTTAAGATGAAGAATGGAAAGATTCCTTGTTTACTACTTTTTTCCATCCCGTGGTCAAAACAATACGCGCGTGGCTGACTTGAGTATTCACACGGAGAAATGATCGAATTACTGTTTGAAAAATCAAAATAAGTTTTAAAAGTGTAAAAAGTACCCGTAGAGCCAGGGTCGATTCTGTGATTGTCAGGGTCCGAGGCGAATTAGACAAATGAGGCCCCGACGAAATCAATATAAATGCAAAATTCAACACTGTATTATACGACATATTGCTAACTTAAAACATTTAAATATCAACCAAATATTTTATAGAAATGATTTATATTATAAAACAACAAAACCAAAGATTTAATCATAGAGTTAAGGAACTTGTGCGAAGTGTGGAAGTGCAGATTAAGAAATCGGCATAATTGATTAAAAATTTATTATCAACTAAAATTAAATAAAAATACACATATATATTAAAATACGATTTTTTGTCCCTTTTAAAGCAGATCTAGAATGAAAGAATTGTAAAATGTAGTAATATCTTTGCAAAGTTTTTGTAAAAAAATAAGATAACGACATAAATTCAACAAATACAATCACATAAATATCTATTTTAACAAAGTTTGTGCACAAAAATAAGACAACGATATGAATATTTATAGACACCCATTTATAAATTTCATCAAATCCCACATCATTTTGAAGAAAAAAAACCCAAATTTAACAATTTTAGATCTTCTCTTCAATAAATTTAGATCAAATCCCACACCATTAGATCTGGACTATTTGGCCTTGTTTTGAATATATATATATAAAGGGGCCAAAATGAGACCCCTTATGATCTTGGGTCTGAGGCGACGGCCTCATTTGCCTTGCCTCAGGACCAGCTATGAGTAGAGTGAACTTCAATATGAATTAAGCCACTTGAACAAGGAGTTTTGATGGGAAAAAGTTGACAAATATGAGGTGGTGAATTGTGAATCGTCTTTTTAAAAAAATATAAAATTCCATCCTCCAATAAATACACCTCACAAGTGTTTCCTATCAATATTTTTTGTAAAAATTTCCTATTTGAGTAGCATGATTGACTTTGATATAGGCATTGATCCGACAAAATGCTATGTTACCCCTGTCACTACGTGGAAGACTATTCGTAATTTTTCTAAAGTGTGAAATTTCATTTTAAGATAAAATTAAAGTTTTAAATTACTTGTCACTAATTATTTTTCATATGTACACATAATCAACCTTGCATTATATTATTATCCTCATTATTCGTAACTACAGAAGTTCTTTTCTCTAACTTGATAATTAATTATGGTTTTTTTTTTTTTTTAAATCTCTTCATTTTGTTTCTTTCTTAAGTACTAAACCCATATCCTTAGTACTTCCTTTATAAAGCAACACTTTAAAGAGCATTTTGTCTGCCATATTGTATCGGCCTATGGCCACTCGCATTTCTTAGTTTATAAAGCTACATTTAGGGTGGAGCTAGAAAAGTAATTTAGTGTTGATAGAGTTGACATTCATCAAATTGAAGTTTGATCACCATATTAAGAGAAATCCTAGTTGTATATGAGATATTTTCTACGATTTTGAACAACTCTACTCACTTGTTTAATAACATAGATAGAGACTCCACTAAACTAGAAAAAAACACTGGCACTTACAAAAAGGAAACATAAATACGAGTTTGCGGTGAATTTGGGGGGAAAAAAATCTCTAAAACTATGACTTTTTTTTCCCATACAACTAATTTTATATACCAATGGAGGTCTCTTTCTACCATTATTGATTTATAGTAGAAGAACTAACATAGCCCATGTTTGATTTGGATGAAAATTAGATTTTTAATAGATTTGATAAAAGTTTGAGAAATGTGTGGTTGAAAAATTGATAAAGTGTGTAGGTCACATGAAACAAGTGGGGAAATTTAAAGAAAAATGAATTTTAGAAAAGGAGAGCGAAATAGAGTCATAACTAACACCAAAAGCAACAAGAACAAATATTTTAAATCTAATCCAAGAATCAACCCAAAAAAGGTACAATGTTGAAGTATTAAGAACACTGCTACAGTTACAGAAGTTGGCTCACAGAATTTATACAGGAGGAATATGTGGCTATTTTGGTGAAAGATGACAAAAAAATAAAAAATAAAAATAAAAATGAACAACACACAAACAGCATCTGTAAAAATTCTGTGAAGGGAATCCTGTACATTTAGAATTCTTCAAGGATTAAATGCTTGAATCAGAGCCTGACAGAATGTCCAAACATATAATCAAATAAAATAATTTGTTAAATTCAGTTTGATTAAAAAGTAAAATTTAGAATAACAGGAGAGTTTGCCAAACATATAATCAAATAAAATAATTTGTTAAATTCAGTTTGATTAAAAAGTAAAATTTAGAATAACGGTCCGTTTGATTGCAAAGATGGAATTGAATTGAATTGAAAACAAATTTCAGGGAATTGAATTGTCGAGAAATTGTTTTCCTGGAAATTGTAAATTATTGTGTTTGATTGATATAATTTTTCACATGGAAAATGTTGAAATAAAAGTGTTTTTTGATATTCGTTTGGCTTTATTTTACATGAAAATTTTTAATTAAAGGGATAGAATTTACTGGTATTGGGTATGAAATTTGTTTCCATTGCCAACAAAAAAAATCAAGAAAATCATCTATCTTTTATTGTTCATTTATCTTTATTTTACATGAAAATTGTCAGTTAAAGGGAAATATTTTTTTACAATAATTCTTAAAATTTATTTCCATTACAAAAAAAAAAGAAAAAGAAAAAGAAAAAAAACGTCAAAGTATGGTGGAAAACCAATTCCCATCATATTGGAAAACCAAGAAAAGAACAATTTTCAAGACAATCAAGAAAATAAATTCCATGGAAAAAGTGTGATATAAAAGACTACAATTTGGATGGAAAATGAATTCCATTTTTCATAGAATTGACCCTATCAAACACACCATAACAGGAGAGTTTGCCTAATCCATAAAGAAAAAATGATAAATATATACCCATTAATTAGTAAAATTTCTTCCTAGTATGAACTCGAAAGCCACCATCACATATCCCTATACACCAATTCAATTGCCACCCCACACACACATGAGAAGCTTCATAAGCTTCACACACAAGTCATAGAAAATTGGGTTGGACCAACCATTGAAGTAGAACACACGCTACAAAATTCTCTCCATAGTATGGGCGTCTACACTTTTGGCCGGTTTAAGTCCACGATCTTTTATTTTTAGTCTTTACTTCTTCTTCTTCTTTTTAATAATATTAGAAGGATAAAACTGGTTGTACAATCCTACAACCTACAGCTCCCTCACAAAGGAGAGGGCCGGTGCATTTTTTATTGGCGCGAGCCCCCTCCTTTATGAGGGGTTGTAGCCCGTGCTGTGTGCCGAGCTCTGCACACAGCACGGTTCATATTAAAATTTCATAGTTTCTTTCGATGGCCTTAATTCAGAGATCATGGCATTTGGCCTATTTTTGTATTTTTTTTAGTTTAATATGCCTCAAACTTAAGCAGAGATTGTTTAACTTAGCTCTGTTTTGTACAATAGTTGTGAGTTTGGAGGCAAAGTAGTACTAAAATTATTTTTGGAAATGTCTTTTATAAATTTTTTGTTGCTTTTAAAGTTGGGTCTAATCTATTTTACAGGGAAATTTTGTCAAAATTATCTTAAATTTCTTACAGTAAAAAGCACGTCATAGTCAGTCTTAGAGCTTGCTTGTTTTAGATTTTAAGCCAATTAAAATTAATTTTTTGATCGTTATTTCATTATTTCAATCGCCCTTTTTGAATTCTTCTCAAATAAGTATGATCCACTTTATCTCTAACTGTAAAAAAATAAAATCAATTATCAAAATTCCTACCACTTAATAATAGGTTTGGAAATTAATTGACATTCAATATCCACGTCACGTTTTAAGTCCATTAAATTAATTCGAGATATATCATTTAAAGGGTTGTTAGCAAGGATTGATTGAGTTGTCCATGATTTCTGCAAAGGACGGGCATGATCCATCCTCGGGATTGAATCCCACTTGCACCAACATCAGGTGTCAGCCATCTTTGTCTTTTTTGTATTGCAAATAAAGAACAAATATAATATACCATGTTAATGCCACATTTGCACCCCATTTTCAGGATGATGTCGATTCAAGAATCCTATGCTTTTTAATTTCCTATATCATTTTTGTTAGGTTTTAATTTGGATTGACTATTTTTTAAACAAAATGATTATTGTAAAATAATTGTAAAAGTTAATGAATCTTTTGGAATGTTGTATAAATAAACTAGGAGTCTTTGAGTTTGAATATGAAATACAGAGAAAAAGCTATTAGGAATTATGTTAGCATGTCGCTATGTTGATGCTCGAACATCCAAAACAAAATCATTATCACCGGACTGTCGTCTAAGCGACACACCCGTCGCTCGCATGACGCTTACTTAACCCTCGAGCGATGATGTTTTTCACGAAATCCTAATCCGCGATTTTAAGAATTTTATCTATCATATACTACTTCAATATCTCTTTATTATAAATAAATAAGCCCCACTTTGTAAAAACATAAGTTGATAATTATTTTCTACCTTCATAACATCCTTTGAAAATCAAACAACAATTCTATATCTTGAGATTGGTCAACCACAAGTTGGGGAAAATATCAAAATCATAAAATCTAAAACATTAACTTTCTAAATATAATCAAGAAACACTTTTTTAATAATTTCAGAGTTTTCCAAAGATTGGGGGAGGTTGGATCAAAAGTACATGAAGAGTATAAGAACAAGATGTTCTTGGTTATCCACATGAGATAGCCAATTTTATAAGATGGCTGGATCATATTATAGGTTCTTATTATCTATAAAGGTGACATGTTGCTTTTAATTCCACGTTATTTACCTATTCACATCCCTCTAGGTAATTTTAGAGTCGAACTAGTAACTTTCATTTTTCACTGCCTATATGTCATATTCTGTACACATGTCAGAGTTAGGTTTTGCTTTACGATTTGGATTCACGTCTAAAAAATTGAAATGATCTAGTAACGTCAAAATCCAACGAAAACGTGGTCAACAAAATTGCTGCAATGCTATAATATACCATTAAGATGTATAGGTCATTGACCAAGAAAAAGGTCCAATCATTGTTTGTACTCCGATATCAAGTCAACAATCTTATGAGAGAGAAGGAGTGCAAGAGATGATGAAGGGTATTTGACAAGGATTTAGAATGCATACCTCAAGTAAAGTGAGTTCACACATATATAGAGAAAAGGAAAATGGGCCAAGGTAAGTTAGTGGATCGACTAAGCTCAAGTCCAATAAGAGGCTGTTTGATATTAATCGGCCAACTCAACTGACATAATCAATTGTCGAGTTGGCCAATGTGGTCCCTTCGTCATGTGCATACTACGTAATTTATAGATATAACATGATACATATTTCAACAACAAAAACTTTATGAAATTTTAGTGGAGACTTAAATGACTTACGTTATTTGAGATTAATTATTACAATGAGAGCTTTGGGACGAACTCGTTCCTTCTAGAGTTTGGAGTGAAGAGACATGTTGGGAACTGATAGTATAATTAATCTCATAAAAGCTTAGTTACAATGAGGACAAGTCACACTCAGTATTGTTATTCCCTATGCGAACCCATATATCCATTTCTACATCAAACAATTCCTTGATTTCCTCTCAACAAATATGTCGAATATGTAAATCATAAATGCCGACATAAGACAAAGTCAATAATCTCATAAGACAATAAATAGGATTTGTTTGTCAAAGAGTATGTGTAAATATAAAATTATAAAGAAAACATTAATTTCCTTCAATCCTTGCAATAAATTGAAGTAAGAGTCATAAATAAAAACATTCCCTGCTATGTATAAATTTTGCTTAAGACATTTTTCTAAGGAACTCTTTATCAGTCTTTACATATACGACTTTATATGCACAATTTACCTCTTGAAATAGACTTGGAATGGACAGATTCCCTTTATACAACACACTATACTTTCCAATTTTATGCAATCAATATAGAAAAGAGTGCAAAGAAAGACACATATATATAGGTGTGGTCCAAGCATTAATGAATGTAACTATAAGCAATAAGTAACTCCCAAAAAAAAGTGATTTTCATCCAAAATGAGTAGGATTCCCCCTTTAGTTTCCCTTATTAGTAAAGATTAATCAAGAAATACAGCCATTTAGTAAAAAAGAAGATCTACACCAAAAGCATTTAAACTGCCCTAACCTTGCCAAGATTTCGGGTTTTCTATTTCATTTCGATCCTCATAAGAAGTCTTGATGCAGTTATGATCAAGGCCAGTTATACTCAAAATGTCACTATGAGAAATAGGCCTTAATCCCAAGAAATCCCTTGTAGTTCCATCAATTCGACTACCTTCACCTGTGCTAAACTGATAATGGGCTGCATGAAAAATTCCATCTTTCCTTAAAGAATTGAAGATCCCACCAAATGCATCTTCGAAGGTTGATCCTTCAAATCCAGGATTGTTCATCATCATGTCATGAAGCAAAGAAGGTCCACTTGTACTACTATCACCTGCTGCTGGTGCTGGTGCACCTGTGTCTGTATTACCTTTCATTGCAGCTTTATTCTTATACAAAGCCAAGCCATCGATGAACCCACTGGCCATTTTCTCACATGAGGACAAGTTTAGACCAAAAGCAGCTGTTGTACTGTGACCAGAATCTGCTGCAGACATGTGATCTTGGTGGGGTCTAATAAGCATGGCCTCCAGTGATGGACATGGGCTAGTTTTTGCACCCAATTGTGTAGCTTTCTGTAACAATGCAGTGGCTGAAATATGAGGAGATGCTGCTGGGTTATAGGGTGGTAGGGTTGAGGCCCTTGAGGGTCCATGGCCACTACTAGGGTTAGGGTTTTGATTCTGAGAAAATAGTTGTTCATGCTGAGAAAATTCTTGATCTAATCTAGGGTTGAAGATTGACGGGGTGAGGTCAATGTGTGGTGGGCTAGAGCCAGGAATGGGTCCAGGTCCCAGTGCTGGTGGACAAGAAGCTAGCCATGGTGGAATCTCAGGTCTAGAACTGAAATTTTGTTGCTCTTTTTTTATTGGGAATGGGAAATTATGGGCACTGAATTGGGGTGAAATTTGAAGGTTTATATGGGATGTTGAAAAACTTGCTTGAGACGTGAGAATTGGATTTCTAGTTATTGTGTTTGCTCTCTCTTCTGCTAGAGCATCACAGAAGGCCCTGTGAGTTATAAAACTGTCCCTCCTGAAAACCCAAGAACAAAAAATAGCATACATAGTGAAGAAATCGAGAAACTAAACTCATATACAGTCATACACAATATCATAAAAATTCATCAAATCTTATAAAATGGATCCTAATAGACGAGTCGTATATCGAGTACGAGGCTCAATCAACACACACATATATTCTTATTAGATATTTCCATTTAGAATTTCTTTAACAAGCATCTCTACTGAGTTTGAAATATATAATTAAAAATGAAGAAATCTGGACTCTTTAACTTGTTTTGAAATTTGAGTCTTTACCATACATTAGTCACCAAAAAGATAATTTCAAGAATTTCCCTTTTGATCATTTCTATTTATATATTGTATACATCTTCACCTCCCACCCCCACCTACCTCTAGCTAGAATGAAGTGATTTATGTTTTACCTTGAGAAAAGGGTTCCACAGTCACATCTGTACTCCCTAGTGCCACAGGTCTTGGAATGGGCTTTCCAATCAGACTGAACTGCATATTTCTTTGAACATTTCTCACATTTCCATTTCTTCTCCCCATGTTTTCTACAGAAGTGCTTCTTAATCCCTGTTAGGTCCCCAAGTGCCCTTGATGGATCATGGTGTACACAAGTAGTTTCTGGGCAAACATATACTTTCTTCCTCACTTCTTTGCTTGTTCTCTGCTTAAGCTTCCATGGCAAATTGTGTCCTCTTCTGTGAAGTTGAAGATTCTGATCTCTTTGAAACCCTTTGTTGCAAATTTCACACACAAATCTGTTGGTTGCTAAGAGAGTTCTTGGTGATAAAGCTATCACTTCTGCACCAGGATCTGGTCCAAAACCATCAAGATTTTCATTTTCCCCCCAAAAAAGTTACTTATAGACAAAATATTCAATTAGCTACTTACCTGGATTGCCTGGTTGATTTCTCTTTTTCTTCACAAGTTGAGGCTGAGACTGATCATTTGCGGGAGGAAAATACTGAGATGGGTACATGACTCCACTATCATTTTTGTTAGTCGAAGAAGAAACGCTGGCTTCACCAGAGGCAGAAGTCAAATTCGACACGTTTTCTTCAATAAGGGGATGTGATTGTTGAGTTACTAAACCTTTCATCATTTTTTTAATTTTTTTTAAATAATCTGCAAGCAAACATCAGCAAAAGGGTAAAAATCTATCTGGATGAGGCCTCAGATCTTAACTTTTTCTTGAATGTAAAGACAGGATATTTGAGTTTAAAGACAAAACTACGCACCTAGAAAAAGGCTAAAGTTGGTTAAAACTAGACAGAGTGAGTTAGAAAATCAGGTGAATTGCTTCTTGATTATGGCTTCTTCTTCTTCCCTCTTTGGCATCACCCCAGGAGACAACTCTTGTTTCTTCCGAAAACGAAACCCACTATTTTTCCTTCATGATTCAATGGTTTTTCACTTTTTCTTGCCAAAAAGCTTAGAAAAATCAACACTTATATAAACATGCATATAACAACAAACACATAAAAAACATTTTCTTCAGAGTGTGTACAGTGTGTGTGAGAGAGAGATATAGATATAGATATAGATATAGATATAGATATAGAGAGAGGTGTGGATGAGAAGAAAGCACTATATAATCCTCCACCGTTGAAACCATACCCCAAAAACACCACAGACTTGCTACTGCAAATTCTGACGTGCACTTTCTGTCTTTACGTTTGTTTTCTTCTCACAACCCCAGAAAAGTCTGATATTTCTTTATCGTAATATTTAACTTTATCAAAAGTTCTAACTATTTTTTGTTAAACACTTTTTCTCCATTTCAAACCTCTAATAAAGTAATTCAAGAAAGCAACCATTTATAAAAAAGAATAGGAATTGAATATACAGAAAGTAACATTGATTTGAATTATTTCCCAGTAACTACTAGACCCCTCTTTCAACTTTCTAAATTTTACAGTCTATATGATTGAGTATTGATTAAGGCAAGCTTATAATTAAAAAGTTACTTATAATTTTTTGCTTCCTTTATCATTTCATTTCCAGTAAAACTCAATTTTACAGACAAACGCAATTACACGTCTTTTCACTTGTTTCGACTTTCAAGTTGATAATTGAGACACACGACTTACTCGTCAGGTTATTATAATTTTCATTGTTATTTAAAGATTAAATAATGGAATCATGAATTGAGTGATTACAAAGAAATTTCTTCTTTCTTTTCTATGGGGATTAGAAATGACTCCGGATAAAGAGATGATCAAGCTTATCATACTAATAAAAAATATATTATGAAAGAACACTGTTTATGTCAAGGTTGATGTATTCTATCGACTTGTTAAAATTAACTCTTTAATTCAATAATTTGGTTTTTGATGTTGTTTCGTT
>NC_036246.1:23434188-23450906 GCF_002742605.1 Olea europaea var. sylvestris
TTTATTTTTAGACCCAAACCCATGATTTTGTTTTATAGTTTTATCATCATTAAATTCATGACCAAAACACAATGTTCAACATGAGTAAATCTGGGGCGGACCCGACCTTTAATATTGTGGGGTCAAAATTTTAAAAATAATTTTTTAATAAACAGCATAGTATCAATGAAAATAAGTTTATATGTATTTTGATAATTTGAAAACGTCGTATAATTATATTATTATTAATATTATTAAATAATTTTTGCTACTTATAAAGTTTTGTTTATCATTTCATTGGCAAATGTTGAGCTAACATTGAGTAAATTAAATAGAATATAGAAATTAAATGAATTGAAATAAAATTCAAGTTTAGTTTAGGAAGTAAATAAAATTCAAATTTAAAGCAAATATAATTCTAAACTAATTCAAATTGCATTTAATCCATAACGATCCTAAAAAATTTACGTCATATTTCATGTCAGACTTCCGAATGAAACGATATAAATTATATTGAAAAATTTATCGTGCAAAAATAATAATTAATTGAATTTTTTAAACGAAAAAACGAGTTAGACGTCTTTTTTGAGGCATACGTTTGATACATATTTAACTATTTTCGATATCCATTTGGATTATTCGATATGAAAACGATGTAACTTTCGAAACAAACTTTTACATGGCATAGACGATTTGTGGATTCAGTAGCACATGATCGCAAACGAATTTTTAAAGTTAGGATATTACCGAAATTTTCAAAATATTAGTTTCAAATGCCCTACTTTAACATGTTATAACTTTTGCTATAGTTGACTACTTCGCATGCTATTAATGAGTGAAAAATTAGGCTATAAGCACTTCGAAATGGTATTAAGAATGCAATATTTTGACTTCATTTGATATCTCGACGAGTGTATTAAAGTAGATTGTTAAATAAAAAAAACAAGGACAAAATTTTGTGGGGTCGACCCCATGTGGGTCCACCCCTGGGTTTAATTATGCCTCACTGAAAATATTTCCTAGGTCCGCCCTTGCTTCAGTCCAGTATGATAGAATCCATTAGTTAAGACGTCAATTGACCTAAAAATTGGAAAAATGATAATTTTGACCAACAAAGACAATGGCATTTTAGTCGGATCACATTTTCACCTTGTAAAAAAAAAAAAAAAATCAAAATCAAAATTATCTTCTTTTTCTTCTCTTCTCAACACCTCCACTCCATCCCCATCCCCATCCCACCCCAAAACTAACTAAAACAAATTAAAATGCCCAATCCACCAGGCCACCGCTGTTGTTACCGCCACTCTTTCCACAAAAACATACACAGTCGCTTCCTATTTGGTCCTCGCAATCTCCAGTTTTTGGGCAACTTCTTGCTTAAAACTTGCATCTATTGATGAACCAGTGGTGGGTTTCTGGAACGACAGTTGCGCAAAGTCGTCCATGGCTTCCTAAGCCTTCTTTATTAACCAATCTACCGTTCTACTCAGCGATCATAGCTAAAGCGGTCTTGTACATCATAGAACTGACGGTAGTATGTGTGCGATGAGCTGAAAAACTCTAAAGACTAATGAGCTGTGGTGGTAATGGAAATGAGGCGATGGTGATACTACTAGTTGTAATTGTTCTTTCTCCTCCTGATGGTGGAGGCAATTAGGTTTTAATTCAATTTCCTCTATAAATCCAGCCAACAATCAGTTTTGCAAAAGATTTTATGTGTGCATGCGTTGTAAAATAATAGGGTGATGGAGAAGAGACAAAAAGAACAGCTCAAAATCTGAAGCAACAAGATAAAGAAATGATCATATTCGTTAAGAACTAATATGAAGGCTGAAAGCGTGATCGTTATCCTCAAACGCTATTTGGCTCCTCTTCAGTGACTTACAAAGGCGGATTTAGAGGGGTTGGGCTGGGATGTAGCCCCCCCAGGCCCAATAGCTTTTTTTTAAAGTATTTTTTTATTTTTTTGGGTAAAAAAAATCAGTTTTTTATATGTAAATTTTTTTTTTGGGCATAGTAGTCCGATTTGAAATTTTGTAGCCCGGTCTTGGATCCAATCCTGGATCCGCCCCTGGTGACTTAAGAGATGCTTAAGAGTATTTGGCAAATGGTTTGAAGGATTATAACAAGCATTGTAAAGAATTTCACCAAAGTATAAAATAAAATTTTCCAAAACTTGAAGAACACAAAGAGAGAATGAATATGAATATAAATTGGAATTTGATTGTTTTTGGAATAAAGTATGGGATGCAAGATTTTTTTTTTTTTTTTCACCAAGCATTGAATATAGATCTACTATATATAGGCAATGGATAAGGGAGTGAAATGGTGCCAAAAACAAAGTGAAAGATCACCAAATGCAAATATCTAACGTTCAGAAACAGCTTCAAACGGCCAAAATATTGTACCATGCAACCGCATGGTACAAATCCATGCAGTTGCAGGGTTCAAACGAACTAAGGCCCTTTGGCCTCAATATATGGCCATGCGGAACCATGCGGTCGCATGGTAATAACTCGGACCCAATGTATGATTTTTCAGCCAACTTCCCATCTTTTCATTCCATACACGCTAGTTGTTGATTTTGAACAACAAATCTCAACAACATGTATGTATTTTATGGATGTGAATGGAGTGTGAATTGGAATTGGATGCTGGGATTATATAACTTATGTGTATGTGCTGGGATTGTGGACTACTTCGACGCGTAGTAGTGATGCTTGGTGACGATTTTAGATTTTTGATGATTTTAGACTAATTGGGAGCTATTCGTAACATTTGGAGGTGGTGGGGATTGTGGTAGTAGACGTTGGGCTGACGATAGAGTGGTGTTGGCATTGGTTCTGACGATGGTACCGTTGTATTTATTGGGAATTTACTTAATCATACGTAGCAAAAAAAAAAAAAGAAAGAAAGAAGGAAACTTAATTCCAACAAGGATTTGTATTGTGTTTAGATAGAAACTGTGATAGAAATTATACCTTTATTGCATTCTACAAACTCCTTTAATTTTCTTGAACTCCAATAATCTCGATCTACAATCCACGACTGTCCAATCGTCTACCTTTCAATGGAAATCTACACGGAAAAAAAAATTGAGAAAACTAGGATTTTCACTTTTTTGTGCTAGCAAGAATATGAATTGTATTCTCTACAATTTTTCAAACCCTATCAACCTATTAATATAAGTCCAAATGAGCTTGACCCGTTTTTTAAACTTAAATTGGTCCAATATTTAATTATTCCAATTAATTAAATCTAGTCCATAAATTAGTTAATCTAATTAATTAATTGTCTATTAATAAATAACTCAATTAATTAATTATCCAATACCTATCAATTAATTAATTAATAAATCTTATTCTTCTAATTTTCCTTTTGTGTATGACCCATTAGGTTCCCAATTACAATGTGTAACAACATGAATTATTATTTTGGTCTAATCAAGATCGATAAATTACAATAGCATTTTTAATTTATCACAAATTCACATTCGTCATTAGCAATGTATTAGGGTAATACATGTGATGGAAAATGTCACGTGATATGACAAAATCAAACTTATTCATTTACTGTAAAATTATAATCATTTTGTCAAATGATCCGATCAACTACGAAATATAGATATGTGTCAATTTCAATTATTGATCATATCTTTCATTCCACTATTAAGTTAATATAAGTCGAAAACTCCTTTTCGACTTATGAGTACACCTTGGCCAAGAATTTCATTATCAACTTAATGGGATGAAATGTGGATCATAATTTCTTACTATCTAAAAGTGATAAATTTGTATTGATCATTTACAACTTTCATATGATTCTTGATATACCTGAACAATGTCGTATCAGTGACCCTTGGAAAGCAACATCCAACATCACCAAAGTATGATAGTAGGATTCAAACGCTGCTTTCTCATGGGAATGTACTAACAGTAGGATTCAAACGTTGCTTTCTCATGGGACTCTATCGAATAAGGATTCCCAGATACTTGAGTTCTACTAGGAGAATGTCACACACCACTATAAATGCAGGACCATGGGTCATTATGCAGGTACGTTTTTCATTATTCTCTAGTTTATAGCCTTACGCATATAATTCCCTTTCTGACTTAAGCATCGGAGGGGTGACGAGAACACACCTCGTTGCCTTTGTTTCAGGTACCGAAAGACTACGATCGTACTCAATCAAAATCATCAAGCTCGGGAAATCAACAGATACGATTTTTGGTAGCATCATTGGCGCCGTCTGTGGGAAGCGCTGCCATAAGCCATGATTAACACACGATCAGGTCTTCCTCCCGCAAGCTCATCCGCTCCCATCCCTCATCTTGTCGAAGATCAACCGGCTCCTCACGAAGAATCCTCAGGAGTGCTTGCACCTCTGCCAGCGGTCATCACAACTGAAACCTTTGAAGAGCTCCATCAGTAGGTGGCCATGCTCACACAACTGTTAAGTCAAATAAATTCACATCTGTCGCCAGCACAGGCAGACTATGGCGGTTTTATGGCTAATACTCGAGCATGACCACCAAACCCCGCAACTAGCGAAGTAGGAACCTCGGGTATTCACAATATGGCCTCGGGCTCGAGATCGATCGCCATGGATTCCGGTGAAATTGCTCGGATCATTCAAGAAGGAATTACAACTGGCCTACAATAGAATGCTCGGGGGCCAATAGGTTTCACCCCTAACACTCCATTTACGCCAGAGATATTGTCATATCCCTTGCCCGACAGATTCAAATATCCTTGCATTAAAGAGTATGATGGGACGATCGACCCCATCAACCATCTCAATGTATATACTAATGTCATGAACTTGCAAGTTGCACCGGATCAGGTTATGTGTAAAGCCTTTCCACAAACGCTGACTAATGCTGCTAGGGATTGGTTCTCGACATTGGAGCCCAACTCCATAGCCTCATTTTCAGATTTGGCTGATAAGTTCTCAGCCTTCTTTGCAAGTAGCAAGCGAATCAGGAAAATCGTGGCCTCTCTCATGTAACTGCGCCAAGGACCGAATGAAACCTTACGAGGTTTTATGACAAGATTTAACAAGGAAAGACTTCAAATACCCGACCTTTACATTACAATAGTAATCTCTGCCTTAACCTATTCCATAAGGTGCGAGGCCTTCAAAATGTCTTTATCAAAGACCCCACCACAAACAGTGACCGAACTCCTTAACCGAGCTGAAAAGTACATCAATATAGAGGAAATGTTGAGTCCAAGGAGAGGTAGTCATCCTCATGAAAAGGTCGAAAACAAGAGGCAACATGATCCCGTTTCCCGGCATGAGCTTCCTCGGGATAAGCGCAGGAATGAGGCGCCGTCAGTACCTCTCCCTCAGCTGAACACCTCTAAAGCAAACATCTTGATGGAGATTAAGGATATAAAAGAATTAAAGTGGCTTCTAAGGATAAAGTCGCCCCCTGACATAAGAGATAGAAGCAAGTATTGAGAATTTCATCAGGATCATGGGCATACCACGGAGGATTGTCAAGCTTTGCAGCGGGAAATCGAAGCTCTCATTAAAAGAGGATTCTTAAGGAATTATATTAGTCATGATAAATACCCGATGAATGATCGTGACAATCGAAAAGAGCTTGGAACCGGAAGCAGTGCTCAACCCACTGCCGAGACAATTAATATTATCGTCGGGGGCATAGCATCTGGAGGAGACACAAATAGTGGGCGAAAGTAGTATGCCAGCCAACATGCTCATACCCCAAGGAAATCTCGTGATGAAGTCAAAGATATTACTTTTGGGGCAAGAGATTTGGAAGGAATATCATATCCTCATGATGATGCCTTGGTCGTCTCTGCGGTTATAGCTAACTTCGAAGTAAAGAGGATACTGGTTGATAGTGGGAGTGCAGCAAATATACTATCGCAAGAGGCTTTCGCCAAAATGGGGATCTCTCCCAAACAGCTCAAAGCAGTAAAACTCCTCTACAAGGATTTGGTGGTGGAGTCATTATCCCTGAGGGCATCGTCGAGCTCCCACTTACATTAGGATCTGGTAATACACAAGTGACAGAGATCACACCATTCCAAGTGGTTAATATACCAATGGCCTACAACATGATCCTGGGAAGACCCCTATTGAACAAGATCCAGGCTATTGTATCAACTTTCCACCTTGCCATGAAGTTCCCCACAGGTCATGGCATTGGAGTAGTTCGAGGAGACCAAACAGCTGCCAGACAGTGCTATGTTACTAGCATTCGAGAAATGAATACAGACGCTATGCAACTTTCAGACCTCAAGCTCGAGCTCGAGCCAAGGGATAGATTGGCCCCCATTGAGGAATTGGAAATGGTCGAGCTTGAGCACGAAAAAAGAGTAACTATTGTTCGGGATCTCAAGGCCAACCTCCGAGAGGAAGTCATCAGTTGTCTGTCCTGCAACATTGATGTTTTTGCATGGAAGGTGGAGGATATGTCAGGGATAGACCCAGAAGTAGCTATCCATAAACTCAATATCAGCCCAGGGCCAAACCTGTTAAGTAAAAAAAGAGACAATTTGCGCCAAAAAGACGTGTGGTCATTCAGGAAGAGGTCGGCGAATTGGTGAGAATGGGGTTCATAAGGGAAGTCCAATACCTCGATTGGCTCGCTAATGTTGTTCTCGTGAAAAAGGCTAGTGGTAAATGGAGGGTCTGCATTGACTTCACGGATCTCAATAAAGCATGCCCAAAAGACAGCTACCCACTACCCAGGATTGACAATCTTGTGGATAGCACATCCGAACATAAGCTGTACAACTTCTTAGATGCATTCTCAGGGTATCATCAGATCCTCATGGCCAAAGAAGACCAAGAAAAGACTTTATTCATGGCCGATTCAGCCATTTATTGCTATAGGGTGATGCCATTTGGGTTGAAAAATGCTGGGGCGACATATCAGAGGCTCATCAACAAAGTCTTTACCGATTTGATAGGAAAGAACATTGAGACCTATGTGGATGACATGGTTGTAAAGAGTAAAAAGGTAGAGCAACACATATCCGACCTAGAGGAGGTGTTCGTCACCCTACGAAAATATAAGATGATGCTCAACCCAGAGAAGTGTGTATTCGGCGTAGCTTCAGGAAAGTTTTTGTGTTTCATGATCACTCATCGGGGGATTGAGGACAACCTCGATAAGATTCAGGCTTTGGCAGCAATGGAATCACCAAGGACCAAGAAAGAAGTTCAAAAGTTGATAGGCAGGGTAGCCGCCTTAAACAGGTTCATGTCCCGAACAGCAGACAGGCGCTTCCCCTTCTTCAAATCCCTCAGGGATAATCATTGCTTTGAATGGAATGAGGAGTGCGAGAAGGCTTTTCAGGAGCTTAAGCAGACGTTGGAATCTCCTCCTATCCTCACCAAACCCGAGCCTGGGGATACTTTGTATTTGTATTTAGCCGTGTCTCAGAATGCAGTAAGTAGTATCTTGGTAAAAGAGGTTAACAGGGCTCAGCAACCCATTTATTACCTAAGCAAAGTCCTACTTGATGCAGAAACAAGATACACTTTGGCAAAACAACTTGCCCTTGCACTGATAGTAGCAGCACGAAAACTTCGCCAATATTTTTAGTCACATCCTATTGTAGTGCTCACCAATCGGTCCCTAAAACACATTCTTCAGAAACTAGACATCTCAGGAAGATTACTAAAGTGGGCAATTGAACTCAGAGAATTTGACATAGAGTTCAAGCCCTAACCATCTATCAAAGCTCAGGCCTTAGCTGACTTCATTGCAGAACTCACCCCAAGGCCTCGGGGGCCAGATGGTAGCTTGAGCTCTTCCACAAGTGTGTGGCAAATTTTTGTAGATGGAGCATCAAACTCCTCAAGCTCGGGTGCAGGGGCCATAATCATAAGCCCAGACACACTCATAGACATTCAGTGGGCACTTAGGTTTGAATTTGAGGCAACCAATAATGAAGCAGAGTATGAGGCCGTCATCATAGCCATGGAACTTGCCATCAACCTCGAGCTTGAAAACATCAAAATTTATAGTGATTCCCAGTTGGTGGTCGGAAAAATTGAAGGGACGTTCGATAGGAAGGACGGGAAGATGAGCTTATACTGCTTGAAAGTGCATAATCTCCAGAGAATGTTCAAGAGTTGTGAAATTGTGAAAATTACTCGGGCTGAGAATTGTAAAGCCGATGCCTTGTAAAGATTGGTGTTCATGGGGATACATGGGCTTGACAGGATAGTCCACATTAGAATTGTAATCGAGCCAAGCATCAATCAAACCGTAGGCATCATGGATATTGACAATGAGCCATCGTGGATGGATCCAATAGCGGACTTCATAAAACATGGCAATCTTCCAGAAGATCCTTGAGCAGCAAGAAGCATCCGGTCCAAAGCTCCAAGATGTTGCATGATTGAAGGAGTTTTATTTCATAGGAGCCTCACACTTCCATACCTTAGATGCTTTAGGCCGTCTGAATCATCCCAGGCCCTAGAAGAAGTTTATGAAGGAATATGTGGGAACCATCAAGGAGCTCGGGCATTAGCCTTGAAGCTCATAAGGTATGAATATTATTGGCCTACCATGAAGAAAGACCCCCAGGAATATGTAAAAAAGTGTGACAAGTGCCAGAGATTTGGCAATGTCATCCACTCTCCCGCTCACTAACATTAGTTGCATGGCCCCATTTGAGCAGTGGAGAATTGACATCCTTGGTCCCTTTCCAATAACTAGGGGACAATTGAAGTTTGTGGCTGTGGCTGTAAAGTATTTCACTAAGTGGGTGGAGGCCGAGCCTTTAGGAACAATTTCAAAGCCTAAGTTGAGAAGTTTTATTTGGAGATCCACCATATGCAGGTTTGGGATATTGAAAGTCCTCATAACGATAATGGCAGGTAGTTTGACAATGCACAATTTAAAAACTTCTATTCCAACCTAGGGGTTGATCATCGTTTGACATCGGTTTTCCATCCTCAAAGTAATGATCTTGCCAAAGTGACCAATCGAATTATATTGCAAGACCTCCGAACAAGGATCGGGGATGCAAGAGGTTCCTAGTCTGACGAGTTTCCTTCCATACTTTGGACATATAGAATGTCCCACAAAACCGCTACAGGGGAAACCCCCTTCATGTTGGATTTCAGTATTGAAGCCACCATCCCTGTTGAAGTCAGGTTGCCTAGCCAAAGAAGACTTGAGCCCAAAGATGTAGGGCGCACCACTGAACACCTCGACCTCTTGGAAGAAGTTCGCAATCAGGAAGCTTTAAGAATGGCCTCTTACCAAGATAAAATAGCAAAATATTTCAATAAAAAAGTGAGGACACGGAGATTCAGGGCCAGAGACCTTGTGTTAAGAAGGGCCAAAGCAGCAGGTCATGCTCCGGGCAAGCTAGGACCAGTTTGGGAAGGGCCCTTCAAAGTCATACGACAGCTTCAAAGAGGTGCATACAGTTTAAGGGATGCATCAAGAAGACCACTTCCAAGACCATGGAACACCAAGAATTTAAAGATATATTACAAGAAACTTGGTCTTCCAGTTTTCAGTAGTCAGGCCTACGCATCAAGGTTCACGTTTTCAATTCTCAGGCCTGCGTGCCAAGTTTTATTTTTCGGTAGTCAGGCCTGCGTGTCAAGGTTCACGTTTTTAGTTGTTAGGCCTGCGTGCCAAGTCTATTTTTAACGTATAATAAGAATTAAGCTATTTATCAAAATGTGATCTCGTTACTAAAAGCCTTGCCTTGCGCAAGCAACTCAAGCCTTGCCCCGCGCAAGCAACTTAGCTTTGCCCCGAGCAAGCAATCAAAAACCCTTGCCCCACGCAAGCAACTCAAGCCTTTCCTCGAGCAAGCAATCAAAAAACCTTGCCCCGCACAAGCAACTCAAGCTTTTCCTCGAGCGGGAAATCAAAAAGCCTTGCCCTGAGCAAAACACACAAAGATTGTTATCAGGGCAAACAATACATGTAAAATTTTCGAGCATACAGTGCCCGATCAAAAATATGATAAATCTTATAGAAAGGCCCATCCTTGTCCTTGGGAATCATGCTATAGGTCGCGACAATTACATATAGTCCTCGAGATATTTTCCATATTAAGGGATGACCCTAAGATCGAGTTACTACCTTTGCCTGAAACTTCTATGGATTAAGTCATCGAGGTTTTTAAGTTGTTTAGTCTGAATCATCCCAGGCCCTAGAAGAAGTTTATGAAGGAATATGTGGGAACCATCAAGGAGCTCGGGCATTAGCCTTGAAGCTCATAAGGTATGAATATTATTGGCCTACCATGAAGAAAGACCCCCAGGAATATGTAAAAAAGTGTGACAAGTGCCAGAGATTTGGCAATGTCATCCACTCTCCCGCTCACTAACATTAGTTGCATGGCCCCATTTGAGCAGTGGAGAATTGACATCCTTGGTCCCTTTCCAATAACTAGGGGACAATTGAAGTTTGTGGCTGTGGCTGTAAAGTATTTCACTAAGTGGGTGGAGGCCGAGCCTTTAGGAACAATTTCAAAGCCTAGGTTAAGAAGTTTCATTTGGAGATCCATCATATGCAGGTTCTGGATACCAAAAGTCCTCATAACTGATAATGGCAGGCAATTTGACAATGCACAATTTAAAAACTTCTGTTCCAACCTAGGGTTTGATCACCGTTTGACATCGATTTCCCATCCTCAAAGTAATGGTCTTGTCGAAGTGACCAATCAGATTATATTGCAAGACCTCCGTACAAGAATCGGGGATGCAAGAGGTTACTGGTCTGATGAGCTACCTTCCAAACTTTGGACATATAGAACATCCCACAGAACCGCTACGAAGGAAACCCCTTTCATGCTGGCCTTCGGTATTGAGGCCACCATCCCTGTTGAAGTCAGGTTGCCCAGCCAAAGAAGGCTTGAGCCTGAAGATGTAGGGCGCACCACTGAACACCTCGACCTCTTGGAAGAAGTTCGCAATCAGGAAGCTTTAAGAATGGCCTCTTACCAAGATAAAATAGCAAAATATTTCAATAAAAAAGTGAGGACACGGAGATTCAGGGCCAGAGACCTTGTGTTAAGAAGGGCCAAAGCAGCAGGTCATGCTCCGGGCAAGCTAGGACCAGTTTGGGAAGGGCCCTTCAAAGTCATACGACAGCTTCAAAGAGGTGCATACAG
The DNA here is from genome assembly GCF_002742605.1 of Olea europaea var. sylvestris. Classification (NCBI taxonomy): domain Eukaryota; kingdom Viridiplantae; phylum Streptophyta; class Magnoliopsida; order Lamiales; family Oleaceae; genus Olea; species Olea europaea. Next base: position 23,445,295 of record NC_036246.1, read on the forward strand.
TTTAAGGGATGCATCAAGAAGACCACTTCCAAGACCATGGAACACCAAGAATTTAAAGATATATTACAAGAAACTTGGTCTTCCAGTTTTCAGTAGTCAGGCCTACGCATCAAGGTTCACGTTTTCAATTCTCAGGCCTGCGTGCCAAGTTTTATTTTTCGGTAGTCAGGCCTGCGTGTCAAGGTTCACGTTTTTGGTAGTCAGGCCTGCGTGCCAAGTCTATTTTTAAAGTATAATAAGAATTAAGCTATTTATCAAAATGTGATCTCGTTACTAAAAGCCTTGCCTTGCGCAAGCAACTCAAGCCTTGCCCCACGCAAGCAACTTAGCCTTGCCCCGAGCAAGCAATCAAAAACCCTTGCCCCACGCAAGCAACTCAAGCCTTTCCTCGAGCAAGCAATCAAAAAACCTTGCCCTACACAAGCAACTCAAGCTTTTCCTCGAGCGGGAAATCAAAAAGCCTTGCCCTGAGCAAAACACACAAAGATTGTTATCAGGGCAAACAATACATGTAAAATTTCCGAGCATACAGTGCCCGATCAACGATATGATAAATCTTATAGAAAGGCCCATCCTTGTCCTTGGGAATCATGCTATAGGTCGCGACAATTACATATAGTCCTCGAGATATTTTCCCTATTAAGGGATGACCCTAAGATCGAGTTACTACCTTTGCCTGAAACTTCTATGGATTAAGTCATCGAGGTTTTTAAGTTGTTTATCAATTCATCTTAGGCGTTGAGTTATTGATTTATCTATGATGTCGAGATATTAATTCATTTTAGACGTCGAGATATCAATCCATCTTAGACGTCGAGATATCAAGTCATCTTAGACGTCGCGTTGTTTAATTCATCTTAGACGTCGAGATATCAAGTCATCTTAGAAGTCATGTTGTTTAATTCATCTTAGATGTCGAGATATCAAGTCATCTAAAGCGTCGTGTTGTTTAATTCATCTTAGTCATCGAGTTTTTAATTCATCTTAAGCGTTGAGTTATTACTCGTCTAAAACGTCAAGCTATTCAATTTGTCCTGATCGACAAGTTGCCTAAGACGTCAGCCATACATTGAAAAACATCGATAAATGGAACATTAAAATAGATCGAGCAAAATACTTGTTCAAAACACAAAAACAGGTGTCATCATGATCAAAATAAATAATTAAGAAGTCTGGTCCTCGGTATTCTGGCTGGGCTGATCTTCCTCGACATCGTCACCCTCGATGTCCACCTCCTCATCATCAGCATTCTCCTCCAACTTGGAGAGGGTGAGGTCCTCAGCCACCTATGGGATGGTCTTCAAGTCCTCGAGCGTTGCGTCTGGCTTCGTGTGAATAAATGCTCGAGCCTCTTTCAGGGCATGAAAGTACGAGCCCATTGCGTATTCGACCTTGAGCTCATTAAAGACATCAGACTTCTTGAACTCCTCGACTGCTTCAACCCGAGCTTGAACCAACCTCCCTTCATAATCCCTATGAATATTTTCAAGCTCTAGCTTCATTTCCTCAGCCTCATCCTTCATGGCACCAACTTCTTCTCGAGCTTTCATGAGCTCAGTATTCATCTGCTCATGCTCTCTCAGCAGCTGAGAGCGCTCGGCCTCAAGATCGATAATTCTTCTATCACGAACCGCTAGGGAGTCCTCGAGGTCGGCCAATTTGGAGGACTCATCTTTCCCTTTCAAAGATAGACCTCGAGCGATGCTTAACGTCTGGAAAAAATGGACGAACGGAAGTTTAGTAAAACTTCAATTAAAAAAGATGTAAAAATACCTAAACAAATAATTTCAGATTACATGATGGAAGTACCTTCAGCGTCATGGCCTCAAGGGCCCTCATGCCTTCATCAAAGCCAATACATCCTCGGTACTAGTCAACAATGCTCGGCAAAAATTGGCATCGGGTTTGGTCCTCTGAAGGGACAGAGCTTGTTGGCAGAGCCTCATCCTTGAGATCAACCACTTCAATACGACCTCGAGGGTGAGGAACGCTCTGAGGTGTACCCTGAGGGGTTGGGCGCTCAACGCTCTTCCATTCCATGGCTGGGGATTTCTCCCTTTGCTGTGACATTTCGTCGGGGCCACTCCTCTGTTTCTCGAGCTTTGAATCTTAAGCTCTCTTTTGTCCCCTTTTTTGGCCGAGAGCCCGAGCCTGGGGGACCTTAGACTTCTTGCTAACCACATGACGTAGGGCACTAGGGTCAAAGTCATTTCTGCAGAATTACAAGACATTAGCACGAGCATTAACAAATATAGTTAGAATAACGAAAACATTGAAAGTGCATATCCTACCCTCGACGCCTTTCACATTCGCAAGATCGAGGACGTCATCTTTATTGTTCACCAAAAGCTCGAGATTCTCTAACATTAGCCTATCCCTCTCTAAGGACTCAAAATAGGCTTGACCCTCATAAAACCTCACAGCATCTGGTAACACCTATTAGGGACTAAAAGGTAGGTCGAGATCGACGTAAAACCATTTTTCCTTCCACCCTTTTAATGAACTAGGCATCCTCGTGATCCTAAACCCTCCTCGGGATGAAAGGTAGGCAAAACACGTGAATTGGGAAAGTTGTTTCAGGTTGAACACCATCCTGCATAAGTCTAGGTATGGGGTAATTCCTAGGTACCTACAAGCTATGGAAAAATAGGTCAACATCCTCCACCTGTTTGGCACTAACTGCCCGGGGCTCATATTATGCTCGGTCAACAGGGCGACGAAGAATGGGTGCACGGGCCACTTAAACCCCCCTTAAAGAATCTCTGAAAATCACAAACTCTTCGTCTCGAGCTAGAGCCATCCTATCCGCATCCTCGAGATGCCTAATATCACACCCTGGCATAAGGCCATATTCCCTAGCCGTCGATATTGCTAGGTGTTCCTTAAACCTACAGGGTTGATTTGGGAATCTAAATGACGTCGAATTATCTTGAGCTTGAGGCTGAGCACTAAGAGGTACTGCCATCGACACTATGGACTGTCCCAAGTCCTCGGGTGTGGACCTAGACCCCGAAGACGATGTGTCTTCTTCACTACTCGACATCCTATCCTAAGCTAAGACCTTTCTAAATAAACAACTTAGGTTCTCGAGCTCTTACCTGATATCGATGATTACGAGAAAAATTTACTGAGAGTGAAAAAGTAAAAAATGAATAGCGAAAGGAGAATTTATAGGAGGCCTGAGTTAGGAGCACAAAAGTCGCTTGCACAACCGTTCGATCACACCACGTGTCTACCATCCAAAGGCTCAAGCCTTCCACCACCTTACTTATTTTGGGCTGATGTCATCCCCACGTTAACTTCGTTCACCTGTCCTCAAAACTCCGAGCATTCGCACATCAGTCGCCTTCGAGCATCTTTGCACCATATCCTCGAGCAAAGACTTCGAGCATATGTGCAAGGGGGCCAATGATACTGACATTCCGTGCAACCCGATCACCATATTATCCCGACAAGTATGGCTAACCCTTTTACGATATCAGGTCATGAATGCTTGGGAATCAGTATGTCTTCGGGATATACTTGCTCGAGCTTGTCGTTTCAACCAATTCTCATATACATGGATGTGCTCGAGAATAAGACATCGGGAAAATCCCTTGAGGCCCTGAACTACCATCTTCAATGTACTAAGGGGGTTTATCCCCTGAGAAGTCTTATCTGACAAAAATACCTCAATCCACATCTCCTAAATCCAAGAGAGTCCTCTTAATAATCAAACTTCTAATCACAGTAGGATTCAAACGCTGCTTTCTCATGGGACTCTATCGGATAAGGATTCCCAGATAGTTGAGTCTTACTAGGAGAATGTCACACACCACTATAAATACAGAACCATGGGTCATTATGCAGGTATGTTTTTCATTATTCTCCAGTTTATAGCCTCACGTATATAATTCCCTTTTTGACTTAAGCATCGGAGGGGTGACGAGAACACACCTCGTTACCTTTGTTTCAAGTACTGGAAGACTACAATCATACTCAATCAAAATCATCAAGCTCGGTAAATCAACAGGTACAATTTTTGGTAGCATCAATATCTAAAGTTGATTAGACCTAGGGTATAATATTTACAAACTCTCATTTGCACTAGATCCAATTACTTATGTATCTAATATCATAAGAGTTTGCATAACGGTCATGTTTATACTTTGACACTCTTTGTCAGTGGATCTGCAATATTATCAGTTGTGAAAATTCGTTCTTTCTTTACGCCATTTCTTTGTATTATCTCTCAGGTGAGATGATATTGCATTAACACATATTTGGACCATTGATAAGACCTTAGTTCCTTCGTTTGCATGATGGCTACATTATTATCACAATGCAAATGTATGTGATCAACAATATTAGAAACTACTCCAAGTTCATTAATGAACTTCTTGATTCAAACCATAATTATTTGCTTCTTTTAAAGGAATGGTGTATTAGGATTTTACTGTTGAATCAACGATTGTTTCCTATTTGGAAACTTTCCAACGCACTGCTTAAGAGTAAACCAATATCCTGATTGAGATTTGCTGTCATTCTAGTCTAGGTAGAAGTTAAAATCAATGTATTCATGAACTCTTAGTTCGTTTCTCCATCTTCTCAAGATTTTATCTATATAAATTAGGATGAGTTAAACAATCTTCTAGATCTATCTCCATAGATCAAGTTGCTTCTTTCATGTCTTTTATGGAGTATTATTTAACAATTATTATTTCAACGATTGAAATATAGGGATGTCATTTCCTATTAATATGTTATCTACAAAAAAGATTAGAATTATGACAACGCTCCCACTATCTTATTGTAAACACATGGATCTTCATTTTTGATAAAGTAAAATATTTTGACTTTTTCATCAAATCGAAAATTTTAACTCCAAGAGACTTGCTTCAATCTATATAAGAATTCATTAAATTTGCGTACCTTGTAAGCATATTTAGATTCAAAACTTTCGAATCGTTTCACGTACACTTTATCATACAAGTTCTTATTAAGGAATGCAGTTTTAACATAGCTCATAGTCATGGTATATAGCTATTGCAAGCAAAATTTGAATAGACTTTAAGATGGCTATATGCTAGAAGGTTTCTTCATAGCCAACTCGTTGTCTTTGTTTATAACATTTTACTATTGGCCTTGCTCTGTATGTATGGATGTTTCCATCCATGTCGACCTTTTCGTATAAACCCATTTATAACATATGGATTTTATCCCATCAGGTTGGTTGATCATCGTCTAAACCTTATTCACATACATAGAGTTCATCTCGAATTTCATAGCCTCTTGCCATCTCTTTGAGTCAATAAAGTCATTATTCTTGATTAGTAATGCCTGATTAGTAATCATAGATTCGCACTTTCTTGAAGGTCGAATGATCCTACTGGATTTACACGGAGCTGATATGTCTTTAAAAGTCTCCTTTTCCTTGTCAAGAGTACGTCCCTCAGCAGGCGTGGGACCAAACTTAGATTCATCTACTTGGTTAACTATAACTGTAGACCATTGAACTCGTTTAAGTTTTATTTTGCTCACACTATCATATCCTAAAATAAACACTTTCTCTAGAAAGAAGGTATGTAATGAGACGAAGACTTTCTTCTCAATAGGATTATAGAATTAATATC